>NC_081358.1:19292809-19622692 GCF_030684315.1 Stegostoma tigrinum
ACAGGTAAATAACTATGAATTGTCTACAGGGGGATCTTGGTGTCCATGTACATAGATCCCTGAAAGTTGTTACCCAGGTTGATAGTGCTGTTAAAGGCAGCTTACGGTGTGTTAGGTTTTATTGGTAGAGGGATTGAGCTCTGGAGCCGCGCTGTCATGCTGCAACTGTACAAAACGCTAGTGCGGCCTCATTTGGAATACTGTGTACAGTTCTTGTCGCCCCATTACAGGAAGGATGTGGAAGCATTGGAAAAGGTGCAGAGGAGATTTACCAAGATGCTGCCTGGCCTGGAGCGAAGGTCTTATGAAGAAAGGCTGAGGGACTTGGGTCTGTTCTCACTGGAGAGAAGGCGGCTAAGAGGGGATTTAATAGAGACATACAAGATGATCAGAGGATTAGATAGGGTGGACCGTGAGAGTCTTTTTCCGAAGATGATGACGTCAGCTTGTACGAGGGGGCATAGCTACAAATTGAGGGGTGATAGATTTAAGATGACAGAGGCAGGTTCTTTACTCAGAGTGGTAAGGACATGGAACGCCCTGCCTGCTAATGTGTTAACTCAGCCACATTAGGGGCATTTAAACAGTCCTTGGATAAGTATATGGATGATGATAGGATAGTGTAGGAGGATGGGCTTAGATTAGTTCACAGGTCGGCGCAACATCAAGGGCCGAAGGGCCTGTTCTGCACTGTATTATTCTATGTTCTATGTCCTAACTCTGCTGGTTAAAACTAACCCATTCAAAACTCCTCTACACATGCACAAAAACATGGGTGTTATCGGTATAGGGAAAGACTAAGAAAGCATTTCAAACATCCACGCTGCAAGGATTCATTGAGGTAATTCTTCTTACTTGTCTGGACTAGCTGCTTCTTGATCGGTTTTCTCCAGGTATTTTCACTTGCTTGCAGGAGACAAAGAGTGACTGGTTCACATTTGGAAAATCTCTGGCTTATTGTTAAGAAGCCACAGCTAAAAGCAAATGATGAGGGGGAGTTTAAAACAAAACTGGCTTTATTCAGGCTGTAGCTGATTTTTACTACTGAGAAAAAGGACAGTTCTTTATTTTCCAAAGGTTTGAGGGCTTCAGACCTAAATATTCATAGCCACAGCTGTTTAACCACCTGGTAGCCAATCACAGTTGCTGGCAAGCAAAAGGCATTTGTCATCAAAACCAATTACCATTCCCCAGGGCAGTAAATGTCTGTTGCCAAGCTGAATCTCCCATCGTATCCAGCTCCTGGCTCTAGCACGTCTAAACAGCATGTCAAAACAGCAGCCACTGCTAGGACAGAGTACAGATAGTGCTTACAATGAGTGTCAGGTAACTTAATTTTAAAAGAGCAGCAATCCTTACCAAAATCATAGAGACAGATGTACAACATGGAAAGAGACCATTCAGACTGACTTGTTCATGCTGATCAGATATTCTAAATAATTTAGTCCCATTTGCAAACATTTGACGCATAACCTTCTAAACCCTTCCGATTCATATATCCATCTAGATACCTCTTAAATGTTGTAATTGTACCAACTTCCACCATCTCGTCTGGCAGCTCATTCCATTCACGCACAATCCTATGTATAAACCTATGCTCTCTAGTTTTAGACTCTCCTACCCAGGTGAAAAAGCCCTCAGCTATTCATCCTTTCCATGCCCATCATGATTTTATAAACCTTGATAAACTCACTCCTTCAGTTTCCAACACCTGAGAAAGTAGCCCCAGCCTACTTAGTCTGTCCCAATAGCTTAAAACCTCTAAATCTGGCAACATTCTCAAATCTTTTCTGAAGCCCTTCAAGTTTCACCACTACCTTCCTATAGCAGGGAGACCAGAACTGAACACTATTCCAAACGTTGCCTAACCAATACACTGTACAGCCACAACACGGCCTCCCAACTCCTATACTCAATGCAATTACCAATAAACGCAAGCATACAAAATGCCTTCTTCACAACCTTGTCTACCTGTGGCTCCACATTCTATGAATTAAGAACCTGCACTCCAAGGTCCCCTTTGTTTAGCAACACTCCACAGGACCTTACCACTAAGTGTATGTCCTGCTCTGATTTGCCTTAGCAAAACGCAGCACCTCACATTTATCTAAATTAGACTCCATCTGCTACTCCTTGGCCCATTTGCCTATCGAATCAAAGGCCTATCTGGAAATAACCTTTTGGGCTGTCCAGTACTGCACCAATTTTGGTGTCATCTGCAAACTTACTAACCACACCTCCTATTTTCACATACAACTCATTCCTTTTTTTTTTGAGAAGAGTCAGTTTTAATTCAGCCCACAATCAAAAACACACACACAGACAGACACAAAAAGCTGTTACAGCTTTTTATGAAAAAAGATTTCTCAGCTGGAATCTTACAGTCATGTTTAATTTAAAGAAAATGTCAGGAAATTTATGAAAAACTGCTGGCACATGGATAATTCAATTACATTCAAATATCAGGTTGAGAACAGTGGAATATATCTCCTGATGTGCAAGCTGCAATGTGAATACTCATTTTACAACCCTTAGATAACTACTGGTAATGTCAAAAACTGGAGGTCAGTGCACAGCAACAATCGAACAAATATTTATCAAGACACCTGCTTTAATATTTCTTCACCTTCATGTGGCAGTGACTTCACATGCACACAAATCCCATGCAATTTTTACATTTGCTAACCAAACTCATAACTTGAGCTGACCATGTACAATCCTGGTCATGGCCGCCCTCTCAGCCGGACAGCATCTTGCATCAGAAGTCTCATCTACTTATGACCCCAATATTCAACTCATCAATGGCTTTTGTTCAAATTAAATTTTCAGGGCTATTCAAAAATACTCTTGCAGTAAAAAAAACAGCCACCTGGCTTTGAAACCGTCACCGCCATCACCTGTCTCCTGCCCTGTCTCAAACTCGCATTCATGCCATTGTTACTTCTACAGTTGACCTTCTTCCAGGCAGCCTTGACAAACTTGAGTTGATACAAAACTCTGTGTGTTAACTTGTACTAATCACTGCAGCCCTCATCTGTATCTATTGATTACATCACTTCCTGTTTTAACTACACCTCAAATTAAAAACTTACATCTGTGTTTCAAAATCCTGTATGCTTTCACCTCTTCATAGTCATGTAATTGCCTGAACATGTCCTTTTAAATGATAACACCATTGGCAATATGGTTTCAGCTGTTTGTCCCTAAATGCCAGAATTTCTTCCTGACCACTCTCTTTGACAAAAGACATTCCTTGACAACTACTCTTGTTCAAATTTCTGGTTATTTATCCTAATATTTTCTTCTACGACTAAGTCAATTTCTGCATGCTACCGTTTCTGTGAAATACCTTGGGATTGGTTTACAGCACTACCATATATAAACTAATTCATAAGAACCCAAAGATTTGAGGACATTAATAGCCAACAATTATAAATAATGGGCACTCTCAAAGATGCATATTGTCCTTGAACATTTCCGCAGTTTTGTTTTTAAACCAGCACTGGATGCAATTATTTAATTTCCATACTGAGAGCACCTTTTCCAGTTACACTTTTGAATTTGAATGTCTTGAATTTCAGGGCTCAACATTTCAGCTGTGCAGTTTAAAGTCTAAATACACATTTAAGAGGCATCTAAATTGGTCTACCCCAGCTCCTACATTTCTATATTCTCTCATCCAAGATTGTTTCCATTTGTTTCTTAAATTGACAAACAGGATAATCTTTGATCCAAGATAATAAAATGTGAGGCTGGATGAACATAGCAGGCCCAGTAGCATCTCAGGAGCACAATGCTGCTGGGCCTGCTGTGTTCATCCAGCCTCACATTTTATCATCTTGGATTCTCCAGCATCTGCAGTTCCCACCATCACTAATCTTTGATCCAGACAGTTTTAAAAGGAGAAAGTAAATGAGGTTCCACATTAGGTGGCAGAATTGCTCCTTGCACTCAAAGTCTGCAGGCATTAACAGCACCACGAGTCACAGTATCTAAGAGCAGGAGGTTGAAAAATAGCAATGTTATAACGCAGACAGGAAAAATACTCAAAAAATGCACCGATATAATAGGTAACTGATAGGGGGTGGGTAATTCCAAATGTAAAGGACGAAACTGTTGGAACAAAGTTAATATTGCTCTGTTCACATTCTTGATTTTAAAGCTACAACAACCTGCAGACAGTTCATGACAGTAAGCCAGTAAGTAAAGAAGGCCACCAGTACATACTATACCTGCAGATGAGTCTCTTGAACAGGGACAGCAGCCATACCAAACATGTACACACTCTGAGTGATCGCAACTGACTGATGGCCATGGCCACCGGGGATAGGGGAGAGAGCACAACACAAGGCAGCTCCACTGGCTATCTCTCTCAACCCCGCCACCTCAACCACCACGAGGCCGACCATTAAATTAAACACGAGCAGCCGCCGCCGCCGCCTCCACCGGTACCACCACTCACAGATCAGAGCCCGGGCACAGCCACGGGCCGCCCCAAACCCAACCGGTAAGGACCGCGCATGCGCTCAACCCGCACCACCCCAGCCCGACCCGGAAATGATTATCTTCCCCCACCCCCCATAGACCCCCGAAACGTCAGGGAAAGGTCAACGTGCCTGCGTCACACCGCGGTGGGTTCAAGGGCAACGCCATGGGGGTGGAAGGGGACAGGTTAGGGGTGAAAATGGATCGATGTAGGGGGTGGTGTTTATAATGGGAGTGGGGCTTGTAGTGGTAATGGAGATGTTGGACTGGGGGAGGGGTTTTCAAAGGGTGTGGAGTTATACTGTGAAATTACAGGGTGCGGATTAATAAAGGGGGTGGGGTTAATAAGGGTGCGGGAGTTAAACGAGGGTGGGGTTTATAATGGGGTAGGGTTACACGGTGTGGGGTTTATGAAGTGGGTAGGGTTACGGGGTGGAGGTTAAAAGAGTGTGTGGTTTGTAAAGGAGGTAGGGTTGCACGATGTGGGGGGGGAAGGGTGTGGGTTTTATGAAGAGGGTAGGGTTACAGGGTGGGGGTTGTGAGGGTGTGGGGCAAGGGCATGGGATTTATAAAGGGGGGGGTGGGGTTAATAAAGGCGATGGGGTTACAGGGTGGGGATTATAAAGACTGTGGGGTTATAGTGTGAATGTACAGGGTGGGGATTATAAAGGGGGTGGAATGGTGGTGATAGGTGGACACTTGTGGTCGGTGTGACCTGTTTGGTTGATGGGAGGAATGTTTTTGATTGGTGGCTGGAAGGGAGGGTCTGAAGTTGGAATGGAATGGAGGAGGAGGTGGGGCTGGAAGGGGAGGTAGGGAATGGGTGGGAAGGTTATTTGAAATTGGAGAACTCAAGTGTTGAGTTCTCTGGGCTGTAGAGTGCCTTGGTGAAAGATAAATTGTTATTCTTCAAATTTGTATTCTGAGTCACTGCAACACTAGAGAAGGCCTAGGATAGGCATGTTGGAGGGTGAACAGGACGTGGTGTTGAGTGAGTGATAATGGGAACTGCAGATGCTGGAGAATCCAAGACAACAAAGTGTCGAGCTGGATGAACACAGCAGGCCAAGCAGCATCTCAGGAGCACAAAAGCTGACATTTCGGGCCTAGACCCTTCATCAGAGAGGGGGATGGGGAGAGGGAACTGGAATAAATAGGGAGAGAGGGGGAGGTGAACTGAAGATGGAGAGAAAACAAGATAGGTAGAGAGGAGAGTATAGGTGAGGAGGTAGGGAGGGGATAGGTCAGTCCAGGGAAGATGGACAGGTCAAGGAGGCAGGATGAGGTGGTAGGTAGGAAATGGAGGTATGGCTTGAGGTGGGAGGAAGGGATAGGTGAGAGGAAGAACAGGTGAGGGAAGCAGAGACAGGCTGGGCTGGTTATGTGATGCAGTGGGGGGAGGGGACGAACTGGGCTGGTTTTGGGATGCAGTGGGGAAGGGGAGATTTTGAAGCTTGTGAAGTCCACATTGATAGCATTGGGCTGCAGGGTTCCCAAGCGGAATATGAGTTGCTGTTCCTGCAACCTTCGGGTGGCATCATTGTGGCACTGCAGGAGGCCCATGATGGACATGTCGTCTGAGGAATGGGACGGGGGAGTTGAAATGGTTCGCGACTGGGAGGTGCAGTTGTTTGTTGCGAACCGAGCGGAGGACTTGGTGTTGAAATGGGTGATGACTAGGACATTAGGTTGGCTGTTGCAGGGGTAGCAGAGTTGCTCAGTGAAACAGTCACCTAGTCGATATTTGGTCTCATCGATGTAGACCATGTCGGGAGCACCGGATACAATAGACTAAGTTGGAGGAGTTGCAGGTGAAGCTCTGGAAGGATTTTTAGGGCCTTGAATGGAGGTGAGAGAGGTGGTGTGTGGGCAGGTGTTGCATCTCTTACGGTTACAGGGGAAGGCATCGGGCTCCGGGTGTGTGGGGCTTGCAGTCGGTGGGGAGTTTGGCACGAACTAAGCAGTGGGGATGGGAAGTGGAAGGTGTTCTGGGTACTGGGGTCTAATTGGAGTTGGCGGAAGTGTTTGAGGATATGTTGATGCAGAGGCTGGTGGGGTGGAAAGTGAGGAAAAGGGCTAGCCTATCCTTTATTGTGGTTGGAGGGGATGCTGGTTAAGAGCTGTGGAGCGAGGAATGGAGGAGGCGAGGTGGAGGGCTGTCTGGATGACAGGGGAAACGAACGTTGTTTGAGAAAGGCGGGCATCCGGGATGTTTGGGAGTGGAACATCTCCTCGTCAGATCAGATGTGAGGGAGACGGAGGAATTGGGAAAATGGGATGGAGTTTTTGCAGGATACAGGGTGGGTGGAGATGTAGTCTAGGTAGCTATGGGAGTCTGTGAGTTTATAGTAAATGTCGGTACGTAAGCTGTCACCAGAAGTGGAAATGGAGAGGTCAAGAAAGGGGAGGGATGTGTCTTAAGATAGACAAAGTGAATTTGAGGGCGGGGTGTAAGTTATTAGCAAAGTCGATGAACTGCTCCAGTTTAGCCTGGGTGCAGGATGAAGCACTGATGCATTCATCAATATAATGGCGGAAGAGTTAGAGAACAGTACCAGTGTATGTACTGAAGAGAGACTGACATAACTGACAAACAGCCAAGCATAGCTGGGGCCCACGTGATTGCCCATGGCAACCGCTTGTATTTGGAGAAATTGGGAAGAATTAAAGGAAAAGTTGTTGAGGATAAGTTCAGCAAGGCAGAGGTGGTATGGGACTGAGTTGGGGTGTGGAGGGAGGAACTAGATGAGTCTGTTAAAGAAGGAAAAACTGAGGGTCTGTACGCCCTCCTTGTGGAATATGGATGTGTACAGGGATTTAATGTCCATAGTAAAAATGAATTGCTGGAGGCCAAAGAACTTGAAGTTATTAAAGAGGTGGAATGTGTGGTTTGTGTCCCGGGTGAAGGTGGGGAGTGGTGGACCGAGGAGGGGAGAGAATTGAATCTAGTCAGTTGCAGCCGGTGCTGCCGATGTGGTGCTGTCCATGTCAGTGAGACCAAATGTAGACTAGCCTAACCATTTCAACGCGCATCTCTGCTTGGCCCATAATGGCTAACCCAACCTCCCATTCGCTGCCCATTTCATCTCCATGCCCCACTACCCCTCTGACATTTCTGTTATCTGCCTCCTCCGTTGTCGCAGTGATTCGGTACATAAACTTAAAGAACAACACTTCATCTTCCACCTGGGCACCTAACAGCCCGGAGGACTTGACGTTGAATTCTCCAATTTCAAATAACCCGCCCACCCATCCCCTACCTCCCCTTCCAGCCCCACCACCTCTCTTCCATTCCACCTTCTGACTCTCCCAGCCACCAACCGGATTCATCCTTCCCTTTGACCACAAGGTTGTACTTACCACCAGTGTCACCTATCACCACCATTCCGCCTCCACCCTTTCGCCGCCCCAACTTTATCTGCATCTCCCCCAAACCCCGCATTCAGCCCTGAGAAACATTGACTGCTCCTTTCCTCCAGATGCTGCCTGGCTTGCTGTGTTCTTCCAGCCTCCTGTTTGTCTACCTTGGGTTTATGAAAGGGGTGGAGTTTACAAAAATGAAGTGTATACAGGGGCTGGAAACATAGATGTGGTAGAATTTCAACAGGAGTTGGGGATGTAGAGGGGTGGGATTAATGCAAGGGGTTTGGTGAAGAAGATGTGTGTGGTTTGAGAGGGAGTGGTTATATAGGTGGAGTGGGATCCTTAAAGGGGATGGGGGAGTAGAGGGATAGGGTTAAAGAGGGGCTGGGGCTTATATAGGGTGAAGTTTTTACAGGGAGAGTGGAATATAAAGGGGGTGGGGCCTGTACAGTAGTGGGAGGGTGTTGGAGATGTACTGGTGTTGGGTTATAGAAGTGTGAGGTATAGACACTTGGGGTTATACAGCAGGTGGGGACATACAGAAGGTTGGGCAATACAGGGATTGGGACTACGAAGGTTTTTGGGGCGGCATTATACACAGGGGATCAGCTAATTGTTTCTGTGGGCACTTACCATCAGCCTTGTGTCGGTAGATACCCTTTGAAGAACTAAAGCACAGGATAGCAACATCTCGAAGAATGTGCTAAAGGTTGTCACTGCCAGACCTCAACCCTGTTTGACCCCACTGGGCCTCAAGGGGTTCCAGTGTTGGCTTGTTGTGGTTTCTCCAGCTGGTTAAACAGACTGCTTCTGCTCAAATGTTCGAGTACTTTGAGAGCAACATACAGCTCTCCTTTGATCATGGCATTTCTCATTCATGTGCTTGATTGACTATCATATTGAATGTAAATATTCCAGCTCTAAAACAATGCTGAACTTCAGGATAAATGTTTTCAGCAAAGATATTCAATCTGATTTGGGCAACATGGACAAATACTTTCCACATGATGCTCAGCAGAGAGCTTTATCACATGTATGAGTTCTAATTTTAGTTTTCCAAGTACTTTGTTTTGTGTCTAATGCACATTCTGTAAAACTTCTTGATTTTCAGTTTAGTATATATAGACATTATTTCAAGACTGTGGAGTTCCTGCTCTTTTCCAGTGCTCTCAATGTAATTATATGACACACTTCATTATTTATATCATTATGCATCAGCATCGTTATGTATCCTCCTATCTCATTATTCACATCACACCTCCCCAATGTCATCACCCCTTGTGAACATATCCTCACCCTTCAAAGTCTCAGACTTCACAGAGTTAGTCTTCCAGGAGCCATGACCTGTCCCCCTGACCTGTTTCTGCTTTCATTCTGAATTCTATGACATTTTGCACTCTTCCTTATCTAAGTCTTCCTAAGTGGTTGTAGAGCTCCCTTTATCTTTATCTGAGAAAGGGTTCCACATTTATATAAGTTTCTTCTTAAAAATAGTATTGCAATTTCTTGCTATTATCCTATGATTTGTTTCAACTATGTGTAACCTCAGCTATTATATGTTTCAATGATCATTCCATTCTTTTGTTAATGTTTTATTCATACACTTCCCAGACTGTAGCTCTACTGACTCTCATCTTCTGTACCTTTTATTAACATTTCTAGCTGGATGTCTTTGCTGTTCTTTATGCTTTTTCATTCTGTTATGATCGCCATGATTTTTGGCTGAAACAGGTAGAAGTTGTGTTCTCAATCACCTAAACATCAATAACTCAGCCAATGATAATCCATTCTGTAGTGATGATGATCTATAGGATTATTAGTGTAAGATTAGTCTTTATTCTTCTTGAATAATTGTAGAAACCACCTACTATGCCTCTTTATTCATTCAAAGATAATGGAGTGATGTTGTGACAAAAATAACAGCTAATTCATGTCCGGATCTCGTCAACTGCTCATTTGTCAACTGTAGACCTTGTCTAAAAACACAATGCCTAAAATACCACTGGAGGATTCCCTTGAGTAGTTCTGTCACACTTTCCACCATAATTTTGTGTGGATAGTTTGCTACTTGAAGTATATTCTGGTAAACTGTAATAAGAATGCAGACCTTGCATCTGAACTGGAATAAATATATTCCGAAGTGCTTCCATGATCTGCATGTTTCACAAGAAGAGTCACTGGAGCTGCAACATTAACTCTGCTTTGTCTCCACAGATGCTACCAGACCTATTGAATTTTGTTAGTGATTTCTGTTTTTGTTTCTGATTTTCAACATCCACATTTCTTTGGGATTTTTGCTCCCGTGGTCTTGCTGGAAAAAATTATGGTGATAATAGTCTTTCTCATGGAGAGTCACTGCATAGATAATGCATTTTTTTGTACTGGATGTTTTATCCTTGGCCACCACACTGACTTTTGTGCTGTTACATGACAATTTGTAATACCCAAATGACTTTAATGAATTCTTTTGAAGAATTAAAATTCTAACTTCTGTTGGCACTATTAGTCTCCTGTTGAAGGCTGCTCAAGAAGAAGGATAGTATGGCATTATTTGTTACATAGATTGGAGGCAAGAGTTTCTCATTTAGATACATTCTGCATTACATTTTTATATTTCCTGGATTTCTTGCTGTTTTCTTTTGTACCCAGTAAATGTTTTGTGACCTCTGACATATAAGCTCCAAATGCTTCAATGAAGTCTAAATCTGCTTTCTCTGCTGCAAATAATGATATTTTCAACATTTGGTCTGCTATTGTCTTGCACTTCCCTCACATGTAATCTGTTGTTGAATCATTTCTCATTAGCCTGAAAATGAATTGTTGAATTCTGCTTGGCTATCTCATTGCTATTCAGTAGAGTTTATGGTCTGTTTGAACTTTAAACTAGGCCCATTACAAAAATGGATTTTTTTTTGTCATGCCTGTGTTAACTGCTAAAACCTCCTTTTCAATCATTGTATACTGCTGTTTCATCTCAGTGAGTGAACTAGAAACATAGTAGACTAATTTACACTTTCCATTTTCTGCTCCTGAAAGAGTACTGCCCCCAATCCTATTGAAGATGCATCAGCTACTACTATGGTCAGTAGATGCAGATCATAGTTTGTAAGGATTTCTGATGAGATTGCTTGATTTCATCAAATGCTGTTTCCGAAATAACGTTCCAACACCATGTTGACCCTGGTGTGCTAACTACCCCAAAGGCTCATTTATTTCTACTACATTTGGGAAAAACTTCATCATCAGATTTAATATCCCAAGGAATCTTTGAATTTACGCAATGTTTCTTGACAGCTGAAAATCTGTCATGACCTTGGTTTCCTGTTGGCCATTTGTGATTCCAGTAGCTTGGATTCTGTACTCAAGAAATCTTATTCTCAATTGTACAAACGCACAATTCTTCTTCATTGCACTTAACCTGCATATAAAGGCACTTTTATGACTGTTCTAACATTTTGGTCATGTTTATATTTTGTGGCTCCATGCATTAGCCACTCATGCGACATTGTTCTGCTGGATCTGGCTCTCAATAGCAATTGACAACTGTCCCATGGCAGATGTCACGCGCACACATGCTGAAGCCAGGACAGCACTCAGAACATGGATGGACCTCTCTGCTTTTTGCTTAAGGCAGCATCTCGCCTCATCTAAGGGTGCTCCCTCTGTTTATAAGATCTTCTACAAGCAAACAAGGTTTGAGTGTCATCCCATTGGATGCATCTCAAGTGTATGAGCATCCATTCCTATGATGGTTCCTAGATCATCCACAATAAGTATTCGGCACTCTCACTGCCCTGCAATTGGTACAACTTCCACAATTTCCAGGTATCAACCCGGTGAAGCTACAAAGCAGGACTGCTTGCATGCCAAACAACATAAGCAGCAAATGATAGAACTGAGCGATCCCACAACCAATGGATCAGAGCTAAACTATACAGTCATGCTATGTCCAGTTGTGAATAGTGGTGGACAGTTAGAAAACTCACTGGAGAAGGAGGCTCCACAAATATGCCATCCTCAAGGATAGTAGACCAACGCATCAATGCAAAAGATAAGGATGAAGTATTTGCCGCAATCTTCTGCCAGAAGTGCCAAGTGGATGATCTATCTCAGCCTCCTTGAGTCATTCTCAGTATCACAGCCACCAGTTAATGTGATTCATTTCACGTGATATCAAGAAATGATTGGAGTCGCTGGATACTGCAAAAGTTATGGGCCCGAACGACATTCAGGCAATAGTACTGAAGACTTGCCACCCTCCCAGCCAAGCTATGACAGTGTGGTTGCAATGCTGGCATCTACCCGACAATGTAGAAAATTGCCCTGGTATGTCCTGTTCACAAAAAGCAGGACAAATTCAACCCAGCTAGTCACCATCCCATCCGTCTACATTCAGTCATCAACAAAGTGATGGACGGTGTCATCAACAGTCCTATCAGGCAGCACTTGCTCAGTAATAATGTGCTCAGTGATGCCCAGTTTGGGTTTCACCATGGTCATTGAGCTCCTGATCTCATTACAGCCTTGGTCAAAAATGGACAAAAGAGCTGACTTCCAGAGGTGAAGTGAGAGTGACAGTCTGTGACATGAAGGCCACGTTGACTAAGGAACCTGAAAGAAACTGGAATCAAGAGGTATTGGGATGATCTGTACTGTCAGATTGGAAGATGGTTGTGGTTGTTGGAGGTCACCTGTTCTCCAGGATACCTCCTGCAGGAGTTCGTCAGGGTAGTGTCTTTGACCCAGTCAACTTCAGTTGCTTCGTTAATGACCTTCCTTCTATCAGAAGGATGTTCAGTACCATTTGTAACTGCTCAGATACTGAAACAATCCATGTTTACATGCACTGAGATATGGATAATAGCCAAGCTTGGGCTGACAAGTAGCAAGTGACATTTCCACCACACAAATGCCGGGCAACGATCATCTCCATCTATCAAGAGGCAATCAAACTACTGCTACTTGAGATTCAATGGTATTAACATACATGACTGAATCCCCCATTGTTAACATCCTGAAGATTTCCATTGTCCAGAAACTCAACAGGACTTGCCACATAAGCAAACTGGCTACAAGAGCAAGTTAGAAGCTAGAAATAATACTGTGAGTAATTGGCTTGCTGACTCCCCAAAGTCTGTCCATCATTAACAAATCAGTAGTGTGATGGAATGCTCCCCACTTGCCTGGGTGAGTGCAATTCCAACAACACTCAAGAAGCTCGACGCAATTCAGGGCAACACAGCTACTTGATTGGCACCACGTTCACAAGCATCCACCACTGATGCTCAGTGGCAGCAGTGTGTACCATCTACAAGATGCACTAAAGAAATCCATCAAATATTTTCAGACATCACCTTCCAAACCCACGACCGCAAGAAGGACGAGGGCAGCAGCTACATGGGAAAACCACCACCTGCAGGTTCCCCTCTGAGCCACTCACCATCCTGCCTTGGAAATATACTGCCATTCCTTCAGCCTGTCCATATGAAAACCCTGGAATTCTCTCCCTAAGGGCATTGTGGGTCAACCCACAACATGTGAACTGCAGCAGCTCAAGAAGGCAGCTTACTATCACCTTTCAACACAACTAGGGATGGGCAGTTAATGCCATACAGCCACTGACACCCAGGTTCCACGAGTGAATGAGATAAAAACTTGAAGTGACTCCAACATATTAAGTCTGCATGTTCCATTTAAAGTCATAATCACAGAGTCATAGAGCTGTACAGCTTGGAAACAGACCCTACAGCCCAACATATCCATGTTGTCCAAATATCCTAAATTAATCTAGTTCTGTTGCCAGCATTTGACCCATATTCCTCTAAATGCTTCCCACTGGTATACCCACCCAGACGACTTTTAAATGTTGTTATTGTACCAGCCTCTGCTTCCTATGGAGCACATTCCATACATGCACCACTTCTATGTGAAAAAGTTGTCCCTTAGGTGCCTTTTAAATCTTTCCCCTCTCACCTTAAACCTATGCTCTCTAGTTTTGGAATTCCCCCAAACCAGGGAAAAGACCTTGGCTACTCAATCTGTCCTATTCATGCCCCTCACGATCTTATAAACCTCTGTAAATTTACCCCTCAGCCTACAACACTCCAGAGAAAATAGTCCGAGCCTATTCAGCCTATTCTGCCTCTTCCTGTAGCTCAAACCCTTCAATCGTGGTAACATCCTTGTAAATCTTTTCTGAACCCTTTCCGGTATCACAACACCCTTTCTAAAGTAGGGAGACTAGAACTTGATGCAGTATTCCAAAAGTGGCCTCACCATTTCCTGAAGAAGGGTCTCAGCCCGAAACATCAACCTTCCTGCTCCTCTAATGCTGCTTGGTCTGCTGCGTTCATTCAGCTCTTCACCTCTTTATCTCAGATTCTCTAGCATCTGCAGTCCCTATCCCTCACCAATGTCCTGTACAGCGGCAACATGACCTCCCACTCCTATACTCAACCCACTGCCTAATTAAGGCAAGCATACCAAATGCTTTTTTTCACTATCCTGTCCATCTGAAACTCCACTTTCAAGGAACTGTGAACCTGCACTCCAATGTCTCTTTGTTCAGCAACACTCCCCAGGACCTTACCATTAAGTGTATAAATCCTGCCCTGAGTTACCTTACCAACATTTAGCACCTCACATTTATCTAAATTACATTCTATCTGCCATTTTTAGGCCCATTGGCCCATTTGATCAAGGTCCCGTTGTACTCAGGTAACCATCGTCGCTGCCCACTGCCTCCAATTTTACTGTCATCTGCAAGCATACTAATCATACTTCCTATGTTCACAGCCAAACCATTTATATAAACTACGAATAGCGTGGACCCAGCACTGATCCTTGTGGCATGTTGCTGGTCACAGGCCCCCAGTATAAAAAGCAACCCACCACCACCACCTTCTGTCTTATACCTTCAAGCCAGTTCTGTATCCAAATGGCTAGTTCTCCCAGTATTCCATGTGATCTAACCTTGCTAACCAGTCGACCATGAGGAAACTTGTTGAACACATTACTGAAGTCCAGTGAGATGTATGAACACAAAGTCCTTGCTGACTACCCTCTGCAGGCACAAACTGATATTGTTTGCTGACCTTATGGGTGTCAATTTTCAATGAATACACAGTTCCCTTTATCCTTTAAGGTGCAGCAATTTGTTCATCATTTTCCTGCACTGAAAATAGCTTCACTTGTGAACCTCACTGACAAGGAGAACCTGTGCCTCACAAGACTCAGGCAATGATTTTAAAGAACAAGACAGAATTTAACCATCTTCTGTTAACATTTTATAGTCTTGCCAT
This sequence comes from Stegostoma tigrinum, assembly GCF_030684315.1. Classification (NCBI taxonomy): domain Eukaryota; kingdom Metazoa; phylum Chordata; class Chondrichthyes; order Orectolobiformes; family Stegostomatidae; genus Stegostoma; species Stegostoma tigrinum. The sequence goes on from NC_081358.1 coordinate 19,307,959, forward strand.
CACTGCATCTCCCACGATCAACATCTTGGAAGTTACGTGTGCATTGACCAAGAACTGAGTACAGTGGCTACAAGAATAGGTCAGACGCTGGGACTTCTGTGGCCACTAATTCATCTCCTAACTAACTAGCTCATACTCACCTCCAAACTCCAAAACCCTGTCCACCATTTACAAGGTACTTTTGTTGATGACAACAGTTCTAATAATGCTCAGGAAACTTGACAGCAACTAGGAACAAGCAAGTCCCCTGATCAGCACCACACCTATCACCTTAAATATTCACTCTTCCCTGCCACTAAAGTGTCGGGATAGCAGTCAGTATCATGTACAAGATACACCAAAAGTCTCTCCTTTGGCAACATCTTTTAAGTCTTTAATTTTGAGAAATGAGCATTCTTCACACTAAGCTCCAACTTAAAATTTATGTTTCACTTCCTCTGTGTCTAATCAAGATAGAAGTTTGGAAGCTTTCTGTAAATTTGATTCTGAAAACGATCAGTGAAGTTTAGCAGAGTGAGAATCTGAATGGGGACATCTAAGGTGTGTATATGAGTCAGCGAGGCATGTAATACTTATGTGACTGCCCTTTACTAATGTGATAGCATTCCATGGGAACATCTTCTATGTAATTTTGGCCATGATGGCCATTACCTGACCTAAAGTTTTATAGATATCCTGCCCTGAATTTCCAAATGCCTTTAACAGTGAAAATGGTTGGGCAGCTGCCTTGGCAAATTTAAACCTGAATCTTTGCTGAGTTTAGGTTGGCAGTGTCCATACTTAACCGCTAATCTTAAGTTGCAATAATTTCTCACTGGAAGACATACAAGATCACAACTACATTTTTGTCAGTTCAGAAAACACGTTACAACTAGGCCACTCTATACATTGAACTACTGTATGAATTTAAGGTATCTAGTAACAGATATGTGAAATACTAGCCCACGTAATGATTAGATTTTCATTACATGTACAAATTGTATTGTTTGCTAAAGTAAATCTGCTGGTTCTCCATTACCTCTTAAAAAGTCACGATATTTGACAAAGCAATATATTTGTGCTATGAAAGAGAGAAACACTCATCAAAAACAGTTGCAAATACTTATCCCTCCCGCCCAAGCTAACTCAAATTTCAACAAGTTACTATTTTGGGCTGCGTGAATTTTAAGAATTGGAAATCTAAGAATCAAGAATGAGATATTCAATTGAGCAAAAACTGGACTGACGGAGTGAAACGGTGTATTTCTTGAGTGCATTCAAGATACTGCCAGTTTCTGGAACAATAAGACCTACAATCCACAAGAGGGCAGATCAGGCTAGGTTTAGTCATAAGTAATGAACCAAATGTAGTCAACTGTCTAGGTGCAATTGAAATTTTGCTAAACAGTGATTACAATGAGGAGAACCCTAACAGCTGCAAAGACTCTAGATTTTGGTACGACAAATGTGAACAGATGGGGATTGATCACACCAACTAAGTCAAAACTTTGTTAAATACAACTACAGATGAGGAATGGAAACTACTGAAAAGAATTTAGCTGATCAGTAAATACCCCTACAAGGGTAGATTGGGGAATGGGAGAAGGTGTTAAAAAATTGTTAAAGGATGAATAAAGTCTCCTAATTCAAGCTCTAACCTGGCTGGCCATTCTATGGGAGCGCTATGATTGCTGTAGGGAAGATACAGAGGAGGTTCAGCAGGCTGTTATCTGGAGTAGAGTATTTTACCTTTTGTAGGGAAACTAGATAGGCTGTGTTGCTTTCCTTAGAGAAGAGAAAGCTGAGAAGAGGTTTATTGTTGTGTATAATTATGAGAGGCATAGGTAGGGTAGATTGGGAGAAACTTTTCTTGTGGAGAGAGGGGTCAAAAACCAGGGGCTAGATTTAAGTTAAGGATATCTGGAGGTTGAGCAAAGATTTAAGGAAGAATGTTTTTCCACCCAGAGGTTGGTGGTTATCTTGAATTCACTGCTTGATAGAAGCGGGAACCCGCCACAACGTTCATTTATTATTTAGCTGAATACTTGGAATGCCATTGCACGCAGGTCTACAAGCCAAGTGCCTGAATAAGAGACTAACGTCGGTAGGTGCTGGATGACTGGTGTGGACACAGTTGGCTGAGGGATCTCTGTGCTATAAAACTCAATAACTATGAGGTAAACAGTGAGTATTATAAAAAGTAAATACAAAAAGAAATGTTTGAGCTGTAAGGTTAGTGCAAAATGTTTTTACAATTGGCTTAGAAGAAAAAGGATGTAGTGATATAGGCCCTTGACAAAGCAATGAGGTAGTAGTGCAAATAAAAGTAGGGAAGTGCAAGACTGGATGAATAAAGGCTGCTTAAGCAGCATCTTTGAAACACACGATCACTACCATCTAGAAAGACAAGTGCAGCAGATATACACGAACAGCACCACCTACAAGTTTTCCTCCAAACCACTCACCGTCCTGACATGTAAATACATCACCCGTTCCTTCAGCATTGCTGGGTCAAGATGCTGGATCCCTCTCATTGGGCCATAGAGTTGTACAGCACGGAAAGAGACCCTTCGTTCTAACTTGTCCATGCTGACCAGATATCCTAAATTAATCCAGTCCCATTTGCCAGCATTTGGCCTACATCACTCTAAACCCTTCCTATTCACACACCCATCCAGATGCCTTTTAAATTTTGCAATTGTACCGGCCTCTACGGCTTCCTCTGGCAACTTATTCCAATCGTGCTCCACCATCTGCATGAAAAAGTTGCCCCTTAGATCCCTTTTAAATCTTTCCCCTCTCATCTTAAACCTATGCCCCCTAGTGTTAGATCCCGAGGAGGTCTGGGAGAAAGACCTCGACTATCCATCCTATTCATGCCCCTCGTGATTTGTTAAACCTTTATTAAGCGGCCCCTCAGCCTGTGATGCTCAAGGGAAAAAAGCTCCAGTGTCTCCTTACGGCTTAAACCCTCCAACCCTGACAACATCCTTGTAAATCTTTTCTGAATGCTTTCAACTTTAACAACATCTCTCCTATAGCAGGGAAACCAGAATTCAATGCAGTATTCCAAAAGTGGCCTAACCAATGTACTGTAGGGTTGCAACATGACCTACTAACTCTGTACTCAATGCACCGGCCAGTAAACGCAAGCATATCAAATGCCTTCTACACTACCTTGTCTACTGGATAAACTCAGCAGATCTAGCAGAATCTGTGCAGAGCCAGCGCCTTGGGTCCAATGACCCCTCCTCCGAACACTGTAGACATCTTTGAACTTTAATTTCACTGGCCCCTTCAGCAACATGTAAACCTTCAGCTTCTGAAGAAGACTGACAGGTCTCAAAGCATTAACTCTGCTTTCTGTCCACAGACACCACCAGACCTGCTGGGCTTTTCCAGCAACTTCTGATTTTGTTTCAGCTTTTCAGCATTCCACAGGTCTTTGTTTTGTTTTATGACAGCCATCATGTTCTGTAGAATGTGTGATCCCTAGCTAACAGTTTAAATTTACATTCACAATTTCTGAACACAGAATGGGCAAAGGCTTGCTGTTCCCCAGCATTATACTGTAGCAATCTGCATTCATAAATTACTTTTAATGTATGGAAACACCCCTTATTTCTTCAGGGAGAAATTGATTGTCAGTACACAGTAGGTGAACTTGGACATGTTTATCGAAAATTGGGCAGAGTTTGGAAGAGTGGGAGATAGAGAAAAATCATAGAATCCCTGCAGTGCAGCAAGTGGCTATTCAGCCCATCAAGCCCTCACTGACCCTCCAAAGAGCGTACCACCCAGACCCAACCTATCCCCATAATTCTGCATTTACCATGGCTGATCCAAATAACCTGCACAGCCTTGGATACTACGGAAAATTTAGCATGGCCAAGCCACCTAATTGGCACATCTTTGGACTGTAAAAGGGAACTGGAGTATTGAATGGAAACATAAGGAGAATATGCAAACTCCGCACAGATGGTCACCCACGTGTGGAATTGAGCCCAGGCCCCTGGCACTGTGAGGCAGCAGTGCTAACCACTGAGTCATGATGGTTCAAGCTAAGGACTTAAGAAGTACGCATACTTCTTGCCTCTAGTGCATGTATAGGCAAGAGCAAAGATGAGAGGAAGATGAAGGACATACTCCTTGGGGAGGTAAATGGGAATGGCAGCTGTAAAATGGGAGGAGGTTGCAGAGATGGAATGGGTGAGGCCTTGAACAATGGGATTTAAACACAAGGTAGATATCCACATGGCTCTAAGCCATATGTGATTTCATATTGGAACCCTGCCAATCAGCACCATCTCAAACCGTGCGTGTTTAATTTTAAAATTGCATGGAACAGTAGCATATCTCAAAGTCCTGGTGTCACTTTTGCAAAATATGTTACCGTGGCAACTCCACTTATTTAGGAGTAAGAAGCGGAAATACATGACAAACGATTAACATCTAGAATTGGCTTCGTTTCACAAGCCTATTAAGATATATTTATTCAAAGAAATGCACATAGTTCTATGCATGAAAGAAGGGTGCTGGAACATTTGGACTTATGTTATAAACATAGGATGAATACAGAGTTTAGATGGACAAAGGAATGGGCAATTTGGTGGTGTATTCTCAACTTGATGAGAAAAGGAAGGATGCCAGTCTACTGACCAAGACAAACAGTGTCTTCATCGTGCCAATCTAGCTCTGAGAACAGGAAGTGAATTTTTAAAGACCAACAAGTTTGGAACCTGGTGAGGGGGTGCAATTTATGAATTGCAGTCTCACTAATGGTATTGTCTATCTACCTACAAGATATGGACTGCAGTAGTACAAGAAGGCAGGTCACCACTACCTTCTGAAGGACAGCCAGATGCCCACTACCCATGAATAAAAAAAATAAACTTACAGCGGACATGCTTCCCAGTAGTAGAAGAGGAAAATATTCCTGATGTTTCAGTAAAGTTAACAATGGACACACAAATGAATGAAATAGGAGCAGTAGTGATAACCATTAAGCCTGTTCTGACATTCAACAAGGTCACGGCTGATCCGTTTGTGTTTAAAATTCCACATTTCTATCAACCCCCAATAATCTGTGATTCCTCTATCAAGCAAGAATCTGTCCATCAATGCCTTGAAAATATTTAATGACATTATTTCCATTGCCTTCTGATGCAGAAATTTCCAAAGTTAACACAACCCTCCGACAGAAAAAGAATTCTCTTCATCGCTGTCTTAAAAGAGTGATCCCTAATTTTAAAACAATATCCCCATAGTTCTATACTGGAAAAAAAAACCTTTCCATTTCCACATTGACAAGACCATTCAGGATCTCATACACTTCAATCAAATCATCCTTGACTGTTAAGACAGTCAACTCATTCCAGGCATCAATCTCATAAACATCCTCTGACCCATTCCCATTCATTTACCAGTGTCCTTAAATGAGGAGACCAAAATGGCATAATTAACAAGATGCAGCCTCACAAATGCGCGATACGGCTGAAGTATAACATCATGAATGTTATGTTTAATTCATCCTGTCATAAAGTATAACATCCATTAGCCTTCTTGATTATATGCTCTACTTACTAACATTTAGGGACTCGTGCACAAGGACACCGAAATCCCCCTGCACATTGAACTTCTGCTATTGTTCTCCATGATATAATACTTTACATACTTCCTGCCAAATGAATAGCTTCCCATTTACCACATTAAACTCCAACTGCCCGTTCATTCAACCTGTCTACTTCCATCTGCAACATTCTTATGTTTTTTTCACCGTATTTCTTAAATTATCTTGATATTTGGAAATTTAGCTATCATGTCTTCTCTCCTTTAATCCAAGTCAGTAATGTAAATAGTAAAAAGCTGAGGCCCTAGAACAGAAGTCTGCAGGACTCAATAACTGGTTAATTACGCAAAGATCCATTTATAATTACAAAAACAAAGTTGCTGGAAAAGCTCAGCAGGTCTGGCAGCATCTATGAAGGAAAAACAGTTAACAGTTTGGTTCTGGTGATCCTTCCTCAGAACTAATGGTGGCCAGTTCTTTCAGTTTCCATTTATATGTATTCTGTTTTCTGCCAGAAAGCCAGTTTTCTATTCATGCTAATATGGTATCTCCTATACCATGAACTTTTATTTTCTACAATAACCTTTCATGGAACATAGAAAATGGAACAGTGCAGCACAGTTCAGGCCATTCAGCCCACGATATTGTGCCGAACATTTACGTAACCTCCACCCCTCTGAGTAAATAATCTATCTCTGACTTCTCCTCTGTATCCACCTATACTCATTTTAAAACTATGCCCCTGTGTAATAGCTACCTCCACCCTAAGAAAAATTCTCTGGCTGTCTACTCTATTTATGCCTCTGATCATTTTGTACACCTCTATCAAGTCACCTCTCATCCTTCGTCATTCTAAAGAGAAAAGTTCTAGCTCTCTCAACCTTTCCTCGTAAGACCTTCACTCCATTCCAGGCAACATGCTGGTAAATCTCTTGTGCACCTTTTCCAACACCTCCACACTTTTCCTATAATGAGACGACCGGAACTGGACACAACACTCCAGTTGTATAGCTGGAGCATAACCTCACGGCTCTTGAACTCAATCTCTCTATTACTGAAAGCTAACACACCATACCCGTTCTTAACAACTGTGTCCACCTGGGTGGCAGTTTTCAGGGAATTGTGAACATGAACCCCAAGATCCCTCTGCTCCTCCACATGGCCAAGAATCTTTCCGTTAACCCTGTATGCTGCTTTCAAGTTTGTCCCTCCAAAATGAATCACCTCACACTTTTCAGGGTTAAACTCCATCTGCCACTTCTCAGCCCAGCTCTGCATCCTATCATTGTCTCTTTGTAACCTAGAACAGCCCTCTGCACTATCGACAATGCGACCTACCTTTGTACCCCCCGCGAACTGTATAATCCACCCTTCCATTCCTTCATCCGAATCATTTACAAAAATCACAAATAGAAGAGGATCCAGAACAGATCCTTTTGGTACACCACTTGTAACTGAGCACCATTTTGAATGTTTTCCATCCACTAGCACCCTTTGTCTTCTTAGGGTCAGCCATTCTGAATCCAATTTGTGACATTTCCCCCTACCCCATGCCTCGTTACCTTCTGCATGAGCTTACTATGGGGAGCCTTTCAAACACCTTAGTTAAATCCATGTATACCACATCCACTGCTCTACCTTCATCCACGTGCTTGGTCACCTCTTCAAAGAATTCGATAAGGTTTATGAGGCATGATTTACCCCTCACAAATCCATGCTGACTATCACGAATCAAACTGTGCCTTTCCAAGTGATCATAAATCCTATCTCTCAGAGACCTTTCCAATAATTTGCCCACCACTGACGTAAGACTCACTGGCCTGTAATTTCCTAGGTTATCCCTATTCCCTTCTTTGAACAAGAGAATGACATTTGCCTCTCTCCAATCTTCTGGCGCTCTACCCATGGACAGTGAGGACAAAAAGATCATTGCCAAAGGCCCTGCAATCTCTTCTCTTGCTTCCCACAGAATCCTTGGCTAAATCCCATCAGGCCCGGGCGACTTATCTATCGTCAACTTGCTCAAAATTCCTAGCACATCTTCCTTACTAACATCAACCTCCGCTAGCCTACCAGCTTGTTTCACACTGTCGTCCCCCAGAACTAGGTCTCTCTTGTGAATACCGAAGTATTCATTAAGGACCTCTCCTATCTCTTTAGGCTCCGTGCACAAATTCCCTTTACAATCCTTGAGCGGCCTAACTCTTTCTCTGGTCATTCTCTTATTCCTCACATATGTGTAAAAAGCCTTGGAGCTTTCCTTGATCCTATCTGCCAAGGTTTTCTCATGCCCCCTTATAGCTCTCCTAAGCCCTTTCTTTAGCTCCTTCCTGGCTAACTTGTATCGCTCTAGAGCCTTTTCTGTTCCCTGTTTCTTAAACCTTACATAAGCCTCCTTCTTCCTCTTAACCAGTCGTTCGACCTCTCTTAAGAACCAAGGATCTCTCACTCGACCACATCTTCCCTGCCTGCTAGGGACAAACATATCGAGCACACGCAGTATGCATTCCTTAAACAATCTCCACATTTCAATAGTGCTCTTTCCTGACAGCATCTGTTCCCATTTCATGTTACCCAGTTCTTGCCTAACAGAATTGTAATTACCCTTCCCCCAATTATAAACCTCACCCTGCTGTATGTACCTATCCTTTTCCATGACTATTTTGAAAGTAACAGAGTTATGGTCGTGACACCTCATGTAACACCTTATCAAATGCCTTCTGGACATCCAAATTTAGTATGTCTGCAGTTTCCTTTATCAGATGATGCAAGACGGCACTGACGCCAAACAACTCCTAGTGAGTTCCCTCCAGCTGATCTAACTCTAACATTCCTTATTGCCATTATATTCTTTTAAATTTAGATTCTAATGTTGATCTTGCCTAGCCCATGCTCTGTGCAATGTAACCTGTATACCTCTGTCTAAATCTTTTTGATCTGTACACCCTTTGCATACTATAATCTGCCTGTACTGTTCGTAAACAAAGCTTTTCACTGTATATCAGTACACATAACAATAAATCAATCAATCAATCAATCTATTGTACTCCTTCAAAGAACTCAAACAAATTGGTTAATCTTGATTTCCCTGTGTGAAATTATGCTAGCCAATTCCCATTTCTTTATAACACCTTCTCCATGATTGACATCAAGCTAACTGACCAGCAGAAGCCTCATTCTCTTCTTGAATAAAGGGATAATATTTTCTACTTTCTAGGCTGATGGAATCTTTCCTGAATCAAAGATTATTTTGGAAATTTAACTCTAGCTTATGAGCATCTTTAAAGACACAAGAATATAGTCTTCTAAACTCAGAGATTTCAAAATCATAAGGTCTAAGCAGTGTTATTGTGCAGAAAGAGGCCATTCAGCCCATCATGGGGTGGCACAGTGGTTCAATAGTTAGTACTCTTGCCTCACAGCACCAGGGACCTGGGTTCAAACCCACCTTCAGGTGACTGTCTGTGTGGAGTTTGCGCATTGACCCTGTGTCTGTGTGTGTTTCCGTCAGGTGCCTGGGTTTCCACCCATAGTCCAAAGATGTGCCAATTAGTTAGGATGGCCTTGCTAAATTGCGCATAGTGTCCAGGGATATGTAGGTTGATGCGTTAACCACGGCAAATGCAGGGTTACAGGGATAGAGTCGGGGAAAGGATCTGGTTGGGATGCTCCTCAGAAAGTTGGAGTGGACTTGTTGGGCTGAATGGCCTGTTTCCGCAGTGTGTAAAAAAAAGCCTGCATTTGCCCTCCTAAGCAGGATCATGATTCTCCTGCCTTTTCCCCATAACCTCGCACATTGCTTCCATTTAAATAATCATCCAAGACTTTCTTGAATGCCTCAGTTGAACCATTACACTTCCAGGTCGTGCAATCCAGACTTGAACTGGAAAGGTTTTTTTACCCCTTATCTCATTTTTTTTTCGGAATCATAGTAAATCTGTACTCTCTTGTCTTGATACTTTTATGAGCAGGAACAGTTTCTCCTTAGCTGTTCTCTGCATCTCTCATGTGATTTTGAAAGTTTCTATCAGATCTCTACTTAGCCTTCCCCCTCTCCAAAGAGAACTGTTCCAACTTCCCCAATCTATACTTATCTCCCTGTCCCTAATATTGCCCACCTCAACCCTGCCTCAGCTCATCTTCTGCTGAAAACCTTGTCCATGCCTTTTTTATCTCAGAGTTAATGAGCTAATTTTTATTCTGAGTCTTCACAATGGTTTTGACACCATGGACGGATCTGGAGTCCATACTTCCCAGCAGTCAAATTGGCACAGCAATATTATCAGAGGTGGTATCCTCATTTCCCACTTTCTGGCTAGCCACCCCTTCAATAACAGGCCCTTGATGTTAATAGCCAATTTCAAATAATCCGTAAAGTATGGAAACAGGCTATTTGGCCCAACAAGTCTACACCATCCCTCTGAAGAGTATCCCATGCAGACCCATTTCCCTACCCCTGTATTTCCCACATTTAACCCACCGAACCTAAACATCCCTGGACACTACAGGCAATTTAGCATGGCCAATCCACCTACCCTGCACATCTGTTGACCAAGGAAGAAAACCAGAGGAAACCCACACAGACACAAGGAGAATGTGCAAACTCCACACAGACAGTAGCCCAAGGGTGGAATCGAACCTGGGTCCCTGGTGCTGTGAGGCTGCAGTGCTCACCACTGAGCCACTGTGCTGGTGGTCTGAATCCTCAATACCTATCCTGTTGGAAAGGCATCTGGGAGGCATCTCCTGCCAAATCAATGAAACCACCACAGACACAGGGAGAACGTGGAAACTCCGTAGAGACAGTTGCACAAAGACTGGGATCAAACCCAGGCCCCTGGCACTGTGAGGCAACAGTGCTAACCACTGAGCCACTGTGCCGCCCTAGTTTGCAAATCCTTCCATGCCCCACCCTGTATCTGAAGTCTCCCCAGTCCACAACTGCCGAAGATCTCTGCAGTCTTCTAATTTTGACCTTTTGAACATCTCTAATCTTATTTGTTCTACCTTTGTTGGCCGTGCCTTTAGCGGGCTGGACTGAAGTTCTCAAATTCCCTCTCTGTCAATCTACCTCATATTCCTTTTTCAAAGCTCTGCAAAACCTGCTCTAATTTCTCCTTATTGGCTTGATAGCATGTGGTTTGGGAAATTTCATTATGTTCTAGGCTCTACATACTACAGATTATTACTATTTACTGGGGAGAAGAAAGAACTATAAAAGCTAATGGCACAAGTGACTGATGGTCTACGAGGCCAGATTCCAGATATTTTAACCATTGTCTAAACTTTGAAAATCATTTATTTGGGATATTTGGCATGCTAAACTTTCTCACTGGAAACTACATACAGGATAACTCAGGAACTGGTGAAGATCGCTATGAATATTGCAGGTCATAGTTCCGCTGAGCCTGCTTTTATTTCCCCCTTTCTCCCTCTTTTGCTCCCTTATCTCCCTTTTCTCAGCCTCGTACACCCAGCTCCAGCCTCTGAGTCACTGCCTCTGAAGCAGGAATGCCAGCAACCAGCAGCCCAGAGCAGGGATGCCAGCAACCAGTAGCCCAGAGCAGGGATGCCAGTGACGAGTGGCCCAGAGCAAAGAGGTGGCAGTGGCCCAGCATGGAGCTGGCAGCTAGCAGACAAGCCACATGGATGCCCCCTGCGCTGGTCTGCTGCAGAGACCCCTTAAAGAAAGACTGTGATTTTTGCCTTCTTAATTTTACAATTCAATGCAAGTATTTCCTTATGATATTCAAACCAAATCCTTGCAGATTATGTCACTTAATAACTTAATTCCACTAAGTATCGCTGGTGCCCTGCCCATTACAAGATCAGCCCTAAAGCATAATTTACAGTAGGCGTACCCAGTCTATACTTAGTTTGTTGAAATATCTTTCAGACTCTTGCTTTAGTCATTTACCTATTACCATAAGATGATAACCTAACCACAGGTGTCCTGGGCATTTTTTTATTAGTTGTCAGATGCATCTGATAAGAGAGTTTCATGAAATGCCTGTTTCTGAGTTGCTAAGTCAAATCTTAACCCCTGTAGTCACTGCCAAAGCTTTTGGGAAGGAATCTCAGAGCTGTACAACATTAATACACAAGGACTTTTGAAATGGGTAAAGGCAGGGTACATAAAGATATAATTTAGACAATACGTTTCCCCTTTTTGCTTTTATTCTTCTCTGATTTTGAAACACAATAAGCATCTTGGAGAAAATATTCGCTTATGGTGCTAACGCTGTTACTGATCCCACACACTTGCTCTCATCTTATGAGAAAAAAAGTTAAGGATGAGAGGTGATCATTCATTCTACTTAATCCAGTCTTCTGTGACGGTTCTTCAAATTTTTTTATCTAACTGCCTTTTCAGTGCTTCTGTATTCTTGATATTTTTACTTGTATCGATAGATTATTCCAAATGTATATTTTCTGGTCGAGATCTGTTTCACCTTGAACACCATGCTGTACCTTTGCTTTTTACTGATTTGAGTGTGAGTATCCATGATCCAATTGGTTTTACTTATTTTAAGGTAATAATCCAGTTTTAGATTGTTTATATAATTTAATATTTCATTTGATGAAATGAGTTCCACTTCTGAAATCTGCACCACAGGTTAATGAGCTTAAACATGTCTACTGGCTACTGGTGACGTGATGTGCTGTCATTCACTGTAGCATGTGGTGAATCCCACACATTTTCGACTTTGGCAATGGGAGCTGGCACTAGAGCTAAATGCAGCCCTGCAAGGCATGTCTTGTGCAAGGCATGGTCTAGACCTGAGTTTCAGTTCAGGACACCACCTTAGTCACCATGGAATGGTGCCTGAAAGTATGAACTGGAATGACCACATCATCATGAATATGCGTCCCAAAATCCTACTTGGTTCTATTCTTTCTCTATCTTAGTATCGTAACTGCTTAGCTTAATGTTCTTTTTTCCGTTTTTTTTATTCATGTGTGAAATAAGGGCATCAACTGACTGGGTTTACATTTAATGCTTGTCCCTGATTGCCCTTGTGAAGGTGGAGGGGAGTTGCTTTCTTGAGCCGCTACATCTCTTGTGGGGAATTAGGTAGATCCACAGTGCAATTGGAAAGGGAGTTCCAGTTCCAGGATTTTGACAAAGAAGACAGTGAAGGGATATTGACTTGATGTTTGGACTGAACAGGAATTTCCCAGGCATTGATACCCTTGTCCTGCTCGATGTTAAGAGGTCACAGGTATGGAACGTGCTGTCAAGGGACTTCTACGTTATGCATCTGAGAACTGAACTTTCAGGCTGCTGGAAGAAAAGTCCCAGAACTCCCTTGATATCAGAACCAAGGACATACTCTCACCACATTGACTACATCAGTTCAGGAGGGTGGCTCACCTCTACCTTCTCAAGGGCACTAAATGGCCTTGTCAGTAGAATCCATAAAAGGTAATCTACATATTGAACTTTCACGGTCTTCCACAGCACCCCCACACCCTGCCACTCCTCTATCCTGCCACATATCTGACAAGACACCCCTCATATTTAGTCTCCAATTTCATGCTGTTTACCCAACTTCTTAGTGTTCAATATTTGATGCTAGGTTCATTAAAAATCTTTTGTTGGAACCTTTTTAAAAGCTTTGTGAAAATCCAAATATGTATGTTATCAGGAGTTTCACTAATTTCCCTTACTTGCAATATATTTAAAATCAATGTTTAACAAGGAGGATCATTTCCATACAAATCCACGCTGGCTATTTTCTTAACAAGCTGTTAGTAATGATCAGGTGTGCCTCTAACTTGCCCCTTAAAATGGCTTCTAGTCGGTAACCATTATCAATATTGGGCTAATTGCCTGGGTCAAATTTGTTCTCCACTTTTGAAAATATAAGTACCAAATCAGCCTGCTTCTAATCCACTGGAACAGTACCAAGGAACTCTTCCATGATTTTTAGAAGCATTTGAAAAGATTTCCTCCCTCTCATCCCCACCTCGAGTGCTACTTATACACTTGGAGGCTGATTATTTGATCCAGCAATTTAATGGTTCTTTATTGCAAAATTAGTAGAGCCCTGTTCTGCATATTGCGCATCACAGAAAAAACTGATTTTGCAAATGTTGTCGTATTCATTTTGTAACAGCTAGATTTTGAAATATTATTGTTGTATGATATGTCACAAGCTTTCAATTTAAAATATGTCTACAAAAATGAGCAAGAAATTGATAAGACAAGAAAATGAGATTGATAAAGTATAATATTTATGAAAAAATATATAGTTCTTAAAATTTGATCAACAATCTACATATTAGTTTGGTGTGACCTAACCACCTAGTAGCTCCAAATTCAATCTAAAATAATCACAGCCTAAAAATAAGAAGTTCCAGTCAGCTCCATCATTCTCTCTGTGCAATCATGACAGTTGTCGGTTAAAACATCATAATCTTCACCACATGCATGAATAAATTCAAGCATTTTTCTTTTATATGCTGGTCTTTCTTCCTCTACCTGTAACACAAAACAAAACAAAAGGTTAATAGAAATAAAATGATTCAAAGTTTTCATTAAGCTTGAGTTTGTGGTTCTGAAATTTCAGGCACCCTAATGTTTCAGTGCAGTGAGAGAGCTGAAGCTTATTTTAGAATCACATTAATGTAACAGCACAGAAGAGCACATTCTGCCCCTTATTTCTGTACTGGCTCTCCAAATGAGCAATATAACTGTGCTAATTTCCTGCCTTTTCCCACAGCCCTACACATTGCTTCTATTCAAATAATAAGCTGAACCAGCCTCCAACGTATTTCTATGTAAACATTTCTGGACTCTGATTCTCGCTGTTTGAAAAGTATTTTTCCTCATACTACATTTATTTCTTTTGCAAATCACTTTTACTTTCATTCTCATTTCTTTTATGAGTGGGAAGAAATTCTCCCTAATTTCGGTCTCACCCCCAAATGATTTTGAAAACCGCTGTCAAATCACCTTTTTGCCTACCGTCTGAGAACAGAAGTTCCAACTTCTCAAATCTATCTTCTTTACTGATACTTCTCAACCCTGGAACCATTCTTGTCAACCTCTTCTGCCATGCTTCCAATGTTTGTGCATCTTTCTTGAAGTGTGGTTACTAGAATTGTACATCAACCAGTTGATATCTGTCCATGGCTTATGCAAGCTCAGCATAAATTCCTTGCTCCTGTACTCCCTGCTCCTTTTATACCCTGAATGCTGTATACGTTATTAACTAGACCCTTCATCTGTCATTCCCCCCTCAATTACATAAGCACCTAAAAATCCCTCTGCTCCTCCACCCCATTTAGAATTGCACAACTTATTTTGCACTGTCTCTGTTATAATTCTTGTGCCTGAATAAAGAAGGCTGAGACGTTTATGAATCTGGTTCTCACGTGTTATTTACTTGGAGCCGGTGAGCTGTGTAAAGATTTTGGCTTAGCATGACTAAAGACTGATGTTTTAGTAACAGCCCTCAAGTAAGCTTGGAAGGATTTGTAATTAGTTCAGGCACTGGGGAGGTGAGACATTGAGAGTTTTACAACGATTGTTACAATTCCCATGTTCTTTGATAAAAGGGCATGTGCTCCTGAGATGCTGCTTGGACTACTGTGTTCATCCAGCTTCACACTTTGTTATCTTATTATGGTGTAGCAGCAGTTGGTTCGCCTCCAGCTCCACATTCAAGTAGAAATGAGAACCTACAGGTGAGTGTCCAAGATTGAGAACGCACAAAAGAAGCCCTTGAAAACTGAAATGAAAGGCAGCTCCTGCATGAATTGTAAGCTTTTCTAATCTTTAAATGTTCTCAACATACATTCACATCACTAACTTATCCACCTTATCCAATATGATTGGCTAGAAATCAATGACATGCACTTTTCCTGCCTGCTTTATAAAAAAATTACTTACTTGACAAATGAAATGTTAGGTGACTGAATTTTTAGATCATGATGTTTGCTAAGACTTCAAGAAAAAAATTGATTTCTACCTTCCAAGCATTTGCCAAGTGTTTGGCGTCCTCAACCACAGTCTTAGACTTCCCAATCCTGGCAAGTATTTCCACTCCTTTGTGAATAAGACATTTTTGTCCTCCTGCCACTGTAACCCTAAAAATAGAAACAGCTTTAGTTTGCATATAAAAGAAAATCTCATGGCACTTGTTTGAAAATCTTAAGATCTTTTCTTAACAGTAATATTGGTAGCCCACTCCAGTTTTTTTGTTACACTGGCTATAGTTGAATTTTCCAGTTAACTGAACTGGGCGGCACAGTGGCTCAGTGGTTAGCACTGCTGCCTCACAACACCAATGACCTGGGTTTGATTCCATCCTCAGACGACTGTCTGTGTGGAGTTTGCACATTCTCCCCATATCCGCTTGGGTTCCCTCCAGGTGCTCGGGTTTCCTCCCAAAATCCAAAGATGTGCAGTCTAGGTGGATTGTCATGCTAAAATTGCCCGTCGTGTTCAGGGATGTGTAGATTAGGTGGGTTAAAGAGGGATGGGTCTGGATGGGATGCTCTGCGTGTCGGTGTGGATTTGTTGTGCTGAAGGGCCTGTTTCCACACTGTAGGGATTCTATGATGATGATAGATACTATGATGAATTGAGCTAAGCATCAAATGGATTACTGCAATCGAATTGTCAGTCCTACCATGGGGAAAGATCAATCAGCCAGCATGATGATCTGGTTATTATCTAGTGACGTCCCATTAGTCCAAATTCAGATAAACTAACCTGCTGACAACTTATGTCAAGATCCATAAACAACAGTAATTTTTAAGTCAGGTACTGGGTGACAATTGACGACTGTGGTATTATAGCCCAACAAAGAGTAAGGAGATGAAAATTGTTTGGTTGTCACCTTTTTATTAAATACAAAATTGAACTGGCACAATAGGTAAAAACAGCAATTATGACCTTAGCTTCTAAATTTGCAGCGCTGCTGAGTAAAATTTACGGAGGGTAAAAATTCAACATAATAGAGATGAAAAACAGGCAATATCAATGTCTTGTCCTTATATTGTGCCTTTTACATATTAAACAGGAGCATTATCAAGTTAGTCAGCTTGAAAGTCTGCGTATTTACTCTTTCTATGTTCCTGCAAGTCAATGCTCACATGATTAGCCAAAGAAAGAAGATTTGAGTGCTCCATTCAGACTTCACACTTGAATGAAATGTTTCTTAAGTTGTTTTTGGTTTCCTTCCAAATGTATCATCGACCTCTACATCTTTCAGCCAGTAATCCCGATTTTCTTTTCCTTTAAGTTCTTATTTGTTCGTTTTGGTACAACTATAATGATCGAAGAACATACCAACTCTTTAAATTAAGAAGACACAGTCAAATTATTTAACCCTGGTTTTGTAATAACTTTGCAGTACAGACAGACGAACAAGTACTAAATAAAGTATGACTAACAGCAAGCGGGCTCAGTGCCAAGAGACGCAAGGCATGCTGTTATGTCTTCTCAAGCTATTACTGGAGATTCAACAAACAGCTAATTGTGCACTTAAGTTATGACCAAAATTACTTCTTCAGCAACATAGGGTAACACCTATGAAAAAGACATTTACCTTCACAAATCATTTGTCAGCCAGTATGGCATTTTGGATAACTGTTTAGTTGTTACTTGATACAAGTTCTCATGGACAGACTGACCCATATCACATGAAATAGCAATGGACTGTGAGTTGACATGACCTTCTTTCACTGCCGCAATGAAATATTGTTTTGAGTAAAATGAAGTAAGTGACGTTCAGGTTAATGAACTATTTGACCTCTGCAAACAAATGTGAAATTGCAAGGTGTTGACCGTAATTGGCTGGAAGGAAAACCAAAGTCAAATCGTAAATTCCACCATGCAATAGCGCCAATTGGGAAATCATAAGAATTGTGCAGAGGATTTCCCAATGTAAGAATTTATTTGCATTCATGAAACTGATGATTCTGCTTTGTTTCAGCTAAATTTGTTTTAGCTTATCCTCAGCTAAACAAAGGGCACTGGAAATTAAGCTTTGAATGGCATGCTATATATTGTGTATTGCCTGTGCAGAGGTAGGAACTAAATAGGCAGGAAACAATGGCACTGTGTAAGTGCTTTAGAGGGTCTCTTTCATGACTGCGCTAGAAAGTCGGGTGGTGTGTAAAAAAACATTAATATAAGAATTGAAGAACATTTTCAGGTCTGGACCCTTCTTCAGAAATTTCTGAAGAAGGGTCCAGAAGCGAAACATCAGCGTTCCTGCTCCTCTGATGCTGCTTGGCCAGTTGTGTGCATCAAGCTCCACACCTTGTTATCTCAAATTCTCCAGCATCGGCAGTTCCCACTATCTCAAATATAAGAGAGTCTTCCTACCAAACAACATGGTAACTTGTCTGAAACAACAATGAACTCTAATCTCTCCGAGACTAAAAGTATGACTATTTTTAAGATATGCGAACCAGAAGAGCATGTTTGTGAATGAATCTAAAACATTTCCAATTAATTTAAAGTTGTTCAGAAAAATTGGCTCAAATAATGCCAGAGGGAAAGTGAAATATTTAAAAAAAGAGTGTATCTTACATAAACTGAGAAATGGAATGTTGACTGTGACAGCAAAATGAATACACCCTCATACTTCATGGTGAATTGGGAATCTAATGATATAATGGAAACATTTGAAAAATTTAAACAATGATGTGACTTGACATATTAAAAGGTCCTAGCAATGAAGAGAAAGTCAACTATATCTGTCTCTGTACAGGAGTGTACTTCAGCAGAAATCCAGGCAAAATCTTTGACAGGTTTTGCACGTATGCCCCAGCCAAAATCAAATAATACTGGATCTACCAGTATGAATATTAAGGCCTCAGACACGAGTTGGTGAACCTATCAACAACTTTGTAAGAAAATTGACAAGTGCAGCCAGAAAAATGTAACTTTAGGGATACAAATAAAATATTCTAAGTTGGGATTTTGTATATCTGAATTTCAGAAAGTACGAATTGAAAAAGACAAGTTCACATTATTACGGGCTACAGAGACTGGCAGAGCACATTACGCTACAACCAAACAGATAAAAACTGTGACTACCATCATGGCTAGCCTTCAGCTAATCCAAGAGAATGGCAATAAGGCTGATGCAGTGAAACAGAACCAAAAGAATTCACACCAAATGGACAGAAAGACATGCAGGAGCTTTGGATGATCAGATGAACTCACAGGCAGAGAGAAATGTTCCATATCTAGATCTATCTGTAGAGGATGAGGATTGTATCACCAGCAGCTGTGGTATTCCTGGGCAGCTAGTCAAAGCCTTGCATTTCCTATCTTTGGGCAGGCCTACCATATTAACTGCAATTCAGGCACTTAACTGGAGGTCAGCAGCAAGTGATGAGGAGAACTTTTACTGAATAGTTTTAAGAAAGGGACACCTGGGATCCTGTAAGTAACACCACACAGATGTTTCACCATGGACGTCCAGTCCCTATACACCTGTATTCCTCATGCAGATGGTCTTAAGGCCCTCCGCTTCTTCCTGTCCCGCAGACCCGACCAGTCCCCCTCCACCGACAACCTCATCCGCTTAGCTGAACTCGTCCCCACCCTCAACAACTTCTCTTTCGATTCCTCCCACTTCCTACAGACTAAGGGGGTGGCCCTGGGTACCCACATGGCCTGCCTCTTTGTAGGTTATGTGGAACAGTCCCTCTTTTGCACCTACACTGGCCCAAAACCCCACCTCTTCCTCCGTTTCAGTGATGACTGCATCGGCACCACCTCATGCTCCCAAGAGGAGCTCAAACAGTTCATCCATTTCACCAACACCTTCCACCCCAACCTTAAGCTCATTTGAACCATCTCCAACACACCCCTTACCTTCCTGGACCTTTCTGTCTCCATCTCAGGAAACCATCTACAAACCGATGTCCATTTCAAACCCACAGACTCCCACAGCTACCGAGAGTACACCTCCACCACCCCCACCTTCCTGCAAAAATTCCATCTCCTATTCCCAATTCCTTCGCCTCCGCCACATCTGCTACCAGAATGAGGCATTCCACTCCCGCACATCCCAGATGCCCCCATTCTTCAAGGGCCGCAACTGCGCACCCCCCCCCCCCCCCCCGCAGTGGTTGAGAACACCTTCAAATGTGTTTCCCGCATTTCCTGCACCTTATCCCCCACACCCCGTCCTTGCAATTACCGCCAAAAGAGAATCCCCCTAGCCCTCACATACCACCCTACCAACCTCCGGATACAACGCATCATCCTCCAACACTTCGCCATCTACAATCCGACCCCACCACTAAAGACATTTTTCCATCCACACCCTTGTCCGCCTTTCGGAGAGACCACTCTCTCCGTGACTCCCTTGTCCGGTCCACACTCCCCTCCAAACCCACCACACCCGGCACTTTCCCCTGCAACCGCAGGAAGTGTTACACCTGCCCCCACACCTCCTCCCTCACCCCTATCCCAGGCCCCAAGATGACTTTCCACATCAAGCAGACATTCACCTGCACATCTGCCAATGTGGTATCCGGCATCCACTGCACCTGTTGTGGTTTCCCCTACATTTTGGGAAAACCAAGTGGAGACTTGGGGACCGCTTCGCAGAACACCTACGTTCAGTTCGCAGTAAACAACTGCACCTCCCAGTCGCGAACCATTGCAACTGCCCCTCCCATTCCTTAGATGACATGCCCATCTTGGGCCTCCTGCAGTGCCATAATGATGCCACCTGTAGGTTGCAGGAACAGCAACTCATATTCCGCTTGGGAACCCCGCAGCCCACTGGTATCAATGTGGGTTTCACCAGCTTCAAAATCTCCCTTCCCCCCACTGCATCCCGAAACCAGCCCAGCTCGTCCCCACCTGCCTAACCTGTTCTTCCTCTCACCTATCCCCTCCTCCCACCTCAAGCCAAGCCTCCATTTCCCACCTACTAACCTCATCCGGCCCCCTTGACCTATCCATCCTCCCCGGGCTGACCTATCCCCTCCCTACCTCTCTACCCATACTCTCCTCTCCACCTAATTTCTCCTCTATACGTCTTCAGTCTGCCTCCCCCTCTCTCCCTATTTATTTCAGAATCCTCTCCCCATCCCCCTTTTTGGGTCTAGGCCCGAAATGTCGGCTTCTATGCTCCTAAAATGCTGCGTGGCCTGCTGTGTTTATCCAGCCCCACACTTTGTTATCGCAGAATTGTTTGTCATGCTTTGCACATGCAAGCCTGTTTTCACTGTTGGGTTTCTTGCCCATTAAAATCTTCAATTGGCTTCCAGTTTTCCTGCCACATACATCGTTAGGGTGGAAATGGGTAGATACTGTGAGCCTTTCCCACTCCTCCCATCTGATTTTCCATCTCCCCATCCTAGGCCTCCAAATTTGCCAGCACACCAGCATTAACTTCCAGTCAATATGTGGAATAGCTCCTAGTTTGCTGTTGCAGCCTTAAGCATGAACTGAATATATTTCATTCTCTCATTCCAGTGTGAAATTATAAAGCATGCATGTTACTTCATGAGCTTAGCATGTTTCCCCATGACACAGGACATCATCAACTGCACACACGCGTTGCTTTGCTACATGCCAAATCAACTGCAACTATTCCCTCAGCATCTAGCTGGTGTGCATTTCTACTTAGTTCATCCCAGGTCAATACCCAATACAGATAATTGTAACATCAGAATATCAGTCACTAAAACAAACATGGGAGCATGCCAAGCTGACAATGGCTATTTTCTGACGACATGACTCGTGTCTGCAGTGTGGAATTCTAGATGGCATGTATATTATCAGAGCCATACTATCAGTGAGTAGACCCTAAGGGTGCTTACGGAACATGTCCGCTGTCTGGGATGAGGCCTTACATAGTCGCTGGACCACATGTCAAGATTCATCTTGATCTACTGCACTATGCACAGTCATGTCACCAGGTATACAGCAATGAGTTGAAGGAGGAGGAGTTGAAAAGCAGTGAAGGGGAAGGGAAGGATGACAAAATGAGGAAGAAACAGCTAGGAGACTAATACATTTTGCTTCTAGGTGGGCAATCCATGAACAACTAAGCTAACTGGTGTATAATGAATGCAGCCTCAATTCTCCATTCACACAAAGTCCCAAAGTTCCTTTTCCTCTGTTAATGTCATTCCATTCTAACATTCCATTTCTCTTCCCTATTAACTGCTGAACTTGGATGCTAGCTTTTTGCAGTCCATTCACAAAGATTCCCAAATTCCTCTGTGTTGCAGCTCACTGCAGTCTTTCACCATTTCAGTCATACTCAGTTCCCTATTCTTCCTGCTAAAGTGCATTATGTCACATTTCCCACATTATAATCAATCCGCCAAGATTTTTCTGACCATGGCAGCTCACTTCTGCCTCACAATGTCAGGGACCCAGGTTTGACTCCAGCCTTGGGTGACTGCCTATGTAGAGTTTGAATGTTATCACCATGCCTGCAAGGGCTTTTGCCCACAGTGCAACTATACGCAGGTTAGGTGGATTGGCCATGTTAAATTTCCCCGCAGTGTCCAAGGATGTGCAGGATGGGTGGATTAGCAAAGGTAAGTGCAGGGTTAAGGGGATAGACTGGATAGGTGGGATGCTCTTCAGAGATCAGTGCAAACATGATGGGCCAAATGGCTTCTTTCTGCACTGTAGGGATTCTATGTCTCTCTGGCCCTTGTAACTGGAGAGGGTTTCTTCTCTACCTTTTGCACTAAGCTGCATAGACAGAGAAATTTAGAGCAAAGTCTGTTGTCCCTTTAGTCACATTTATTGCAGGTCAGTTTCTCTTCTTCAGCCACTTCCATTACCCTCTCCATATGCAGCTTCCACTTAAGAGTAAGCTGCTTTTAAATATCCCAGGAATGAAAACTGAAAGAACTGAGGATGGTATAAATCAGGAACAAAAGCAAAAGTTGCTGGAAATGCTCAACAGTTCTGACGAAAAGTCACCGGACCTGAAACGTGTACTCTGATTTTTTTCTTCACAGGTGCTGCCAGACCTGCTAAGCTTTTCCAGCAACTTGTGTTTTTGTTTAAATATTCCAGGCTTGTGTCACATTCTGGCTCATGCTCTTTTTCCAAACTGAATGACAATGGGTATCAAACAGAACGTGTGTCATTGTTTAGCCACACTTTATTAAAGCTCAGTTTACAGATAATGAATAAATGTAGAGTTTACCTTACTCCTGAATGTTTCAATGGTCCCATCATTATCCAAGGAAGATACTTCAAAGGCCTCACAACCTTTTCTGCTTTGACAACATATTGATTGTACATTGTACTGCATTGTGGTACTGATTGCAAGTAACTAGGGAGATGGTGATCTGCGCAATTACAAAAGTAATTATTAGAATATATTCATTGTCTTCTTACTTACCCATAAAATGGCAAAAAGACCAACTAATCATTGAGAAATTAAACATCATAATTACTATTTCTTGGGGTTTTTTTGCATCTGAATTATGCTTTACCCGATTATAAATTAAATCTTCATTCACTGAGGTGGAAAATTCTGAAAGGTACTTTTCTTTAATATTTTACAACATAATGATTGCATGGAAACTTATAAAATTTTTGAGTTCACTTCAGCACAAAATAATTTTTGGAAAGAATTTCCAGAAAATCTTTAATTATAGCCAAAACCATAAAATCAATTTAGTAATGCTGAAAAAAATGACATTTCGCCATAGCTTGCACCCATAAATACATTTTGCAAGAGCATTAATGGACAGCAAAATTGTTATTGGTTTTTCTCTTTGCATTGGTATTTCTTGTGAATTCTCCTGGTAAGTGCAAACAAAAAGCTTCAATAAAGTGTATCATTTTTTCTGAAAAATACTTAAATTCTGTGTTACCAAGTGATTAAAATGTACCTAGCATAAAATTAATGATGTATTAGGAAAACGATACAAAAGACATGATGACCATGATTCCGATGGGATGGCAGAGCCGGAACAAAATTGTAGGTATGTTTTGCTTGTAAAAATTGCCCCATCTCTGATCTTTGTCAATTACATCTCTATGCAGATGACATTTATCTTTATACATCCATCTGTAGCTACTTGTACAAGAAAAGGCACCTTTCCATCGACAGGTTGTTAACCTCACTCTGCATATGGCCACTGTGGCAATGGGCTACTTTTGGTGTGGCTGTTATAATTTGACCTGTTGGTTTGGGCAGCTCTGCTCCTGTCAGCGTAGACCTTAAGATCATAAGACCTTAAGACATAGGAGTGGAAGTAAGGCCATTCGGCCCATCACGCCCACTGCACAATTTAAATCATGGCTGATGGTCATTTCAACTCCACTTCCCTGCACGCTCCCTGTAGCCCTTGATTCCTTGTGAGATCAAGAATTTATCGATCTCTGCCTTGAAGGCATTTAACATCCCGGCCTCCACTGCACTCCGTGGCAATGAATTCCACAGGCTCTGGCATTCAGAGGAGCCACAAATATTCCAATCACATCTAATCAGTTAAATTAAGCTGCTGAAATTCATTCCAAATTCCTTTAGTTGTTTAAAATGTCAGACCTCATAAATGCTAAGGGTTATTTTAAATAACTGAGTAAATTTATTTTCAGTCAGATAGTTTGTATTAAACATGATAAATTAACTCTGCTGAACCAGCCAGCTGCTGACATCAGAGAACTTCAGCAGATTTTGGAATGTCAACGAATAGAAAGAAAATAAAAATCAGAGGGTGCAAGGTATTGAAATATCACTTAAAATGTCATTTTATCTTGGTACAACCAAAAATGAAAACCTTCAATTACACACATAAATGCTTTCATACTCACTATTTACGTCCCTGTTACCACGGCGATGTTTACGGATGCTACGTGTAATGACGCCATCGGAACAAAACACAACGAGGAACACAAGGAGCATGGAGCTGCAAAAACCTGATCAGAAATAAATTGATGTTTTAAACATTGCAAGAAATTAACAACACAAGAATTTACTGTTACCAGCTGCTAATAATCTTTTTAAAATGACAACCCATTGTTATTTGTAATTACCTATTTGGACAAAGATAAATGTTAATGATTGAGGAGATTTAAAGTGGTTTTAGATCAGTACTACTCATCAAAAATGCATAATGTTACAGTGCACAAATTCCCTTCAAATCAATTGATTGTTGCCATATAATAAACACATTCCTCCATGTATAGAATTCCCGACCTACATTCTTTATGTTTTCTGTTTTATTGAAAATACACATCGTATTCTTCAGTACTATGGTGCAGCCAGTGTCTCCAGATTAAGTTTATGGCAAATAGTAATGCTAAGTAATTTGTTATAGTCACACAACAAACACTACACACCACAAATATAGTGTGACCTATTTCCTGAAATAATCTTGCATTAAAGGTTCTAGGGGCCATGAAAATGCTGCTTTCTGAGCAGCACTAAAACAAACCATTTGTCCTAATTACATGCTCATTACAATATCATGCAATTAAAACTTCGCGATAGAAGAACGTCTCTACAGTGGAGCCTATCTAAATTACTTCCAAAACATAAATGTAGTAAACTATTAACAACATAAAACATTCCATAATAATTGTTTCTTTCTCAGAACACGAGGAGCAAGTTACTTGAAACACAGTTGTTTCCATCTAAAGAAGGACATCTTCGGTCACCTTCTTGTCTCACTTTCCCGCCCACATTCCCTTTTCCATCACTAATCCAATTCGTTTTGTATATGTCCCTTAAAATATTCCAAGTTTTCAATTTTATTTTAAGTAATGTCCCAAAATGATGCAACATTCATATCTCACAAAATTAAAATTTTCAGTTCAAATGTTATCATGTCATTTCTGCTTTTTGTGAAGAAGCTAAAATATTCAATTTATTAAGCTTTTTTTAAGAAAATGAAAGCCCTCAGCATTGCAACAATTTGACCAATTCCCAGTTTTGAAAAGAAAGAGAAAGCTAAAATGTCATTTTAGAGCATTGTGCATGAGCAGCCACGTTGTGCCCCTTCAGGCAAAATTAGGGAGGAGATGCTTTAGATGTCTTCATCACATTCTGATGATCTTTAGCACTTGCTCATGAGCAATGGTCCTCACACCAAACTGGAAGCTACTATTCTTATCTCAACCTTGATTAAATACTGTCAAACTGTGCAAAAAAAAGTTAAAAATACAACACATTAAGTAACTGGCTGCACAAGATAATTAATTTTTTACAGGAAACATTTTACAGCTCAGTTGACTAGACAGCTAGTTGGTGGTTACAGAGTAATACCAACAGCATCAAACCCCACATCAGTGGAGGTTATCATGAAGGACTCTCCTCTCAACCATTACCTCACCTAAGGCATGGTGATCCTCAGGTTAAACCAGTCTAATGACAGACCAATGGGTCTATGGTCCTTATTGCCTTAATTCATTTTTTATTTTAATCACTCCCACTGGCAATATTCCTTGTAAAATTTTATTGTTGCTTAATACGTTGTACCTTTAAATTGTTTTTGTTTAGTTTCATAGTATTTAATCCAGACTGAGACGAGGACAGTAGTTTCCAGACTGATATGAGGAGCATTGCTCACAAGCACATCATGACTCCTGACATCAATAAGAATGTTCTTGCCTAGAGAGTTTGGTAAAATTTTGAAAATGTGTTCAGAAGATGAAGAAATAAACCAATTTAGTTGGCTTCTACCTATGTGGCCTGTTGTAAGTGTCCACAGACTGTCACAGTTCTAAGTTAAAAAATACCAAATAAATGAACTTTACAGGAAAATTGAATATATAAATAACCTTATTTTATAAATAGCCTTTTATTTAAAATTTAGTTGAGATACAGTTATCCATGTATGTAAACACAACAAAAATATCCAAAGACAAACTTTCATAAATAATATTTAAATAAATAACATGTAGTCTTTATCTTTTAAATATTTCTATCGTGGGAACCTAATTATTCTGAATACTTTCTTGGAAATTCAAGTTGCTTTTGTGCTTTCAGGAATTTTAAATCAATTGATTTCTTAATACAGTAGAACTTTAAAATACAAGAGAAAGTAGTTTGATGCACTATGTTTCTGCTGACACAAGAACAGATGTTGCTGGAAATGCTCAGCAGGTCAGGCAGCACCTGTGAAGAAAAAGTCAGAGTTAACTTTTCAGGTCCAGTGACCCTTCTGAGGACCCAAAAATTTAACTCTTATTTTTTTTCCTTCACAGATGCTGCCAGACCTGCTGACCTTTTCCAGCGACTTCTATTTTTGTTCCTGATGTACAGCATCTGCAGTTCTTTTGGTTTTGATGTTTCTGATGACACTTTGCTCGAACATTTCAAAGTTTAGCACATAGTTCTATTTTCTCCCCATTGCCTTGTTTCTTCTTTGAAATTTTATCTATTCTTTCACTTGACAGATACAGTGGTCTCTACTTCAATCACATTTATTCCCAAAACACTGTATATCTCAACAACCTGCCGGAACATCTATTCTCACATGTTTAATGGGATTTTGAAATTAATAAGTTCTCATTACTGACTCCTCAGCTAAAGGCAATAGTCCTTCAGTATTCACTTATATCAAAACGGTTTATAATTTTAAAATACAATATGAAGTTCTCTGTGCCTTTTCTGCTCCAGTGGGAATGGTTCCTGTATCGCAGATTTCTCCTCAATGCTATGGTTTCCCATCTCTGCCACCACCCTGGTGATTTTTTTTTGTGCAGACTCTTGATGGTTTCAATGTGCTATCCGCAATATCGTCCCTAAAACTGAGTACAGTACTCTATCTGTGGCCTAAGTAATTATTGTACAGATTTATTATTGCGCCTTTGCTATTATCCTTCATGCCGTAACAACTGAAGTTGGAGAAGTGCATTGAAATACTTTAGACCAAATATCACAATGTAGATTTAAAAAGTGTGTACCCAGTTACTGATCTGAAAAAGTTCGGTTTGCTTCCATATTGCTTTCTTTAACTAAATTCTTACTTTGACAAATTATTCATTCGATTTTTAGGTTTCTCATTTATTCCTGTCTTTTGTGCATTTCTTGTCTTTTTATTGCCTCCCAACTTGAATTGCCCCACAGTGGATTTTCCGACTTGCCATTTCTTCATACGCCCCTCTTGTGTATCAGCCAAATTTGAGATTGTGTTCCCTGCGTGCAAATCCAAATCATATAAGTATATCAACAAAAAAGGCATTCAATTTTAATCTTCAAAGGCTGCAGTGGTTCAAGAAGGCAGGTAACTACCACCAGCTCTAGTACAATTAGGATTGAGAAATATATGATATCCAGGAATGCTCAAGCCCTGTGAATTAATAAAAGTAAAAATGAAATAAAATAAACTTTAATTGGTCTGGATTTTCAGTGGACAAAATCACTATTCCATGGGGACTCTTGCAGAATCCCAATATGTAGCACACTCCAAAGTAATTGCCTGGAAAATGGAATTTTCCACTGGGCCATTAATCTCTGCCTGAAACCCGCCAAGAGTCTCCATTTTAATCAGAAACTTCAGAAAGGCTCTGATGAAATTAAATAACATATTTACTCAAGAAAAGTTATACTATTAAATACATAGTTGCTCAGAAGTGTGATATTTTAACAGATTCCATACTTATCTATTATTTTCTATATGGGCAAAGGTTTGGAAATTTGAAGCACAAATGGACTTAGGTGTCCTAGTTCAGGGTTCACTTAAAATCAACATGCAGGTTCACTGGAAGTTAGGAAGGTAAATACAATTTTGGTATTCATTGTGTTAGGACTAATGTACACGATCAGGAATGTATTGCTGAGCCTGTGTAAGACTCTGGTCAGACCACATTTGGATTATTATGTGCAGTTTATTTGGGCCTGAATCAAAGGAAAGATGTGCTGGCCTTGGGTGAGGTGATGGAGAAGGAGGAGGAAGCAGAGGAGTTTCAAAAGAATGATCCTGGGCATGAAAGAGGAGTTGAGGATTCTGGATCTATATTCAATGGAGTTTAGAAAGGTGACTGAGGATTTCATTGAAACTTACAGAACGCTGAGAGGCCTGAATAGAGTGGACATGGAGAAGATGTTTCCACCAGTAGGAAAGTCTAGGACCTGAAGGTACAGCCTCAGAGTAAATGGATGAAAGGATGAGCCTTTAGTATTGAGAGGAGAAGGAATTTCTTCAGTCAGTGAGAGTGAACTTGTGGAACTCTTTACCATAGAACACTGTGAGACCAAGTCATTGAGTGTCAATAGTTTAAAAAAAAGTCAGAGATAGATAGGTTATTGATTGGTAAAGGTTACAGAGAGAAGGCAGGAAAATGGAGTTGAGAAGCATATCGGCCATGACTGAACAGTGGAGTGAACTTGATGGGCCAAATGACATAATGTGCTCCTACATCTTGTGGCCTTATAGCTTACAAATACAGCCACTCCCCTACCCTTACAACATCCTCTTCCTCCCATCTTCCATTGGACCCAATTTCTCTCCTCCACACTGATCTACTGAAAATATTGCACGATTTACATTTCCACATTGCACTATACACCCTTTGCACTTGGCATTCTACACAGCTATCATCCAAAAGACCATGATAAATAGGAACTGAAGTAGGCCATTCAGCCCCTCAAGCTTGCTCCACCATTTAATAGGATCATGGTTGATCCAACATTCCTCATGTTACTTTCCTTTCCTTTCCCCCAACCCTTGATTCCCCCACTTGATCTCACCCATCCCCTACCCATCTACTGTCCCATCCCTGGCACCGTACCTATCCACAGCTGGCACCATCCCCAGCTACCAATTTACTTGACTGGCACTGGGGCACCCTGCCGACTTTGAGCCAAAAAGTTGGTAAATTTCCCCTTAAGGGGAAATAAATAGGAAGAAATTCCAAAAGTAAGAGGAAAATAATTTACATAGCACCTTACAAGTCCTCCGAATGTTCCGAATCACTTTATAATCAATGAAATTCTGATAAATATGCTCACTGCTATAGTGTAGGAAGTGCATAGTAAATATCTACATTGCAAGCTTCCACAAAGAGCATTGAGAAAACTATTATGAAAACCATCATATGAGGTTCTCCAATTTATTGTAGTTTCGGATGTGATACCCCAAACTGTCAAAGGCCCAGGTGAGGAAGGATGAACCGGCTCCCCATCTTCAATCATTCGTTACCTTGGTTGATTGCACCAGAATTAATTTTTACATGACCCCTTCCCTTGCGAATGCCTTTAAAACTTATGTTTTAAAAGGAACAAATTTAACTAGCCTTCCTTGAGTTAATGAAAGAGTGCATTTATTATTTCCTAAATGTGAGAAAGAATAATATCACAATCCACATGCACACAGAATAGAGGTAAGTCCAAAAAGGATGAAATGTTGAAGAAATATATGTGGATGAACATCTGGGATCTGGGAAGAGTAGACGATTGTACATTGTGGCCATTACATTAGATTATTCTGATAGCACAAATTTAGGAAATGGTCAGTTGATTTTGAGATGCTTGCCTTTACAGGTCACCTGGAAGAACTTTGTCCCATTTCCTTCCAACTTTGGCATAACTTGATTTCTAGTTTCCAGGAAAGAAAAAGAGATTTCCCACATTTTACCTCCAGGCCAGGGATGGCTAGATGTTTTAGCAGCTTTAGCCCTTACTGCACACATCTTCTTCCATGAACACACCCAGACCAGGGTTAAAAAGACTTTTAATCTTGTTGTTGTGAATTCTTGAAAGGGGAAATCACAAACATGCCCCTCACCCAAAATGTTCTCTCTCTTCTCCCATCTTGTTCACACCCTGAGATAATTCACAGGAAAATGCAGTCCATATTGAAGCACATTATTTCTTTTGAAGTCTCTTCTTTTTATAAAAATAAAATACTATGGATACTAGAAAGTTGATTTAAAAATGGAAAAATGCAGAAGAAACTCAATAGGTCTGGCAGCATCTGTTGGGAGAGAAACAAAGTTTAAGGCACTCTTCTGCAGAACTTCCCTTCGATTCTTCCTTGACAACTTCATGTGTGACATTTTAGGATCTCCCCTAAGACTGAGTACAGTCTACACAGGTCTATCAAACTATCCCTGAATTATATTGCTCATAATGTACATTTTCAAACTATTTTCTTGTTCTCCTTTAAAAAAAAGTTACAATTAAAATTCCAATACATTCATAGGTGATCTGGCGTTATGATCCATGTTCATGGCACGAGCCCTAAATAAGTTGATTGTTCAGTGATCTTGGTTGAGTGATTACAATGACGAGGAGCATCTGGAAGAAATGCCATGCTCATCTTTAAAGTATTAACAGGAGCTCATTTTCCAGCAGCTGAGGAAGTGAACATCTCAACTGAAAGGCAACATCTCCCAATGTATCAGTCTTCCTCAATACTGCAGGGGAAGATCAAACTAGATTTGGCACTGGAAAAGAGCTTGAACATTCAAGCTCTAGACTCAGTCATGGGAATGTTGCCAACTGAGTGGTAAGCTAATGCCTTATTTGGAATCAGCAAGGACCCTGGGGATAAGTCCAAAAGTTGCAGGGAAGCTTACTTCAGTGAACAGCGAGAGCCAGGGCACTGTATTACAAGAAGCAGCTAAATCAATGGTCACCTCCAGAGCTAGCATGCTATGAAGATGACAGCTCTGGTACAGAGTTGCTGACTCAGTGATAGAGCCAATAGCTCAGCAGCTGTGGCCATTGCTGAGACAGCCAGCAGGCATGGGGCATATAGAAGACAGGTGAAGAAAAACCTTGAGTAATCTTAGGCCAGATTGTTGGAAATACTTCAATGGATTCCAGCAACTACCTCCCATCCTGCAGCCCTGGTCTTGGTTTTGAGAAGGCCTTGCCTCTGGCTGGTTGCCGGGAGATTGCTTCCACTTGGCGCCCTCAGGTGTGACCATTCAAGTGTGACCCGCTGTCTGCATGATGGCAACATAACATGGGCCCTCATTTGGCCTTTAAGCATTGGTAACCATCCTACTCAGCCTGGCTACCTCTGTTCTTCCTGGCAGTAAAATGCCTCAGACCAACAATGTGTCACCATTTCCTGAGATTTTAACCCCACTTCTTGCCTCACCACTACCCAACATCCCCCCACCACGCCCCCACCCACCTTTCCTGTGGGCCTGGAAATTTGAAACCATGGAATGACAACCACTTCAGAGGATTCCACTGGGAGGTGGTTGTCAGCAGCATTCAGTTCAGAACCAGTTTTTGATAGCGTGAGGAATTAATTCAATTGGCATTCTGTCCCGACAAAGGTGGGGTTAGAACTGCTATAAATTACCTTCCAGAGACAGGACAAAAGCCCAATTATGGGGGGGATGCTGAGTACATTCTCACCAACACCCAAAAACCACAACACAACAAGCATGTACTTTAGGAATAAAGAATAGCTTCAAAAACACAGGTCTGGGTTTAATTCCTTTACAGCCACAGCAGACAGTCTGTAAATGATTATGTTGTAACATTGCTCCTCTATCTTTGTCAGACGCAC
This sequence comes from Stegostoma tigrinum, assembly GCF_030684315.1. Classification (NCBI taxonomy): domain Eukaryota; kingdom Metazoa; phylum Chordata; class Chondrichthyes; order Orectolobiformes; family Stegostomatidae; genus Stegostoma; species Stegostoma tigrinum. The sequence continues at coordinate 19,339,949 of NC_081358.1, forward strand.
AGGGTTCCTAGTGCCACTGCAGGAACACTCTGGCAAAAACAGCAGATTATCTCTGGGTAGGCAGTGCGAATGCTAATCTGCACAGTCAGGATCCTGTGTAATTTAAGGTGTTTCTTTTTGATAGGAGGCCATTTCTTAGAAAATCACCAGGCTGTGGAACTGAGTTTTGGAGGTTTTCCTAATGGGAGATGCAAGCTTGTCTCCCAACAGTTTGCAACAAAGCTAATTTAGTGCAGAGAATAAACCCAACCACAGCAATTCACACATCTAATCATACAAAGAAACACCTCAAAACAGGTAGGCAGAGAATCAATTTAAAAGAAAGCCCGCAGAGACCAAGGACACGCAATTTTCTTCCAGATTCGTGTTTACTTCGGATAAGGATGGAATCTTGTTTCTGTCTGTCAAAGTGAACATTGTAATTAACAGCAGAGCTTAGCTATGTTTTTAATGTACCTCACCTAGTTCTTTTAATAAATCGGTGTTTTGAATTAAGGAGATACTCCACAAGCACAGCTCACAGTGATTGTGTGCACAACAAACTGATAGACTACATAGAAAGATGGAATATGGTTAACTGCAGAGGTAAAGTGTGAAGTACACGGTGAGTGACCAGCCATGAATTAGGGACAGAGAAGAGGGGACATGTTGAAGATTCATTTTTTTTCCTAGACAGCCTCTGAAGATCGAGGAAGCTTTCCTTGCTTTCCATTGTTGCCTGTGCAGAGAAAGCGGAGTTCATGTTTTGGGTCCAGAGACCCTTCTTCAGAACTGAAGGAGGCTAGCTCAGAACCCAATTCTGAAGAGGGTCACTGGATCTGAAATATTAACTCTACTTACTCTCCACAGATGCTGCAAGACCTGCTGAGTTTTTCCAGCAATTTCTACTTTTTTCTCTGATTTCCAGCATCTGCAGCCCTTCCCAGTTTATTTCTTTTCCTTTCTATTTTGGTAGGTTTTGAGATGGCACGACAGGTGGCCAGGTAATTAAGTTGCTTGGAGATGTGTTCCTTTCCCTGCAATACCTCAGCAACCCCTCTGTGAGTCCTCAACTCGAGTCTCTCAATGTTGTTGTCTCCCTTTGATAACCTTGTCCATTCTGGTCAATCACAAGCCAGTGATTCACATGAATTGGCAATGATATTTGACCTTTACAGTAGCTATTTTGATGGTATCCCTAAAGTGTCTTCCTGCAAGTGTGACAGAGTTCCAATTACAGCAATTGCTTCAAGAATCTGGTGTTAGGGATATCATAGAGTCGTAGATCATGGGATCCCTACAGTGTAGAAACAGGTCCTTCAGCCCAACAAGTCCACACCAACCCTCAGAGCATCCCAACCAGACCTATTCCCTGTCATCCACCTAATCTACACATCCCTGAACACTATGAGCAATTTAGCATGGCCAATCCACCTAACCTGCACATCTTTGGCCTGTGGGAGGAAACTGGAGCACCTGGAGGAAACCCATGCAGATGCAGGGAGAATGCGCAAACTCCACACAGACAGTTGCTCAAGGGTGGAATCGAACACGGGCCCCTGGCACTGTGAAGCAGTAATGCTAACTACTGAGCCACCACGCCAAATATGCCAGATATGAATGAGTTCTCCTCCCTAGAAGAGTTGGTTTTGAGTGACTGAATGAATGCTTTCCTGAGGTCAAAAAGGACCATTATAAGCAATTGGTACTATTCCTTGTATGTTAGATTTACCATGCAGTAAAGATCATTATTGTGTCACCTCTCAACGGGAAAAAACTGCTTTTGACTTGAAAGGAGCTCCATGGCTGCTAGGGAGATCCAAATGAGGATAATCTTGTGATAACTTTCTCTGTGACAGATGCATCGATGTACAAACGTACAAGGTAACAAAAACAGAAATTGCTGGAAAAGCTCAGCAGGTCGGGCAGCACCTATGAATAAAAAAATCAGAGGTAATGTTTCAGGTCCGGTGATCCTTCCTTCATTCTTGCCTAAATAAGGAAACAATATTATGCACAATACTCCAGATGTGGTCTCACCACTTCCCAGTATAACTGAAGCATTACCTACCTACCTTTTGTAATAAATTCCCATCAAAATCATCATTCTATTAGCTTTCCTAATTCGTTCATGTAACTTTGTACTAGTTTTTTGTAATTCAGGCATCAAGACCCCAGATCCTTCTGAAGGGAGATGGGTGAGACACTAAATAAGTATTTTGCATCAGTGTCTACTGTGGAGAAGGATACGGAAAGTAGAAAACATGGAAAAATAAATAGCGAAATTTTGAAAAATGCCCACATTAGAGAAGAGGAAGTGCTGGCGTCTCAAAATGCAGAAAGATGGGTAAATCCTGTGACCTGATCAGGTGTACCCTAGAACTCTGTGGAAAACAAGGGAAGAGATTGCTGGGCCTCTCGCTGAGATATTTTCTATCCTCGATAGCCACTGGTGAGGTGCCGGAAGAGTGGAAAAACCAGGGAACTATAGACCAGTGACCCTGACACTGATAGTGGGCAAGTTCTTCGAGGGATTCCTGAGGGACAGAATTTACATGTATTTGGAAAGGCTAGGGTTGATTAGGGATAGACAACATGGTTTTGTGTGTGAGAAATTTTGCCTCACTAACTTGATTGAGTTTTTTGAAGTAGTAACAAAGAGGATTGATGAGGGCAGAGTGGTAGATGGGATCTGTATGGACTTCAGCAATGCATTCGTCAAGGTTCCTCATGGTAGACTGGTTAGCGAGGATCGATCACACAGAATACAGGGAGAATTGAATACAGAAATAGTTTGAAGGTAGAAGACGTTGGGTGGAGGTGGGGTTTGCTTTCAGACTGGAGACCTGTGACCAGTGGCATGCCATTGCATTTTGTCATTTATGTAAATGATTTGGATGTGAACAAAGGAGGTATGCTTAGTAGGTTTGCAGATGACACTAAAATTGGAGGTGTAGTAGACAGCGACAGAGTACAACAGGATCTAGATCAGATAGACCAATTGGCTGAGGAATGGCAGATGGAGTTTAATTTAGATAAATGAGATATGCTGCATTTGGAAAGGCAAATCAAGACAGAACTTGTATCCTTAATGGTAAGGTCCTAGGAAGTGTTGCTAAAAAAGCGTTGCGTGTAGGTTCATAGTTCCTCAAAAGTGGAGTCGCAGGCAGATAGGATAGTGAATAAGTGTTTGGTATACTTCACTTTATTGGTCAGCGCATTGAGTACAGGAGTTGGGATGTCATGTTGTACAGGATATTGGTTAGGCCACTTTTGGAGTGTTACATGCAATTCTAGCCTTGCTGTTATAAAAAGGATCTTGTGAAACTTGAAAGGGTTCATAAAAGATTTACAAGGATGTTGCCAGGATTAGAAGGTTTGAGATATGGGGAGAGGCTAAATAGACTGGGGTAACTTCCCCTTGATTGCTGGAGACTGAGGGATGACCTTGTAGAGGTTTATAAAATCATGAGGCTCTTGGATAGGGTAAATAGACAAGGTTGGTTCCCCAGGGTGGGGAAGTCTAAAACTAGAGGGCATAGGTTTAAGGTGAGAGGGGAAAGATATAAAAGGGACCTAAGGGGCAACTTCTTCATGTAGAGGGTGGTGTGTGTATGGAATGAGCTGCCAGCAGCGGTGGTGGAGGCTGGTACGATTATAACATTTAACAAGCATCTGGATGGGTAAATGAATAGGAAGGGTTTAAGGGATATCAGCTAAATGCTGGCAAATAAGGCTACATTTATATAGAATATCAGGTCGACATGGATAATTTGGAACAAAGGGCCTGTTTCCATGTTGTACATCTCTATGACTCTATCTCCAACCTTTACAATCACTTATTATCTACGTAAAATGTGTTTTTTTTATTTGCCCTGCTAGAATGGATAATTCTATATTTTGTCACATTCTACACTATTTGCCAGATTTTATCCATCCACTTATTGTATCTAAAATAAAACAGAGAACTGCAGATGCTGGAAATATGAAACAAAAATAGAAATTGCAGGAGAAACTCAGCAGGGCTGGTGGCATCTGTGGGGAGAAAGCAAGTTAATGCTTCAAGTTCAGAACTGCCAAACATCTTTGGCACTTAACATACTTTTAGATTTGTTTGTAGCCTCATGCCTTCTCCACAACTTACTTTCCTATCTTTGTATCATCTGCAAATTTAGCAACTATACCCTTGTTAGACGACAGGCTGACTACTCTGCAACTATTGCAATAAGACTTGCCTCCCTTCTTGAATATAGTCACAATTGCAATTAGGATCAATAACACAGTGTGCAGGAGATGACCAACCATATAAGTGAAGTTGTGGGTATGTCTTTTTCTGAAAGGGACTTTTATAAGATGAATGGTGCTTTCATAGATCAATGTTAAAAATATGATTGTTTGGCACCTCTGTGACAGGCAAATGTCTTATGACAGCCTGGCTCACTCGAACAAAGTGCCAGCAAGCCATTTACGTTCAACATATGTACTATTTTTGAGGTATCAGATGAGACCATGGTGGGATTTAACACAGGTTTTGAACAAGCTGTAGAAAAAAACTTATCTTCCTCAGAGACTTCAAACCAAAGTTTTGAAGAGCATCAATCTTCGGGAAGTTGTAATAGGCAAGAAAAGAGCAAGGATAGCAAATTTTAGTGGAATCCTTCTCTTGATAAAATATCTAAAACACCCGGTCCACCAGCAAGACATACATGAAACCTAATGACAACATCTACAGTCCCAACACTGGCACCTACGCAACTATGTCTTTGTTCAAGAAAAGGACCACAGAACTACTGACAATACTCACATCATGACAGGCACTGAAACCTGCTGGAGATTCAAAGCATTAAGGTATTGGGGTACAGAAACAGAATTAGCTGAAGAAGCTCAGCAGATCTGGCAGCTTCTGTGAAGAAAAAAATCAGAGTTAACGCTAACCCTTCCTAACCGGACTTAAACATTCTCTACAGATGTTGCCAGACCTGCTAAGCTTTCCCAGCTACTTCTGTTTCCAGTTACCCAATACCGTAACGTTATGAATCTGCATCAGGAAATGCTTATGACAGCACTGAAAGGTCAAAGGTAACTGAATCACTTAATGTTATGACAGATTGCATTGAAAGGTGATTGATCACAAAACACAGGACAGTTTTGAAGAAAAGTCATTCTGGACTTGAAACATTAACTCTGTTTCTCTGATAATAAAATGTGAGGCTGGATGAACACAACAGGCCCTAGGCCCGAAACGTCAGCTTTTGTGCTCCTGAGATGCTGCTGGGCCTGATGCGTTCATCCAGCCTCACATTTTATTATCTTGGATTCTCCAGCATCTGCAGTTCCCATTAACTCTGTTTCTCTGTTCGTAGATGCTGCCAGACCTGCTGAGTATCTCCATTTATTTTCTATTTTCACTGAAAGGAAACCATTAGTGGGTTTAAAGTAATATGAATCAGTCTACCCTAATACCTTATAAAAACTGAAAGAACTGCAGATGCTGTAGATCAGAAACAAAAATAGAAGTAGCTGGAAAAGCATTGCAGGTCTGGCAGCATCCGTAAGGAAAAAATCAGAGTTAATGTCTTGGTCCAGTGAAGAAGGGGTAACGTTAACTTTGATTTTTTTCTTCGCAGATGCTGCCAGACCTGTTGAGCTTTACCAGCAACTTCTGTTTTTATTTCTGTATACAAGCAATGTTCCTTCAAAGTGTTGTGTCAGAATGCACACTAATCTTGTAATTTAAGATTACAGTCACTTAAATAGAGGTGGGAGAGGGCACTTCAGTCCAATTTAATCAACATCATATGCGCTGTTACAGCTGTAAGATGTTTCTTCTATCCTGAAGAACTGAAATAGGAGCTCAGGGTCCGAGTTTTGGTGTGTGCACAAGCAGCTGTTGTCACTGTTGTTCAGTTGCAAGGCTGATAGCTATGTAGAGAAGGGGAAGAGAATTGAAGTATTAATTAATGCAAAAATTATAATTATGAAGATTAATGATATGCTAAATTAATCATGAAATGACACCACACTGGCTGAACTGAGGGACAAAAAGGACACTGGGAGTCAGATGGATGTCAAAGAGCAACAAGCAAATAGGTGAAAAACAAAGGACTCTAATATTAAAGTGGAAATTTAAAAATGTAAAAAGGTATTGTGCAAAATTCTTAAAAAGCATTCGGAAAAATATGTTTGCCAATAGGTAAGAAGCCTCACAAAAGAAAGTCCAATTTTGGGCTGGAGTTTCAGAGAATGAAGTAGGGCAGTTGAGGCCTCTATTGGTGGACAAGCATATGCATGGAATTGATCTGAAATCGGTTAGATTTAGCATGGTTATGGAAAGGTACAAAAGTAGAATTTTACTAAGCTAAGGTCTGATTTGGTGAATTGGACTGGAAACAACTGCTTGCATGAGAGAAATAGAGGCCACTCAAAGACAAGATACAGATGGGAGGAGACAAGTATAGATTGTGGAGATATATATGGTAAAGTCATTGGAGGCCCCAATCCAGAAGCCCCAGCTAAAGCCCTGTGTTCAAATCCTACCATGACAACTCGAGGAATTTAAATTCAATTCGTAAATCTGGAACTGATAATAAGTCATGAAACTGTCATCAACTGTTGTAAAACTCATTTAGTTCCCTTGTGTCCACCCTTAGCTAGATTAGCTTTCTTGTGATTCCAGATCCACAGCAATGTTGATTCTTCACTGTTATGAAGGATGGACAACAAATGCTGACCGTGTCAGTGAAACCATATCCCATGAAAGAATTAAGTAAAAGAAATATATTCCCAGAGGTTCACATACTGAGATCCCCTTGTGCTCTTTTCCCATTTCCTGCCTGGATGTCAAAGTGTATAGGATCAAACAGAGGAAGGAAGTATATCTCAGACGCCAATGGCTCAATGCTGCTAAAGTTTAGCAGAGATAGGAACTGCAAGCATGCAATTAAAAGGGAAATTAAGGAAGCCTGAAAAAGGTGTGAAAAATTATTGACCAGCAAAACCAAAGAAAACCCAAAACTATTTTATGAAACCATTAAGAGAAAGGGGATGAGTCAGGAAGAAATGAGGCCAATTAGAGAACAAAAGTATAACTTTTGTTTGGAAGTGGAAGATATGAAGGCTCCTAATAGATACTTGAATTTGTATTCACGAAAGATTAGGAGAAAACAGACATTGTAGTTAAGCAAACAGAGATAACAAGGTGTAGAGCTGGATGAACACAGCAGGCAAGCAGCATCAGAGGAGCGGGAAAGCTGACGTTTCAGATCTGGACCCTTCTTCAGAAATTCCTGCTCCTCTGATGCTGCCTGGCCTGCTGTGTTCATCCAGCTCTGTACCTTGTTATCTCAGATTGTCTAGCATCGGCAGTTCCTACTATCGCTGAATCAATTGTAATTCAGCAGGCTGTTTTTGGTGTATTAGAAACATAGAAACTAGGAGCAGGCATCGGACATTTGGTCTTTAGAGCCTGCTTTACCACTCAGAATGATCATAGTTGATCCCCTATATCAATGCCATGATCCTGCTTTCTCTCCATAATCCATGATGCCTTCAAAATCTAAAATTTTAACTCTCTCTTAAGTGTGTTCAATGACTTAGCCTCTGTAACCTACTATTTCAGTGAAAAAGTATTTCTTCATCTGAGTTTTATATGGTCTATTCCGTGGCCTTTTGTTATAGCCTCCCTAACCAGGGGAAACATATTCATTGCATCTGATCTGTCCAGTTCTTTTAGAATTTTACACCTTTCAATTAGACACATTTCATTCTTCTAAACGCTAGTAAATATAGGGAATCAAAGGTTACAGGGAGAAAGAGGGACATTGGGGTTGAAGAACTTATCAGCCATGATTGAATGGCGGAGCAGACTGGATAGGCTGAAAGGCTGAATTTCTGCTCCTATGTCTTATGGTCTTATGGCCTTATCAAACCAACCTCTTCTCATAGAACAATCCTGCCGTTCTCAATACCAGCTTAATGAACCTCTACTGCACTCCCTCTGTACCAAATGCACTTTTTTCTGATGCAGGGCAAAAAATACCTGAATGCAATACTCTAGACGTAGTCTCACAAGTTCTGACAAAGGGTCACTGGACCTGAAACTTTAACTCTGATCTTTTTTTTCTTCACTGATGCTTGCAGACCTGCTGAGAGTTTCCGGCAACTTCCGCCTTTGTTCCCGTATTACTACTTCTGAACTCCAACCCTCTTGCAATGAAGGCCAATATACTATTTGATTTCCTAATTTCTTGCTGCACCCATGTGCCTACTTTCACTGACTGACATACAAGAATACCCTGATCCTGTTGTACATTCACGCTTTCAATCTGTCACAATTTAAATAATACTCTTCCTTGCTGTTTTTCGTACTGAAGTGTATAACTTCACAATTAGTCACGTCATACTGTGCCACATGCTTGCCCATTTACTCAACTTGGCTGGATCACCTCAAAGCCTCCTTGCTTCCTTTTCACAATTCACAATCCCACCCAGCTTTGTGGCATTAGCAAATTTGGAAATGTTACACTTCAATTCATTCATCCAAATCATGGATATATGCTGTGAAGAGCTGATGTCCAGCTCTGATCCTTGAGTACCCAGCTTGTCACTCAGAAAAAGACCCATTCAGCCCCATTCTCTGTTTCCTGTTTCTTAATCATGCCAATATGTTACCATCATCACATGAGCTTTATCTTTGTCTACTAACCTCTAACAGGAATCTTCTTATCAAAAGCCTTTTGAAATCCAAATGTATCACATCAACTGGTTTACCTCATCTATTCAACCAGATGCATCTTCAAAAAAACATTTTTAAGCATGATTTGCCTTCCCTGAACCCGTGCTGGATTTGTCCGATTTGGTTAATGCTTTATAAATGGTCTGTCATTTCATTTTAACATTCTTCTCACTGCTGATTATTCCATTAGGATTATTCCATTCTTTATTCCTGTATGGCATTGAAATAAAAGGGGGAAGTTGGCTCACCTCTAGCTTACAAAAGAAGTTAATGACAGTCTTAGATTCTAAGAGGAGATGTGCAAAATTGCCAGAAAAAGCAGCGAGCCTGTGGATTAGGATCACTTTAGAATTCAGCAAAAGAGGGAAAAACAGTTGATCATGAGTGGGAAAATAGAAGAGGAGAGTTAAATTGCAGGGAACTTAGAAACTGACCATAAAATCTTCTCTAAATGTATGGAGAGAACAAGATCAGTAAAGACAAAGGTAAGTTTCTACAGTCAGAAGCCAAGAAATTGTAATGGGGAGCAAATATATTGCAAAAGCATTGACTAAGTATTTTGTTCTGCCTTCCCAAAGAGGGCACAAATAATTTCCCCAAGATGTTAGGGAACCAAGGATCTGATAAGAGGATGTAATTAAAATAAATCAGTATCAGTAAGAAAATAGAATTGGGGAAATTAAATGCTGCTAAATCACCAGGCCCTGATAATCTACATCTTGAAGTACTAAGGGAAGTGGCCCTGGAAATACTGAATGCACTGGTGGTCATCTCTCAAAATTGTACGGACTTTGGAGTAGTTCCCACAGATTGGACAGAGGTGAATGTAACCCCAGTATTTAGAAAGAGAGGGGAAGAAATTGGGTAAATATTCAGAGGGACGACATATTACATTATTTGGTATTAGAAGATGAATTCATCTTTAGAATTTAATGGAATGTATCTTGGGATTTTAAGGGAAACAAAGGCCGTAGGCTTGGACTATTGCTTTCCAATCCTTTCTACGGGCCTGGTGCCAGAGGGCTGGAGAACGGCTAAAACTGTAGTTTGTTTAAAAATGAATGAAGGAATAACCTGCGTAACTATAAGCTCTTTATCTTAACTTTGGTCACAGTCAATTTACTAGAAAAAGTTCTGACAGACAGCGTTTTCAAGTGGGTCTAATGACCATCGCGGGCTGCATATAAACGCATTCACAGCCAAGTTAGAAACCATGACTACAGCAAGCCACCCATTACAATTGCATCTCTCAAAACAGACTGTATAAATTGTCAGAGATAATGGGAACTGCAGATGCTCTGATGAAGGGTCTAGGCCCGAAACGTCAGCTTTTGTACTCCTGAGATGCTGCTTGGCCTGCTGTGTTCATCCAGCCTCACATTTTATTATCTTGTATAAATTGTCATGTAGAGAAGCACAGTCAACAAGAGCAGTCAGTAAGGATTTATTGAGGAAGTGATGCCTGACAAACTTCATGAAAGTTATTGGGGAGATAAGAAGCAAAATCAATAAGGTTGGCACATTTTGGGCAGAATTTAACACGTGGTGCAAAATCCATTCCCACTTTTACTTGTTGCTCTTCATTCTTAACAGGACTGTTTGCACACCAAACAGCGAAAGCAGCAAATGATAGAGCTAAGCAATCCCACAACCAATGGATCAGATCTAAGCTCTGCAGTTCTGCCACTTCCAGTTGTGAATGATGGTGAGTGGGTGATCCATCTCTGCCTCCTCCAGTGGCCCCCAACATCATAGATACCAGTCTTCAGCCAATTTGGTTCACTCCGTGTAATATCAACAAACAATTGGAGACACTGGATTCTGGAAAGGCTACAGGCCCTGATAACATTCCGGCAATAGTACTGAAGGCTTGTGCTCCAGAACTTGCTGCTTCCCCAGCCAAGCTGTTCCAGTACAGTTATAACACTGGTATCTACCCGACGAAGTGGAAAATTGCCCAAGTATGTCCAGTACATAAAAAGCAGGACAGACCCAGCCCAGCCAATTACCGTCCCATCAGACTACTCTCAATCATCAGTAAAGTGATGGAATGTGGCATCAACAGCGCTACCAAGCAGCATCTGCTCAGCAATAACCTGCTCAGTGACACCCAGTTTGGGTTCTGCTAGGGCCACCCAGCTCCTGACATCATTACAGCCTTGGTTCATGGGCAAAAGAGCTGAATTCCAGAGGTGAGGTGAGAGTGACAGCCCTTGATATCAAGGTTGCATTCAACCAAGTGTGGCATCAAGGAGCCCCAGCAAAACTGGAATCAATGGGTATCCAGTGTCTGGAGTCATACCTGACACATAAGATGATGGTCATGGCTGTTGGAGGTCAATCATCTCAGTTCCAGAACAAATCTGCATTAGTTCCTCAGGGTAGTGTAGTAGGCCTAAACATCTTCAACTGCTTCATTAATGACCTTCCCTTCATCATAAGGTCAGAAGTAGGAATGTTTGCCAATAATTGCACACTGTTCAGCACCATTCGTGACTCATCAGATACTAAAACAGTCCATGTTCAAATGCAACAAGTTCTGGACAACATCCAGGCTTGGGATGACAAGCGGCAAGTGACATTCGTGCCACACAAATGCCGGGCTATGACCATCACCAATAAGAGACAATTTAACCACCACCCCTTGACATTCAAGAATTAAATGGTATTACCATCACTGGAACACCCACTATTAACATGCTGAGGGTTATCATTGACCAGAAACTCAATTGGACACACTACATAAACACAGTGGCTACAAGAGCAAGCCAGAAGTTAGGAATACTGCAGCGAATAAATCACTTCCTGACTCCTCAACGCCTGTCCACCATCTACAAGGCACAAGTCAGGAGTGTGATGGAATACTCCCCACTTGCCTGGATACGTGCTGCCCCAACAACACACTCAAGACGCTAGATACCATCTAGGACAAAACAGCCTGCTTGATTGGCACTACACCCACAAACATTCATTCCCTCTACCACCAATGCTCAGTAGCAGCAGTGAGTACTATCTACAAGATGCACTGCAGAAATCCATCAAAATCCTCAGACAGCTCCTTCCAAACCCACAACCACTTCCATCTCGCAGGGCAAGGGCGGCAGACATATGGGAACTCCACCACCTCCAAGTTCCCCCCCGAGCCACTCACCATCCTGACTTGGATATATATCGCCATTCCTTCACCATCACTGGGTCAAAATCCTGGAATTCCCTCCCTAAAAACAGTGTGGGTCAACCTACAGCAGGAGGACTGCAACGGTTCAAGAAGTTCACCACCACCTTCTCAAGGGAAACTAAGGATGGGCAAGAAATGCTGGCCCAGCCAGCAACACCCACATCCCATAACTGAATAGAAAATATAAAGTCATCTGGAGTGTTAACAAGTTAGAGGTGAGAATCTTCCCCTCACTCAGTGAGCTGCCAACCAACCTGACTATTCTGTAGTCCCATCAGTGTGACCTGGAGCTTGGCTACTTCTGGGAATACAGGCCACCACCAGCCCCCCCAACAACTGAGTCCTGGAATCCAGAACCCAGTAACTTGCCTAACTTCTCTCTAAACTCCTGGACTCCTCTTTCTTTCTCATCTTGACCTGGACGCTTCCTTCCAGTGGAGTTGTCCCAGAGTGGAAGCGCAATGTGGTTTCATGTCCAGGCCATTCCTGATATTATCCTGAATACCCTGTAATGTGAAGAAAAAGGGAACACACAGAGTTGAGATCCTCGCCTCAGCTCTGACCCTCTAGCTCAGTTACTGAAATAGGAAGCCGATACAGGTTCCACATTTTGCATGCCCTGTCCCTGACTAGGTTTCTATTAATCTAGTATATCAGATAGTTCTAGAGGCACACCACACAGATCCATCCTTCATATCAACAAAGACATTATGCATGGTTAAAGCAAAGGCAGTCTCAGAAGAGAAGGTAGTTAGAAAACCGGAACAAACTCCATGGACATGGACACATGTTACACAATGATATCGATTGATGAGATTAACAACAGAATAACCAACAATCAGCATGGATTTATACATGAAGCGTTTTGTCTGAGTACCTCCATTACTATTACAAAGTGACAAAGTCAAGTGTAGTGTGTTAAATCCTACAAAATATATTGACCTTAAAAGCCTTTTGATAAATTTCTATCGATAAAATTCATTTTTAATTAAGCAATGGGAATTCATGTAAATCATGTGAATGAATAAGAAATTGGCAAAAGGATGGGAAATTGATTTTAGAGATTGTAGGAACTGCAGATGCTGGGGAATCTGAGATAAGAGGGTGTAGAACTGGAGAAGCAGAGCAGGCCAAGCAGCATCAGAGGAGCAGGAAAGCTGACATTTCGGGCCTAGACTCTCCTTCAGAAATTCAGATTTCTGAAGAAGGGTCTAGGCCCGAAATGTCAGCTTTCCTGCTCCTCTGATGCTGCTTGGCTTGCTGTCTTCATCCTGCTCTACACCTTCTTATCTTGGGAATTGATTTTAACTGTTTTTCCCTGCAAACAGACATCAATTTCATGAGTGATGGAACCAAAGAAGCCTATCAAAACATTAAGCATAGAGTCAGTTTTGCAGGTCTCTGAAGAGCAAGTGGTTAATGACAACCTTCCCGTATCCATCTTGGCTTATTGGCAGCCTACCTGAGCTGATCTTGAAGTCTGAAAGCTGCAAGCTGCATCGGGACCACCACATCACTGTTCATTAGTGAAGTTATTTTAGAGTGACGGAAGTATTGAATAGGGTGTGATTCATGCTTGGGGCCTTTACTTATTCTAATTTATAGAAATAACCTAAGCCCAGGAAATCTGTACAAAAAATGATAGGTCGCTAATGCGAAATAAGGGGATACAGTAGAGTTCTGATAAGCAGCTTGCAAATTAAGAAATGAGCTGAGCAAAATGAGATAATATTTCCAGGTGTGTTTCATGCTTTTGGATTAGCCTCAAAAGGAAGCATCTAGAACTGATGTAATAGATAAATTTCAGATCCTTATTGTGTTGAAAATGTTGGCCTCAAATATTAGCTTGAAATGAATAGTGGAAGTAGAGCCAAGGATACAAGTTGAAACTAGTGGAAGACAATTTTAAGACTGGTGAGTAAATTCAATGCTGACTGTAATTGTTTTTGAAAATTACTTTTTATACATGATTTGACATGGAATTAACATTTACACCATCTTTCACTGGTTTAGCCTCAGTTTATCTCAATGAAGACTCTTCAATCCCGTAGCCATGGAAAGGGAAAGGAGCAGTTACCAGCAGAAGATATTTAACTGGGGTAAAGGAAACTATGACGCTATCAGACAGGAGTTGGGAAGTACAGATTGGGAGCAATTGTTCCACAGAAAGGGCACAGCAGACATGTGAAGGCTGTTTAAGGAGCAGTTGTTGCGAGTGATGTATAAATTTGTTCCTCTGAGACAGGTAAGAAGGGGTAAGATTAAGGATCCTTGGATAACAGGTACAGAGGTGCTTCTTGTCAAAAAGAAAAAAGGCAGCGTACGTAAGGCAGAAGAAGCAAGGGTCTAGCACAGCTTTAGAGGATTACAGGCTTGCTCGGAAGGAGCTCAAAAGTGGACTGAGGAGGGCCAGGAGGGGGCACAAAAAAGGCTTGGCAGGAAGGATTAGGGAGAACCCGAAGGCATTTTACTCATACGTGAGGAATAAGAGAATGATCAGGGAGAAGGTAGGGCCGATCAGGGATAGCGTAGGGAACTTGAGCGTGGAGTCTGAGCAGATAGGGGAAGCGCTAAATGAGTTTTTTGCTTCAGTTTTCACTAAGGAAAGGGACCTTGTTGTGAATAAGAACTTTGAGGAACAGGAAAACAGGCTTGAACAGATCAAGATTGAGGGAGTTGATGTGCTGGAAATTTTGGCAAACATTAAGATTGATAAGTCCCCAGGGCCAGACCAGATTTATCCTAGGTTGCTCCGGGAAGCGAGAAAGGAGGTTGCTAAGCTGCTGGCGAAGATCTATGCTTCCTCACCCTCTACGGGAGTCGTACCGGAAGATTAGAGGGAGGCAAATTTTGTTCCTCTTTTCAAGAAAGGGAATAGGGAAATCCCTGGAAATTACAGACCAGTCAGTCTTATGTCCGTGGTCAGCAAGGTTTTGGAAAGAATTCTGAGGGATAGGATTTATGACTATTTGGAAAAGCATAGCGTGATTAAAGGGAGTCAGCATGGCTTTGTGAGGGGCAGGTCATGCCTCACAAATCTTATTGAGTTCATTGAGGAAGTCACGAGACAGGTTGGCGAGGGTCAAGCAGTGGATGTGGTGTACATGGACTTCAGCAAGGCATTTGATAAGGTTCCTCACGGCAGGTTCATTCATAAAGTCAGGAGGTATGGGATACAGGGTGATTTGGCTGTCTGGATTCAGAATTGGTTGGCTGACAGGAGGCAGAGAGTGGTTGTAGATGGTAAATATTCTGTCTGGAGGTCAGTGCTGAGTGGTGTCCCACAGGGCTCTGTTCTTGGGCCGCTGCTCTTTGTAGTTTTTATAAATGACTTGGATCAGGAGGTTGAGGGGTGGGTTAGTATGTTTGCTGATGACACAAAGGTTGGAGGTGCCATTGATAGTATCGAGGGCTATTGCAGGCTTCAGTGAGACATTGACAGAATGCAGAGCTGGGCTGAGAAATGGCAGATGGAGTTCAACCTGGATAAATGTGAAGTGATGCATTTTGGAAGGTCGTGCTTAAATGCTGAATATCGGATTAAAGGCAGGATTCTCGGCAGTGTGGAGGAACAGTGGGATCTTGGTGTTCAAGTGCATAGCTCCCTCAAAGTTGCCACCCAAGTGGATAAGGTTGTTAAGAAAGCATATGGTGTTTTGGCTTTCATTAACAGGGGGATCGAGTTTAAGAGCCGTGAGGTTATGCTGCAACTCTACAAAACCCTGGTGAGACCACACTTGGAGTATTGTGTCCAGTTCTGGTCGAAATATTATAGGAAAGATGTGGAGGCTTTGGAGAGGGTGCAAAGGAGGTTTACCAGGATGCTGCCTGGATTGGAGGACTTGTGTTACAAGGAGAGGTTGACTGAGCTCGGACTTTTCCCTCTGGAGAGAAGGAGGAAGAGAGGTGACCTGATCGAGGTGTACAAGGTAATGAGAGGTATGGATACTGTCGATAGCCAGAGACTTTTCCCCAGGGCAGGATTGACTGCCACGAGGGGTCATAGTTTTAAGGTGTTAGGAGGAAGGTATGGAGGAGATGTCAGAGGAAGGTTCTTCACCCAGAGCTGTGAGCGCATGGAATAGTTTACCAGTGGTAGTCGTGGAAGCGGAGTCATTAGTGACATTTAAGCGACTGCTGGACATGCCCATGGACAGCAGTGAATTGAGGGGAATGTAGGTCAGTTTATTTTATTTTTGGATTAGGATTATTCCATGGCACAACGTCGTGGGCTGAAGGGCCTGTACTGTGCTATACTTTGTACTATGTTCTATGTTCTAATCTGATTTCTTAAGGACACACCTGATTATTTACCCTATTCACACAAGTTTCAAATCCTGAGAGGAGGCTGCACTGAAATGGCTTCCTAATCACAGCAATTTGGATGTAAAATCTCTTGGAAAGTCGTTGTCAGTCTCATGTGGTGCTGGTATTCTTTATTCATCTTTACCACAAACCCAGGCCATTAACTTGGATTTATTAGGGCTGGCCAGCCATAAAATATGAATTTCGTTATCGCCCTTGCCATAGGGAGCTACAGTCAAAATGTTTTCTCATTTTAAATGCTGATGGATTTGCTGTACATTTCTGGTATTTTTCATTTTCATCCTAAACTGAACAGCACAGAGTAGTGCATACACAGCTCTCTTGAAAGAGTTTGCACCACAGACCATCATTTGATTGTCTGGGCAATAATGAGGTTAATGAAAAGTTAAAGGGGTGTTTAGACAGTCCAGGAATGTGGGAGGGGTGTGAACGAGGGTGGTCATTAAAGATCCCTATCATAATTTTGTCAGTGGTTGCACCCATGTCAGTGATCACCTCCTGGCATACATCCTTCAGCTACGTCTGTTCAATGTTAATCTGGTGATTATTTAAGATTTCCTGCTGGAATAACAGTATGGTGTTCTTTTTTGACACATCGTTTTTGAAGCACTTGGGTATTCCTACATCACACACGATTGCAAGTTACTGATTATCCTTTCTTATTATTTCAAGGGATCAAGTGTGATCAGGGTTCAGTTTTTGCCACCTGCTTATATAGACAAATCAGGCAGTATTGATAGCAGTGGCACACTGGTTTAGCAAGAGGCCCTAACTAATGGTCAAAGGGCAGGATTTGAATCCTAACAGAGCAAATTGTGAAATTTTGTTAAAACATCAGTCTAATGTGGCACTACCTGCTCATCTAAGAACAGCAGACTCCAGGCTTCCTCACTGGTTTTTTGTGATATTCCTGCCACTCTGAGAAATGGTCACAGTCTGTCTCTGCTGCCTGTTCTTTATACGAGGTTAGGATGAGCAATGAACTGTTAGAAGCAAAACAAAAATTACTGGAAAATCTCAGCATGGGTGGAGAGAAATCAGAGTCATCATGTTTGGTTCACCGACCCTTCTTCAGAACAGTTTTTTTTGTTGTTTCAGACTTCCAGCATCAGCAGTTCTTTTGTTTATATTTGTCTATGGAACTGTTAGAATATTGACAGCGTGAGGTCAGCCCTTTAATGGACATCATCCATATGATGCTAAAAGTTGCATGTACTTGTCCTTTCTGACATGCTTATGCAGGGGCACAGTTAGATTGAGTAGTGACCCAATGAGTCATCTTGCAATGAGATGATGGTACCATTCACCCCTGTGGAGCACCAATGACTTATCCTCTTTCTGCACAGGATCCAGGTTCTTTTCCAAGGGGCGGTAGAGCTGATCTGCTCACTGACCTCCCTCTACACTGCCTGGGAGAGCTTCTGCTGCCAGTCCTTGGGAGAACAACCTCCCTTCTTTCCTGGATTCCCTGGTTGAGCAAGACATTGCTGAACCTTGGGGCCAGTTATTGTCTGGTCTGAGATACCTCTGAGGGAATGCATGTGACTGACATGAGCTCTAGCCAAGCTGCAGGCCTACAGTGACCTTTGATTACGGAGTCCAAACCTTTGACCCTGGAAAGTCGCAGTGAGGGTAAGAACCTCCTCGTCACCTGCTCTTAGCATCAATGTCAACTTGTGCACACGTAATAAAAACTCATCTTGTATCCAAATGCAAGCAGCAGCCTTTAACAAGCCTAAATGTGACTTTCATCCCTAGTGTAAGATACTGCCTACAGGATGGAATCGACAAAAATAAAAGTAAGGCCCATATAATTTACCTTGTCCCCTGCCGGCTGTCACATGACAATAATAATGGATAAATGACTAATTGTAACAATTAATCTTTGAAAATAATCCAGAGACCCAGAAATGATGAGAGGAAAACTTCAGCGATGGCGAGCTTTGGGAATCACCTTTGGCTCCCAACACCTGCAACTGCAGACCGCATTTACCACATATACTCATCCTGTATTCCAAACTAATTTTATGATTTGTAATTGTCTACAGCCAGGGTTGAAAGCACCCACAACTGTAATTATGATATCAGAATCTGAGAAAATAAGTAGGATCCCCAATTACCATGTTAAGTTGGAACTGGTCGCAGCCTGCACCAACACAAGTAATGGGGCTGAAGAGGCCAACCAGAAGTTAACTATCAAGTATTTTTCTTGTGAGCTTGCCTGCTCCTCTGGGGCTACAAAAATAGTTTGGCCAAAGGCATCTAGAATCACCACCTTGCACAGATAGGATATTCTTCCCCTTCCCAGCAGTATATATTGTGCTGGCTATTCTTGCCACCATCTGACCAGTTTTACGAGGAGGCTTGCAATGCTAGATATAGAACAGGTCAGAGAGCCCAAATTACAAATCCTTTTTTGCTGATGGGACCAGGAGATTCACCTGGACGTTCTGACATTCAGTTGTCCAAAAGGCACATCTGTCCTTGTAACACTTCATCTCGCTGAAAGGCTCGCTGAGCTTAACACCTGCTTCCTCTCCACTAAAGTATTATTGCCCCTTCCTATTTTAGACGCATATGTTTAAAGATCAAGTTTACAATTTGTCACCCCCAATGTATGCTGGAAGCAGGTAACAGAAACTAAAGCAGGGAAGGCAGTTGTCCCATCCTGGATCTCCATCCATTTCTGATTATATGAATATCAACCAGCACATGAAGCTATGTTGTTCTTATTTCATATCCCTTGCTATATCAGCACCCATCATGCACCCACAATTCCTTGCCCAAGGAAGATGTTGTATGATTGCTTCTGAGGCATCTAAGGTTTGCAGTGCAAAGATCTAACTTGGTGAAAACCGCAATTAAATAACAACATTCAAATTCAATACATAAGGCATTCATAATTTTAATTCATTAACTAAAATGATCAAGCTGAAGGTCAAAGGGTCATCTTCAAGGTATTTAAATGAATAAAAGTGGAGAAAATAAATCAGAAAGGAATGATGTTTAATTTAGGTTTTAGCAGGAAGCTAAGACTGAAGGAAGTAAGTTTTGCAGTCTGGAAAAGTATGCTACATTAAGTGATGGTATGTAAAGTGTTAATTTCAAAGCAGGAGGAATCGTGAGTCAATGGGTCAACATTGTGAATGATCTAGGGGGAACCAAGAAAAACGTAGCCACGTGCAATATAAGCAGCAATAAGGAACAGAGTTGCAATGTAGATAGAAGGAAGATTGTCTCAGGTACCACTGGGATACCTTATTAATGGCAATTTTTTTTGCACCTTTTTCAAGCTTAAGACAGCATTCAAAATAATTCCCACAAATATAGGAACATTATTCAAATTTTGGGGAGGATAGAAATCAAACATTTTGCAGCAACTTTGAGGGAGACATGGGTACCATTTCTGAAGAAGGGTCTAGGCCTGAAACACCAGCTTTCCTGCTCCTCTGATGCTGCTTGGCCTGCTGTGTTCATCCAGCTCTACACCTTGTAATCATGGGTACTTAATTTGTGTTCTGAGGTTATCAGGATAATGTCTGCAAGTTAAAATTGTCAGGAGTTAAATTACAAATTCCAAGCCACTATCCTACCCAACTTAATGCTTGTCCTGAATTGAAATTATTGGTAAGGAAACAGAGAAATTTAATTTGATTGCTTATGATTTGTAAGTGCAATGGAGCACCCCCATCATTGGCCTTCATGTCTCTGAACTTTCTGAAGGTTGAGGGCAGGAGAGGAATGTCTGATTTAAATATCACTGGATTCTGGACACTGATTTCTTTCATATATTCATGTCAGAGAAGCTGAGATCAAGAAGATTTTTGTATGGAAATCCTTGTGTGTAGACCCACCCACTTTGGGCATCCTTTTGGGAGATGTTTGAAGCACCCAAAGTTATTGCTTGTCCAGGTCTCATTGATTGACTATGAGAACTGAAGGCAGGTTTGTGGGTCTCTGCCAGAATTTTTGCCTCCGTCAGATTTACAGAGCCCAATTTCTGACAGGATTCCATGATCAAATGCATAATATTTTAACAACTGAAATATTGTGGTATTCAGACATAGCATAAATCTTACGGAGCCACATTCAGGCTTATGTGCGTGTCTGCTTAATTTAACTGTCCAGGATTTTTAATTTTAAAGCTGAATGCAACTTAGCTCACTGTCCAAATCAATTACTTTGAAATTCGGGCTGTTATTTTCAGCAAACGCAGCGACCAAGTGATAGAAACATTGATGAGATGATTAGCCATTAATCTTTGGTGGTGATAGTGCTTAAGTGACAATTTATTCTCAAGAACCTCTGGGCGGGAATTTCCTACTTCTCCACAGGGAGAAACTTTGGTTTAACATTTCATCAAACAATGAAGCATTTAACGATGTAGCACTCCCTTAGCACTGGGCTTTAATAGCAACTTGCAAGAAAGGGACTATCCTGGAGTGGAACTTGAACAACATTCTGACTCAGTCAAATATGCTAACAAATAATTAAGGAAATATTTCTTTTTTCATTGTTGGGATTTTCTCTGTGCTTTGGGGTGCTTTTCTATATTTCATATATCATGTAAATGCAAGTTATTGCTGTAATGTTCTTACACCTGTTTATTCTGTGCATTAAATCTGTGACACTTGGTTTTGCTCTTCTGTATTGATTGTTAATTTTCAATTATTTTTTCTTTCAGTAGTTACATGGACAAAAGTCATGACTTTATTTTAGGAAGGGTAGGTTACTGGTCATGTTTTACTGTTTAGGGCTAAGCTTGTACCTGTTGGAACTTAGAAGTAAATTCAGTGACACATACAAGAACTTGAGAGGTCTTGAGAGAGTACGTGAGAGAGAATGTTTCCTCTTGTGGGATAAGGATCTAAAACTGAGGATCGTTCTTTTTAGAAGGGGGTCACCTTTCTGAAGAAGCGCTCCTACCTCGGGGTTAGGGGAATTTTGTGAGTCCTTGGAACTCACTTCCTTAAAAGCAGGCAAATGAAGAAGCTTTAAGTACTTTTAAGACAGAGGTAGATAGATTCCTGATCATCAAAAGGGTGAAAGATTATAGGGAACAGGTGGAGACATAGAACCGATACAAAACCAGATCGGTTGTGATTTTATTGAATGGTGGAGCAGATTTTTGGTTTGGGTGAAAAGCCAGGGTGCTTTTCCCAGGGTAAGGAAATCGAATGCTGGAGGACATAGGTTTAAGGTGAGAGGAAAAAGGTATAAAAGAGACCTAAGGGACAAATTTTTCATGCAGAGGGTGGTATATGTATGGAACAAGCTGCCAGAGGATGCGATGGAGGCTGGTACAATTACAACATTTAAAAACTATCTGGATGGGTACATGAATAGAAAGGGTTTAGAGGAATGTGGGACAAATGCTGGCAAATGAGACTAAATTAATCTAGCATATCTGGTCAGCATGGATGCATTGGACCAAATGATCTGTTTCCGTGCTATGCAATTTTATTACTCCATAACCAAGTGACCTACCCTCCTCCAGGGCTATATATACATAAGTAAGGAAAAGGAGTCAAGGATTTCCTTAGTGCACCTACAGATTTTCTGCCACATTTCCAATATAATTAAAGTGATGGAGAGGCTGTCCTTCTGAGGAAGATTACCCCCGTTGTCATGACTGTCAACTGTATTGCTTGTGTGTTAGAATGTAGGAACTCAATTGTCACATTGAAAGATAATAAAATGTGAGGCTGGATGAACACAGCAGGCCCAGCAGCATCTCAGGAGCACATTGTCACATTGAAATACTGTTTAAAGAGCTGTAACATCAAATTCACTATATTGAGGACAAATGTCCATTTCTTCCTCCCTGCCCTCCTTATTCCTTCCCTATATGTTTGCATTCCTTGTTTGTTGTAAGAGCAGCATCAGACAGACAGCTGTACACTTCTGATTTGAGACTGCTATATTTGTTGACCAGCCAACTCTTGATTGATCGGTATGTACAACAAACAGGTAATTTTCACTTTTTCTGTGAAATGAATATTAGGCGACTTCAAAGGAATAGAAATCTGCAGTTAAGTATACCATGCAACTGATCCATTCCAAAGTGGATCAATTTATCCTAACATGACAAATTAAAACGGCACCTTTTCTTTCCTCAAAATGTTCAATAAAATTTTCTCAAGGAACCTCATAATAATGTTAATAAAGGCTGAGATTCAAACACACATACCATAGTGTCATGTAACATGAAAACAGACCCTTTCGTCCAATTCATTCACACCAGCCAGAAATCCCAATCTGATCTAGAATTTGGCCCATGACTCTCTATAAACCTTTCCTATCCATTTACACATCTTGATGCCTTTTTAATGTTGTAATTATACCAGCTTCCACCACGTCCTCCAGTAGCTCATTTCATATATGCACAACCCTCTACATGAAAAAGTTGCCCTTAAATTCCATTTAAATCTTTTCCCTCCCACCTTAAACCTATGGCTTCTTGTTTTGGACTCACCCACCCTAGGAAAAAGACCTTGGATATTCATTCTATCCATCCTTTTCATGATTTTATAAATGTCTCTATGGTCACCCCTCTATGGAATGCTGGATGCTCCAGGGATAAACATCTCAGCCTATTCAGCCTCTCGCTATAACTCAAACCGTCCATTCCTAGCAACATCTTTATAAATCTTTCCTGTACCCTCTCAAGTTTAACAACAACTTTCCTATGGAAGGACAACCAGAATGTACTCAGTATTCTAAAAGAGGCCTCAGCAGTGTCATGTACAGCCACAACATGACCCCCCAACCCCCATACTCAGTGTTCTGACCAATGAAGGTAAGTTTGTCAAGTGCCTTTGTCACCATCCTGTCCACCTGCAACTCCACTTTGAAGGAACTATGCACCTGCACCCCCAAGGTCTTTTTGTTTCTCAACATTCTCCAGGGGCCATACCATTAAGTGTATAGGTCCTGCCCTGGTTTGCCTTACCAGAATACAGCACCTCACATTCATTTAAATTAAACCCCATTTGCCACTTGTCGGCCCATTGGCCCATCTGATCAAGGTCCGCTGTATTCTGAGGCGATTTAGGAGCCATGCAATGTCATATCATGTAAATCTGGTGGTCAAATTTTATTCATCTCATTTAGAAAGATTGGTCCCCCAGGGTTGACATCCAGTATATGTGCCACAATGACAAATAAATTCCAAAGAACCTTACAAAGAATCTTCACAATCAGATCTCTTTGCTTTGGACACAAAACATATTCAAATTTGTCATATATTTAACTGCTCAGATATGAAACCACTTTATATACCTACACCACTGCTGCATAATCTCTTTGACAGTGTTTTCCTGTACTGTTGTGTAAAATTCTATAGTCATCCATGGTTTTAATTGGCATGTTCTGCACAATTGCCTGAGTATTATCTTTACATGAATGTAATAAGCATTAACCTTGCAACTTTTAAGTAACTTGGTAACCAATCTCATTTTCCAATATTATTGGGTACTTTTACAAGCCCAGAGTTGTGGTACGTTATGCATTATATCTTACAACCTTTACTAGTACACACATGCTGCGTTACTGGAGCAAAAGACTAACAACAAGCTTTTTAACTTTTGACTAAAGACCCATTTGAACATTCCCTAATTTTCAATGACTGAAAATTGCTGTAGAGAAGGGAAATGTAAATGATCATTTTACCTGAGAAGGAATTCATGCTGTTGTTATCAGAAATCTTGGATCACTGATCTCTTATTCTGAGATGCTAAGCTCCTGGCTCTCCGTATCTGATGTACTGAGCATTTTATAAACCAAAGCTGTTTATACCACAGATCATGGGTGGGGTTAAGTTAATTTTCATTTAGCAAGACAAAACATATAATAAACAAGATACTGGGAAGTAATAGAGAAGTTTGTCAGCAGAATATTTTTGAGTAAATAATGCTTTGATTTCATTTCTGATGCTCCAATAAACCTATAAAAATATGTCACAAAAATATTGAACAATAATTATGAATAAAATTAGATAGGGCAAGTAAAAATGATGAGCAAATAAATCTATAATATTTTTTGAGTACAAATTCTAAAAGTCTGTTGAGATTGTCAAGGAAATTAACTAGAGGGGATGTCAGAGGCGGGTTCTTTACACACAGAGTTGTGAGAGCATGGAATGCGTTGCCAGCAGCTGTTGTGGAAGCAAGGTCATTGGGGTCATTTAAGAGATTGCTGGACATGCATATGGTCACAGGAATTTGAGGGTGCATACATGAGGATCAATGGTGGGCACAACATTGTGGGCTGAAGGGCCTGTTCTGTGCTGTACTGTTCTATGCTCTATGTTCTACTCCAGAAATTTGCTGATTGAAATCCAGTCTGTCTAATATCATTTTAGAAAATGCCTCAAACAATATTCCATGATTAGTGAATAACCTGAATGCATTTCTTTTGTTTTGGGATGATAAGAAGCAGAATAGTGCAGAAAGATGTGATTAGTTAATTCAGAAATGGAAGTTAAGCCACAGATTTACATCCGATGGTATTTTGTTTAACTCTCTGTATTGTAAAAAGTGGAATTTTGTGGCACATTATTTCATGCATGCAACATAAGTACAAGTCACTATCTTCCAAATCTCTACCATTTGCAAAGAAAAAAAGCCTGTTCAAGTCTTCCTGCTATTGTTACACTAATATTTACACTGGCAGTAAGACCATGACAGGACCACAATCCCTATGCGTGCAGCTGTCCTGATGCTTCTAGTTCACTTACCTACAGCCCTTATTCAGGAATTGCCTCCCTAAGCTTCTCTACTTTCTCCTCCTACCTGTTTCTCCTGCAAGATTCAACTTAAAAACCCAAGACTTTGATGAAGCTTTAATCATCCCCTCCTAGTCTGTTTTTCTTTCATTTGGTTTGCTTTTGAGAAGCGCTATAGTTTTATGGGGAGCATAAAGGAATTTAAACACATTTAAGGAGAATTTAGGTCAGTATAAAGGAGAAAGGAGTTCTAGAGTAAGTTGACGGAGCTAAATGAAGAAGGTTGGAAAGAGGTTCTTCTGCAGAACAAATATCAGTATGGACTTTTTGGGCTATATAGTCTGTTTCTATGCTGCAATGTAATTATGAAATGAGCAAACATAAACCAGCTTCTGTTACTGGTATAATAAAGTGTGAAGCTGGATGAACACAGCAGGCCAAGCAGCATCTCAGGAGCACAAAAGCTGACGTTTCGGGCCTAGACCCAAAACGTCAGCTTTTGTGCTCCTGAGATGCTGCTTGGGCTGCTGTGTTCATCCAGCCTCACACTTTGTTATCTTGGATTCTCCAGCATCTGCAGTTCCCATTATCTCTGTTACTGGTATATTCCCTATAGATTAACAACAGGATGGGACCGGTGCAGTGAAAATTTCTTCTTGTCCAGCTGTAAAGCCTAACATGATGTAAATATAGACAGGATCACATTAGTGATCAGAAGCAGAACACGACTGATTAATTGTTAAACAAACGTAGAGAAGCTAGCTCATTTCTGTCATGTCCTGTCTGATTTTAAATGTGGCATTTAATGGGGAAGTCTTCAGAGCCTTAGAGACATTTGGCAAACAAACACACTCTACAATGCATCAGTCTGTGCTGACCATAAGCCCAAGCTAATCTAGTCCCACTTGCCTGCTCTTGGCACATATCCCTCCGAACCTTGTTTATTTATGTACTTATCCGAATGTCTTTTAAAGGTTGTAGCTGTACCCGCATCAACCACTTCCTCTGGAAGCTCATTCCACACAGATCCACTCTCTGTGTAAAAACGTTGCCCCTCATACTCGTTGCAAACTTTTCTCTTCTCATCATAAAAATATGCCCCGTAGTCTTGAAATCTCCCAATCTAGGGAAAAAGCACCTGCCATTCACCTGATCTCTACCCCTCATGATTTTCAAAATCTCTATAAGATCATTCCTAAACTTCAAATGCTTCAGTGAAAATCATCCCAGCCTATCCAGCTTCTCCTTATAACCCATTCCTGGCAACATCCTGATATAACTTTTCTGAAACATCTCCAGCTTGATAATATTCTTCCTATAACAGGGTGACCAGAATTGCACACAATGCTCAAGAAGAGGCCTTATCAACATCCTTAACAACCTCAACATGGCATTCCAACTCCTGTACTCAAAGATCTGAGCAATGAAGGCAGGAATGCTAAACGCCTTTTTACCCACCCTGTGATGCAAACGTCAAAGAATTATGTGCCTCAACACTTAGGTTTTCTAGTTCTACCACACCGCCAAAGGTCTTACTTTTGGGTGGAACTGGGAGCAGTATTTGATAGTTCTGCATTGGGTTGCCTCCTGACATTCCTGCCTCTGTGCTCATCTGCTGGAGGCATGTTCTGAGCCATGGTGGTTAACCACCCAACAGAAGCAGATAATCAATTAGTGTCAATTAAGAAAATGAATTGGGACAAGGTGCAGGTTCTGCCAGGACTTTCCCATATCGAATGGGTGTCCGTCCCCTTCACCCCACCCCACTGAGTTAGGAAATGGACAGCAACCAGGAAGTGGCCAGTTGTTCCTCAACTCACTGATCCAATGATTGAGCTACACGAAGGGCTCTTGTTGTGCAGTGGTAATGCCCATACCTCTGAGCCAGGAGGCCTAGGTTTCCTTTCTCCCCCAGCACTTCATACCCCTAGCTATTGCGTAAATGTCGCCCTCGCCACACTTCACGTCACCTCTGATGAGAAGTCCTCTAGACTCGAAATGTTAGCTTGCACTCTTCCATGGATGCTGCCTGACCTGCTGTGATCTCCAGCACTTTTTGTTTTCAGGCCTGGGTTTCAAGTCTCACCTGCTCCAGAGTTATGCCATAACATCTCTGATCATGCTGATGTGGAAAACATCAACTGAGCTATATGGTAGTGGAGTGGAAGCACCCCCTACCTCTGGACCAGGAGGCCAGGGTTTCAAGTCCCACCTGCTCAGGAGGCGCATAATAACATTTCTCAACAGATTGATTAGGAAAATAGATATTGAGCTATTTGAATAAAAAGGCTGTAAGCTGGGTCATGCCATGTGCCTTCACTTCCACATTCCACCAAAAGCCACAGATCTTCCATGTGTTTATATTTTCAGCAGGTTCCCATAAGTACGTCCAGCTTATTGACCACCGATTCTTCCCTCCCATTGCTGCAATGTCCATCTTTCCCAGTGGTGTTTGGAGATCCATCATCTTGTGTCTAGGGTATCACTCTAGTATTTCCTATCGGCTCAACCATCTTCAACAGCGTCATCAATGATATTTTTTCCTGTATAAGGTCAGAAGTGGGAATGTTTGCTCATGACTCCATAGTGTTCACTATTATTCGCAATTCTTCAGATACTGAAACAGTCTGTACCTTCGTGTAGTGAGACCTCAACAACCTTTAAGCAAGTATTGATATGTGACCATTAACATTAAAATCACACTCGTTCCATGCACATCTTTAACAAGAATATTTAACAGCAATACCATTAATTAGTCTTTCTTGGAGATTACCATTTTCCAGAAAACTTACTGGAATAGCCATATAAATACAGTGCAACAAAAGCAGGTCATCTACAGGTTCGCCAAATTGTGTCCAGCATTCTCTTTTGCTTGGCGGAAATAGTCCTCACCGTTAACAATTTTCCCTTTGATTCCTCCCACTTCCTACAATGGCCACCCTCATGGGTCCGAGCTATGCCTGCCTCTTCATCGGATATGCGGAACAGTCTCTCTTCCTCTGCTACATTAATCACTGTATCAGTGCTGCCTCGTGCTCTTTTTATCCACTTCACCCACACCTTTCACCCCAACTTCAAATTCACCTGGGCCGTCTCTGACACCTCCCAGACCTCTCTGTCCCATCTCCGGCAACCGGCTCAGCACCGACATCCATTTCAAACAGATTGACTTCCACAGCAACCTCAACTACACCTCCTCTCACGCACCCTCTTATGAAAATACAATCCCATACTCCCAACTCCTCTACCTCTGCCGCTTCTGCTCCAGGGATGAAGCATTTGACTCCCGGACATACCAGATGCCCTTCTACTTCAAGGATCATAATTTCCCCTCTCCTGTGATTCATAATGCCCTCAACCGCATCTCCTGCATTTCCTGCACTTCTGCCCTCAAACCCCCTCCACCCCCAACAACAATAAGGATGGAGCCCCCTGGCCCTTACATACCACCCCACCAATCTCCAAATCCAACACATCACCCTTCTCCATTTTGCCATCTGCAATCAGACCCCACCACCGAAGAGATACTTCCCTCCCCACCCCTATCTGCTTTCTGTAGTTACCACTCACTCCGCAACTCCTTCGTCAGCTCCACACTGCCCACCAATCCATCCACCACACCCGGCACCTTTCCTCGCAATTGCAGGAAGTACTACGCTTGCCCCTTCACCTCCCCTCTTACCTCCATCTAAGGTCCCAAACAATCATTCCAAATCTGGCAGAGATTCACCTGTATGTCTTCTAATCTGATCTAGAACATAGAACATAGAACAGCACAGCACAAAACAGGCCCTTCAGCCCACGATGTTGTGCCGACCATTGATCCTCATGTATGCACCCTCAAATTTCTGTGACCATATGCATGTCCAGCAGTCTCTTAAATGTCCCCAATGACCTTGCTTCCACAACTGCTGCTGGCAACGCATTCCATGCTCTCACAACTCTCTGTGTGAAGAACCCGCCTCTGACATCCCCTCTATACTTTCCTCCAACCAGCTTAAAACTATGACCCCTCGTGTTAGCCATTTCTGCCCTGGGAAATAGTCTCTGGCTATCAACTCTATCTATGCCTCTCATTATCTTGTATACCTCAATTAGGTCCCCTCTCCTCCTCCTTTTCTCCAATGAAAAGAGACCGAGCTCAGTCAACCTCTCTTCATAAGATAAGCCCTCCAGTCCAGGCAGCATCCTGGTAAACCTCC
The DNA here is from genome assembly GCF_030684315.1 of Stegostoma tigrinum. NCBI lineage: Eukaryota > Metazoa > Chordata > Chondrichthyes > Orectolobiformes > Stegostomatidae > Stegostoma > Stegostoma tigrinum. The sequence goes on from NC_081358.1 coordinate 19,369,093, forward strand.
TCTGAACCCTCTCCAAAGCATCCACATCTTTCCTATAATAGGGCGCCCAGAACTGGACGCAGTATTCCAAGTGCGGTCTAACCAAAGTTTTATAGAGCTGCAACAAGATCTCACGACTCTTAAACTCAATCCCCCTGTTAATGAAAGCCAAAACACCATATGCTTTCGTAACAACCCTGTCCACTTGGGTGGCCATTTTAAGGGATCTATGTATCTGCACACCAAGATCCTTCTGTTCCTCCACACTGCCAAGAATCCTATCCTTAATCCTGTACTCAGCTTTCAAATTCGACCTTCCAAAATGCATCACCTCGCATTTATCCAGGTTGAACTCCATCCGCCACCTCTCAGCTCATCTCTGCATCCTGTCAATGTCCTGCTGCAGCCTACAACAGCCCTCTATACTGTCAACGACACCTCCGACCTTCGTGTCGTCTGCAAACTTGCTGACCCATCCTTCAATCCCCTCATCCAAGTCATTAATAAAAATTACAAACAGTAGAGGCCCAAGGACAGAGGCCTGTGGAACACCACTCACCACTGACTTCCAGGCAGAATATTTTCCTTCTACTACCACTCGCTGTCTTCTGTTGGCTAGCCAATTCTGTATCCAGACAGCTAAGTTCCCCTGTATCCCATTCCTCCTGACCTTCTGAATGAGCCTACCATGGGGAACCTTATCAAATGCCTTGCTGAAGCCCATATACACCACATCCACAGCTCGACTCTCATCAACTTTTCTAGTCACATCCTCAAAGAACTTGATAAGGTTTGTGAGGCATGACCTGCCCCTCACAAAGTCGTGTTGACTGCATTTAATCAAGCCATGCTCTTCCAGATGGTCATAAATCCTATCCCTCAGAATCCTTTCTAACACCTTGCAGACGACAGACGTGAGACTTACTGGTCTGTCATTGCCGGGGATTTCCCTATTTCCTTTCTTGAAGAGAGGAATTACATTTGCCTCTCTCCAGTCCTCAGATACGACTCCAGTGGAGAGCGAGGATGCAAAGATCTTCGCAAGTGGTGAAGCAATTGCATTTCTCGTTTCCCAAAGCAGCCGAGGACAAATCTGGTCCGGGCCTGGCGACTTGTCAATCTTAATGTTTGACAAAATTTTCAGCACATCAGCTTCCTCTATCTCTCTCCATTCCAGCATGCACACCTACTCTTCAAAGGTTTCATTCACTACAAAGTTCGTTTCTTCCGTAAAGACAGAAGCAAAAAACTCATTTAGGGCTTCCCCTACCTCCTCAGACTCCACACACAAGTTCCCTATGCTATCCCTGATCAGCCCTACTCTTTCTTTGACCATTGTCTTATCCCTCACATAAGTGTAAAATGTCCTTGTGTTCTCCCTAATCCGTTCTGCCAAGCCTTTCTCGTGCCCCCTCCTGGCTCTCCTCAGACCATTTTTGAGCTCTTTCCTCGCCTGCCTGTAATCCTCCAGAGCTGAGCTTGACCCTAGCTTCCTCCACCTTATGTAAGCTACCTTCTTCCTTTTGACAAGAAGCTCCACCGCTCTCGTCATCCAAGGTTCCTTTATCTTACCCCTTCTTGCCTGTCTCAGAGGGACATATGTATTCATCACTCGCAACAACTGTTCCTTAAACAGTCTCCACATGTCTATAGTGCCTTTATCACGGAACAATTGCTCCCAGCCCATGCTTCCTAACTCATGTCTAATCGCATCATAGTTTCCTCTTCCCCAATTAAATATCCTCCGATTTTGCCTAATCCTCTCCTTCTCCATAGCTATGTAGAATGTGAGGCAGTTATGGTCACTATCACCAAAATGCTCTCCCACCACAAGATCTGATACCTGCCCCGGCTCGTTTCCGAGCACCAAGTCTAGAATGGCCTCTCCCCTCATAGGCCTGTCAATGTACTGAGTTAGGAAACCCTCCTGAACACACCTTACAAAAACAGCTCCATTCAAATCTTCTGCTTGAAGGAGGTTCCAATCAATATTGGGAAAGTTAAAGTCACCCATTACAACAACCCTACTACGTCCGCACTTTTCCAAAATCTGCCGACCTATGCTTTCTTCAATGTCCCTGCTGCTATTGGGGGGCCTGTAGTAAACCCCTAACGAGGTGACTACTCCCTTGCTGTTCCTAATTTCCACCCATACTGACTCGGTAGGCAGATCTTCCTCAACAATGGAAGCTTCTGTAGCTGTGATACCCTCTCTGATTAGTAGTGCTACACCCCCTCCTCTTTTTCCCCCCTCCCTATTCTTTTTAAATGCTCTAAACCCTGGAACACCCAGCAACCATTCCTGCCCCTGAGAAGCCCATGTCTCTGTTATGGCCACAACATCATAGCACCAGGTACTGATCCATGCTCTAAGTTCATCACTTTTATTCCTGATACTCGTTGCGTTAAAGCAAACACACTTTAACTGACCCCTTGGTTCCTTCCCAGGAAAATCCTTCCCACTAGCTGGTCTACTTCTTGCTATTGCCTCACCTGCATCAACTCTCACCTCCGGTATACAGCTCAGGTTCCCACCCCCCTGCCATACTAGTTTAAACCCTCTCGAACTACTCGAGCAATCCTTCCACCCAGGACATTGGTCCTCTTCCAGTTCAGATGCAACCCATCCTTCTTGTACAGGCCCCACCTTCCCCAGAAGGCATCCCAATTGTCTACATATCTGAAGCCCTCCCTCCTACACCAGCTGCGTAGCCACGTGTTAAGCTGCGCCCGCTCCCTGTTCCTCGCCTCGTTATCTCATGGCACCGGTAGTAAACTAGAGAACACTACTCTGTTCGTCCTGCTTTGCAGCATCCATCCTAACTCCCTGAAATCACTTTTTATATCCTCAATCCTTTTTCTGGCTATATCATTAGTGCCAATATGTAACACGATCTCTGGCTGTTCGCCCTCCCCTTTTAGAACCTTATACACCCGATCGGAGGCGTCCCGGACCCTGGCACCAGGGAGGCAACATACCTTCTGGGAATCCCGATCCTGACCACAAAATCTCCTGTTGATTTCCCTAACTATCGAGTCCCCTACCACGAGTACTTTTCTATTCTGCCCCCTTCCCTTGTTTGCCACAGTGTCAGGCTCAGTGCCAGAGAACTGACTACTATGGCTTTCCTCTGGTAGGTCATCCCCCGCAGCAGTATCCAAAATGGTATGCTTATTGCTGAGGGGAATGCCCACAGGGGATCTCTGCACTGTCTGTCTGTTGCAATTTTTGTGGTCTCTATATCGGAGAAACCAAGCACAGACTCGGTGACCAATTTACAGAGTATCTGCACTCTGCACTCTCCAATCAACACCACCTTCCAGTTACCAGCCATTTCAACTCTGCCTCCCACTCCCTTGGCAACATATTCGTCCTGGGCCTCCACCACTGTCAAAATGACACCACACGTAAACTGGAGGAACAACACCTTATATCCCACCTGAGGAGCTTACAGCCCAATGGCCTCAACATAGAATTCACCAGCTTCAAATTTTTCCACCCCCGGCCTCATCGTATGTCAGCCCTCCCTCTCATCCCTGCCTCTTTGAGCTGACACAACCTGTCCATCTTCCTTCTCACCTATCCGCTCCACTTTTCCCACTGACCAATCTCTACATCCCCCTACCTGCATCCACCTATCACAATCCCATCTATCTTCTCCCAGCCCCACCTCCCTCCCTCTATTTATTTCAGAGCTCCTTCCCCCTCGTCAGCCCTGATGAAGGGTCCAGACCTGAAATATTGCCTTTCCCACTCCTCTGAAGCTGTCTGACCTTCTGTGCTCCTCAAGCTCCACATTTTATTGACTCTACAATGTACAAGTTAGGCACCTGATGGAATATCCTCCACTTGACTGTTGGGTGAAAGCTCCAAGGACATTCAAACATCTAGGGTAAAACAGCCCATTCGGTCAGTAGTCCAGTTATTACACACACATTCATTCTCTCCATAAGCCATGCATCGTGGCCTCAAAATGTCCTATCTCTAAGATACCCTGCAGGAACTTGCTGCAGCTCCTTCAATGGAACAATGTTAACCCAATTTCTCTGCCACCTAAATGGATGAAGTTTAGGCAAATGATAATGCTACCATCTGTAGGTTTCCCTCCAAGTTACACATCACTCTTACATAAAGCTGCCTCTTCTTCGTTGCTGGGTCAAAATCCTGGAACTCTCTTCAAATGGACTACAGCAGTTCAAGAAGCCAGCTCACTTTAGCTTCTCAAGGGCAATTAATGATAGCCAACGAATACTAATTTTGTTACATACCACAAACAATTATATATAAAAATATTGAAAATCAGTATGTTCCATTCTGTTGGGCATTTTTTTGTTTCAACTATTTTTGCAGACATCTGAAAGCCTTCACCCAATTTATGATTGAATGTGTCAAGATTCAGCACCATTCTAATTGTAGACTTGATGGTTTGGTAGTCACATAAATTCCAGTCAGTCTCCATGGGATCAGATTGGATAAAAATATATTTTCAAGCTGTCAATTTTTTTCAAGTTGCATTATTTTAATTTAAAAAATTACAACTCTGTTTGTAAGTCTACTTTTGACAGTTTAAATGTTTATGTATAGTTTGCAGTTGTTAGTGTGCATTTTGCAGTGTAGGAGAAATAAAAGAGGGCATAATCTCAGAAATTGCAGTTAAACCCTTTAGAAGTGAAATCAGAAGCCTTTATTTTCATAAGTGTCGAGGAAATCTATTACTCTTTCACTAAAAAGTTGTGGATACTGTGTCAAACGAAATGCTCAAGCGAGACATTTTTGTTGAATTAGAATGGTAATAAATATGGAACAAAAACAGGTAAATGAAGTTGAGGCGTTGAGATTTAAATGGAGAAGCTGCCTCAAGCAGTGAATGGACCTAGTGCCGTTCCTTTAAAGTAACCAACTTTGTATTCTTTGTCTTATAACTATAGTAAACAGGGAATAGTGGATCAGGAACTTGTCAGAGTTACACTGATCAGGGTCCTTATCAGATCCTCGGCCTTATTAAGCCTACAATTTAGAGCATTCTTTGCACGAAATGATAAAAAGGACCAATGTTACATTTTTTGTCATAAAAACCAAAAGAACTGCAGATGCTGTCAATCAGGAACAAAAACAAAATTGATGGAGGAAGGCCCACAATGTTAACTCTGCTTTCTCCTTCATAGATGCTGCCAGACCTGCTGAGCTTTTCCAGCAACTTTGTTTTTGTTGCATGTTTTTGTGCTGGTCTGGGATGATTCTCGGGGATGAATATTAGATGGAGAAGATGAGAACATTGAGGAGAAGGGGACTGGTATTGATGGTGGGATCATATTACAGGCTTGGAAATTATCGTGGATTGTCAGCTAAATCTAATGGTGGTGGGATGGATTGTGTGGCCAAACAACGTGTTATCACAATTTTGAGAAGGAGAAATACCTAAGAGATGAAATACAGAAAACGGGACAAGCCGACCATGCCAACTATCTGCTGCCCATCGCTAGAATCATCCTCGACCAGTGCAACAATTGTTCATTTACCATTTTGTCTGAAGAATGCTCCTTAATAAGGCCTTGGGTCCTATTTATATAAGGATCCTGATCAATGTAACAAATTCTTCTGGAGTATTCAAGATAACAAAGTGTGAAGCTGGATGAACACAGCAGGCCAAACAGCATCTCAGCTGACGTTTCAGGCCTAGACCCTTCATCAGAGAGGGGGATGGGGAGAGGGAACTGGAATAAATAGGGAGAGAGGGGAAGGCGGACAAAAGATGGAGAGAAAAGAAGATAGGCGGAGAGGAGAGTGTAGGTGGGGAGGTAGGGAGGGGATAGCTCAGTCCAGGGAAGACGGACAGGTCAAGGAGGTGGGATGAGGTTAGTAGGTAGGAAATGGAGGTGCGGCTTGAGGTGGGAGGATGGGATGGGTGAGAGAAAGACCAGGCTAGGGAAGCGGAGACAGGCTGGGCTGGTTTTGGGATGCAGTTGGGGGAGGGGATGAGCTGGGCTGGTTTTGTGATGTGGTGGGGGGAGGGGAAGACCTGGGCTGGTTTTGGGATGCAGTGGGGGAAGGGGAGATTTTGAAGCTTGTGAGTTCTCGAGTATTCCCTCTTTTGTAGTTATAATTCAAATATTCTAATCCCAGGTGCTGTCTGGAGCTGTATAATTCTGTATAATCCTCATTTAAAAGGGGCACAAGTTAGAGTCACTGCCGTGGAAAGTGGCTTCACACTACACGTGTTATTTCAATCTGGGGAAAGAAATAAAACCCTCAAAAGAAATGCGGTAGGAAGAAGTTAGACACAACTAGTGTCTGAGAAATCTCAACCCCCAGCCTGCTGTGGAAGTAAGGAAAGAGAAAAGAGACTAGAAAGGCGTAGAAAAATTCAGAGATGAGTGAAGTATCAATAAAGAATTAATGGTAATTTGAAATATAGTTAAGGAATTTTTTTTATTCATTCACAAACAAGGGTGTCACTGACCAGGCAGCATTTATTGCCCATCCCTAATAGCCCAGAGGGTAGTTCAGAGTCAACCACATTGTTGTGGGTCTGGAGTCACATGTAGGCCAGACTAGGTAAGAATGGCAGATTTCCTTCCCTAAAGGACATTAGTGAATCAGATGGACTTTTCCCCCAACAATCAATTCATGGCCATCATTAGATTCTTAATTCTAGATATTTCATTGAATTCAAATTCCACCACCTGCTGTGGTGGGATTTGAACCCCAGTCCCCAGAACGTTATCTGGTCCCTGGATTAACAGTCTAGCGTTCATGCCACTAGGCTTTCGCCTCCCCAAGCTCCATTAATTAGATTACAGAAAGAACAGGAAGGGACGTGGGTAGTTGGAGACTCTGTCCCGGGTCTCCAGGATATTCCTTGGGTCTCTGTATGAACACGCCAGCAATACTATCACTCAGTTATTGCCTCCCAACAATATCTTCCATCAGCAGATACTCCTGATGAGGGGCTGCTGAAGAACTCGCTGCTGACTCCAGAAAGCTGCTGAGAGGTCTTTGAGATAAGTGCCAGAATTTTATAGAGGGCTTTACTCTCTGTCAAATAGACTGACTGCAGAGTCAATCTACTCCATCAATTGTGCTCAGCTAATTGTATATTTTGCAAACCAAAATGTTTATGCCAATCCTTTGCATTTAGCATAACATTAGATACCACACCCTGCGTACTCCCTGTCAGACTATTATAGTCCGACACACTTCAAGTATCATTTTCATTTCTTTTAAAGTTTGCGTTGTTTTTGTAATAAATTCTCCTCCATTTCCAATAAAGGAACATTCAGATTAAATCTCGTCAGATGCTGACTGGTCAACTGTGTTCTGTTTTGATATTTTTACTTGATTTCAAGCATTGGCAATGTTAATTGTCACATGTATTAAGCCCAGTCATGGGTTTGCTCTGCTTCCTGTGACTGTATAAGTTCTTCTCTAACACTTTCCCCTGGTCTGTAACAAATACATATATTCTAACAGGGGCTTTAACTCATCATCCTTTCCTTCATCAATATTGTGTGGGAGGGAAAGGAAAATGACACTGGGATGTTTGGCAATTGTACATTGTTAACTGGTCATTAGAGGTCTCTTTGATTAAAATCATAATAATTCCACTCTGAATTTTGTCCCATGTATGAATTTTGTCCCGTGTATGAACGTTGTTATTGTTTGAGGGGAATCTTCTAAAACACAGGCAAATAAAACAGACAAATACTTAAGAACGCACCATCCTAAGGTGCTAAGAATAATGCCGGATGGGATATAGAAGTGCATTCTGTCAACAGGAGGAATTTTTGACCAGCATATCCAAACATCAGAGCAACAAATAACAAAACACCTGTAATGCTGAACTATAAAGCCAAAACAGTGCTATAAGGACAAGGGATAATAGGAACTGCAGATGCTGGAGAATCCGAGGTAACAAAGTGTGGAGCTGGATGAATACAGCAGGCCAAGCAGCATCTCAGGAGCAGGAAAGCTGACGTTTCGGGCCTAGACCCTTCATCAGAAAAGATCTGAAACGTCAGCTTTCCTGCTCCTAAGATACTGCTTGGCCTGCAGCGTTCACCCAGCTCCACACCTTGTTATCTGTGTACGGACAAGGGTCAGAGTTCATATTAATAAACTGTAACTTAAGAATTTACATCAGAAAGACCTTGACATGGAGGCCTCAATGTAGAATGAGCTTCTGACGAGTAGAGGCAGTCAAACATAAAATCATTTAAGAAAACATTGGATTTTGCAATGGAGGAACTGTTGGTTAATGAGCTTAGTCGGTTTAAAGACTTTACTCATTGCGAGGGAACACAAAAGCTAACAGACAGAAACAATTATCAACAGTACTTTCCACAGCAATAAACACAACTATTATAATTAAACTATTTGTCACAGGTCTGACTCTGACTCACTGTTACACCATTTACAATTAAATATGATTTTCACAATTGATTCTTGTTCTTTATTATTTGTTGCAGGGTTTTGCAAGACAAAACAATATCAGTGAGTAACTAAATTTTTAATGGAGCAGTTACACTTTAACCAAATCTATTTCTATCTTGATGTAATCTATATTTATGTCTTTAATATTAAGGGTTTCTTTTCCTGAAATTGGTTGGCCTGCCTTTAACTCGTTAGAATGCTTATCTGACATCCAGAACTTCATGAACAGAAAATTCTGCTTATTGAATATTAGAAAAACCAGAGCAATTGCCTTTGATCCATACTGCAAGTCTATGTCTTAATTGTTGCTTCTATCCTGCACTGTGGCAACTATCTGAGCTGTAACCAGACTGTTTGAAATGCTAGTGTTAAGCCTAACTCCAAAATGATGTTCTTTCACCCTCCACAAACTTGAAGCCATACAATACTCTGCTGCTTGTATCCTAACTCACAGCAAGTCTCGCAGACCCATCATTGCCCTGCGCTCACTAATTAATGTAGAATTAAGGGGTTATTAACTGTTTGCCTGGGTACATCATCAATGCTGTCAGCTGATGCCACGTGAGGGAGTTCTGTTGAAACGTTAGATAGTGTATAGGTAATAAATATCCATGGCCTCCAGTCCTCATCTGTCAAAAGCATCTAGAACCTGGCTGTAATATTTATACAACCTACAGTGCCCCACCTTCCACCCCAGTTGGGCAGTGCCTTCATTTTAAAATGGTCATTCTAGTTTCTGAACTTTGCATTGCTTCATCCCTCCCTTTCTATGTAATCATTGGCCATACCACCATCCAAGCTATCTCTACCTCTTCATTACATCCTGATTTTAATTGCTCCATCTTTATTGATTGTGCTGTTAGCTCTACGTTTTAGAATTCCCTCCCAAACTATTCTGCCTCTCAGCCACTGTATCCTTCTTAAAAATATTTTGTAAAATTTAACTCTTTGACTAAACTTTCGGTCATCTGCCTTAATGTCAACTCGTATGGATCAGTATCAGATTTTTTTTCTTGCAATACTGCTGTAAACTCCTTAGTGTGTTTTAGAATCACAGAATGTCTACAGCCCATCGAGTTCATACCGACCTTCTGAAGAGCACCCCACCCAGACCCAATAACCCCCCTCAACACTATTCTTTGTAATCCTGCATTTTCCATGGCTAACCCACCTAGTCTGCACACTCCTGGGAAATTATGGACAACTGAACACGGCCAGTCCACCTTACATGCACATCTGTGGCGGAAACCCAGACAAACACAGAAGAATGTATAAACTCCACACAGGCAATTACCTGAGGGCGGAATTGAATCAGGTTCATGGCACTGGGAGGCAGCAGTGCTAACTGTAAAGCCACCGTACAGCCCTTTTATTATGTTAAATTCTGTATCCAACTACAGATTAGTGTTGTATTTTGAAATGAATTGTCTTTCTGTTCTAAATAACAAGGTGTAGCGCTGAATGAACAAAGCAGGCCAAGCAGCATCTTAGGAGCAGGAAAGCTGATGTTTCGGGCCTAGATCCTTCATCAGAAAAGACCTGAAACGTCAGCTTTCCTGCTCCTCAGATGCTGCTTGGCCTGCTGTGTTCATCCAGCTCCACACTTTGTCATCTTGGATTCTCCAGCATCTACAGTTCGTATTACCTCTGTCTTTCTGTTCAACTTGTTTACACGTGTGCTGCTGTTATCACAGTTTTAAATTTCGACCACTTTTTTTGTTCCAATGTTCGGCATGACCTGAGCTGGGAGGTCATTGAACTCCTTGGGAATTGTGTCCAAATGGCTGAAGTAACTGCTGTACTGTGCCAGGAACCTTGTACAGTATGAAAACCCTCAGAGAAATTCCAGGAACAGTTTTATTTGTCCAAACCAAAATACTTTGGGTTTTTATCATTGATAAATAACATTTTATGTTTGCTTATAACTGAAATCAAGACTGTTGTTTCACAGAAAAGTTTGGTGACAAATTTTACCTCCTCTTAACAACTTTCTAAGACGTGGAACAATTGAAGACTGAGATTTATTCTGTTGAGAAGCCAAACAAGAACCTAATGTTTGACAGAGGCAAGGGCAGAAACAAAGGTTGGTATGTGCGTGTCAAATTTTGCCACCGTGATGTTTACTCATCCAAATAAAACTCGACTGTTTTATTTTCCTGGAGCTAGTCTGGTTTCTAGATGAGTGCATCTATCATAGAACATAGAACAGTACAGCACAGTACAGGCCCTTTGGCACACGATGTTGTGCTGAACTTTTACCCTGAGCCTAAGGTCTATCTAACCTCCACCACTACCTTATACTATCATCCATGTGCCTATCTGACAGTCGCTTAAATGCCCCTAATGTGGCCAACTCCACTACCCTCTCCGGCAATGCATTTCACGCCCCTACCACTCTGAGTAAAGAACCTACCTCTGATGTCTCCCCAATATCTACCTCCTGTCCTTTTAAAACTATGTCTCCTCACAAAAGCAACTTCCACCCTAGGAAAAAGTGTTTGGCTGTCTACTCTACCTATACCTCTGATCATTTTCTACACCTCTTGCAAGTCACCTCTCATCCTTCGTCATTCTAAAAAGATAAGCCCAGCTCTCTCAACCTTTCCTTGTAAGACCTTCCCTCCATTCCAGGCAACATCCTGGTAAATCTCCACTGCACCTTTTCCAATGCTTCCACATCTTTCCTATAATGAGCTGACCAGAACTGGACGCAATACTCCGAATGTGACCGAACCAGGCTTTTGTAGAGCTGGAGCATAACTTCACAACTCTTGAACTCAATCCTCTATTAATGAAAGCTAACACACCATATGCCTTCTTAACAACTCTCTCCACCTGGGTGGCAACTCTCAAGGAACTGTGAACATTAACAAAAACCAAAAGAACTGTGGATGCTGTAGATCAGGAACAAAAACAAAGTGGCTGGAAAAGCTCAAAGTAACCAAGTGGGAAGCTGGATGAACACAGCAGGCCAAGCAGCATCTCAGGAGCACAAAAGCTGACATTTCGGGCCTAGACCCTTCCTCTCTTATGAAGGGTCTAGGCCCGAAACATCAGCTTTTGTGCTCCTGAGATGCTGCTTGGCCTGCTGTGTTCATCCAGCTTCACGCTTGGTTATCTTGGATTCTCCAGCATCTGCAGTTCCAATTATCTCTTATTGCTGGAAAATCTCAGCAGGTCTGGAAGGATCTGTGGAGGATAAAACAGAGTTAACATTTTGGGTGCGGTGACCCTTCCTCAGAGTGTGAGGTTCCTCAGAACCTCCCGTTCTGTGAACATGAATCCCAAGATCTTTCTGCTCCTCCACACTGCCAAGAATCTTTCCATTAACCCTGTATTCTGCTTTCAAGTTTGACCTTCCAAAATGAATCACTTGACATTTTTCAGGGTTAAACCCCATCTGCCACTTCTCTGCCCAGCTCTGTATTCTATCAATGTCCCTTTGTAACCTTGAACAGCCCTCCGCACTGTCCACAACATGACCTACCTTCGTATCATCATGATATCGTGTAATGTTTTGTTTTCACTCCCATGCCACATCATCTCCCTCAGGAAGGACAGATCGGCTTCCGAAAAGGTGAATAGGTCCATAAGAACAAGCTAATTAACCCAGTTTAAGTGAAGTGAACATTTGAGTGCAAAATTAATTTATCCCATTATCTTAGTGTTTGTGTGTCATTGAAATGGACGTGGTAAGGCATAATTTGTCTTACACACCTTGTTTTTATGATGGGAGTACAGCCATGAATGGGTTCGAACAAAACTCAGAACTGAAATGGAATTGCCAAAGCAGATTCCTCCAGTCAAGAACTTTGTCAGTGGGCATAGCCTCCTCCGTTTAAAAAGGAGAACACCTCCACTCGGTTCGCACTAAACAACTGCGCCTCCCAGTTGCGAACCATTTCAACTCCCCCTCCCATTCTTTAGATGACATGTCCAGCCTGGGCCTCCTGCAGTGCCACAATGATGCCACCTGAAGGTTGCAGGAACAGCAATTCATATTCTGCTTGGGAACCCTGCAGCCCAATGGTATCAAAGTGGACTTCACAAGCTTCAAAATCTCCCCTCCCGCTACCGCATCCCAAAACAAGCACAGCTCATTCCCACCTCCCTAACCTGTCCTTCCACTCACCAATCTCCTCCTCCCACCTCAAGCCCCACCCCCACCTCCTTCCTAGTAACCTCATCCTGACCCCTTGACCTGTCCGTCCTCCCTGGACTGACCTATAGCCTCCCTACCTCCCCACCTACACTTACCTTTACTGGCTCCATCCCCGCCTCTTTGACCTGTTTATCTCCTTTCTTCTCCCCTATCCGTCTTCTTTCCGCCTCCCCCTCTCTCCCTATTTATTTCAGAACCCCCTTCCCCTCCCCCATTTCTGAAGAAGGGTCTAAGCTCAAAACATCAGCCTTCCTGCTCCTCTGATGCTACTTGGCCTGCTGTGTTCATCCAGCTCCACACCTTGTTACCTCAGATTTTTCTAGATGCCTGGATTATTGAAACACCAGACCATGACAGTCCGCTGATTAATGAATTGGCACAGCAAAGGGTTAAAGGGAATTCACATAGATGCATATTGTATGACTGACAGAAATTCTGTAGTCCTATCAAGGAGAATGGAAGAGTGCAACTTTAACTTGGCACAAGGCTGTGTGCAGTGTTTAGAACCTGCAATTTCCATATTGAAAATTGTAAACAATTCCTTGCAAGCCTTTATGGACTAAATCCAGGAGCAGTGTCTGATAGGTAGTGCATCAGTATCCATTGTCACTGCGGATTGCAAAATGCAAAATCTTGCCTGTTCAACACTGGGAGAAGCTTCATGTGAAGACATTCATGGTATGAGTACCTTCCTCACAGTCATTGGCAATGACATTGTTGCTGTGTTCTCAGTATGAAGATCTGCCTGTAACGGGGTAGGTATCAGTGAACATCTGCTTAGTGAAACAGAGATGTTGCACACAATGTTATCGGAGATGGTCATTGCCTAACACTTGCATTGCCTAGGTCTGAACTTCTGACTGTTTCTGGTCAGAAGCTTCTTCAGTAGGAGCCATAAATGGAATGGACAAACCAATTGCTGACCAAATGATGGAGGCAAATTCATTAGAAGCAGTTGCAGATGGTTGAGCCTAAGAATCTACCCTAAGGACCTCTGACAGTGATGCCTTAATGTCCTAAATATAATGGTGAGCAGCTGCCTCCCTAAGATAATAAGCTTTTCTTGACGCTGCCGAGAGACATTCAGACACAAATTACTTCAAGGCATTGGTAGCCTTGACTGGGACAAATGATATTGTTCATTTGTTGGAAATGGGCTTAAGACCTTTATCTAGACATTTATCAACTATATCCTGGGAAAAAGTTAGATGTGCAAAGGCTAGTAGTATAGCAGAGCATTTATGAAATTTACAAATCTACCAGTACCCTATGAGGTGTTGGTTTGAGTGTGTAGGGTGGAGATATCTTCTGCAATCGTTCATTTTGAGTCTCCAAGTTTGAGCAATAACCTTCAAAAACAGAACATAAAATAGTCTTCTCCATTTGGCATCAATTTTGTTTTGTTTTACTCATTTAGGGATATGGGTGTTGCAAGCTGGGCCAGCATTTATTGCCCATCCCTTGTTGCCCTTGAGAAAGTGATTTTGTGTTTTCATAGTTAACTCAGAAATTGTTTGTTCATGAAACTTCCAACTTCACTTTTAACAGCTGACATGTAGGAGTTAATTACAGTTTTCTTTGTGTTGCAGGCAGACTTAATTGCCCAGTTATCATGAGGCAGCAGGTTATCAAGCATTTGTTATCTTCGCTCTCTCAGGAAACAGATTACTTATGTTCTTTCAGCTCTTGCCCAACACTGGCTAATTTGCATGTTGCTTTTAATTCCTTGATAACAGTTTCTCCTTGCCCCTTTCGTCTTGAGAAATGGATTATTCCAGAAAGAGTTGTTGCTGATTTTTTCAATCCCTGAAGTCTTCACAGTTGTGAAATTTACATTCTCACATTCTGACTGGAGTGGTTCAAAATTTGTAAAGAAGGATGTGTTGGATAGGCGATTGGTACTTAAAGTTGGCAAGACACCAGAATCAGGTGAAATGCATCCAGGGATATTTAAGTGAGGGAGGGTGAAAATTCCAGGGACTCTGGACATAATCATTCAATCTTTTCTAGTCTTAGGGGAAGTGTCAGAATTCAAGAGAATTGCAATCATCATGCTCTTATTCAAGAAAGATTGTAAGGATAATCCCAGAAAATTATGGACCAGTCAATTTAACTCCTCAGTGGAGGGAAAGCTTCTATAAGCAATTATTCAGGATAGAATCAGTAGTCACATGGAAACTGTTGGTTGATGAGAAAAACCCACCATGGATTCTAAGGGAGAAATCCTGTTTGACTAACTTGCTGGGAATTTTTGAAGACGTAACAGAAAAGCTCAGTGAGGGTATTGCTGTTGATGTGGTATATATGGGTGTTTGGTAGAGTTCCACTGAACCGAATTGTGAGAAAAATTTATGAAATAAAAGGGACAGTAGCAGCAATGACACAAAATCAGCCAAGTAATAGAAAGTAAGGTGTAATGGTCAAGGAAGAACCTGGGAGAATGGAATGGAGTCTTCACAGGAAGCTCAGGATGAGGACGTATAGTCTAGGTAACTGTGTGGGTTGGTGGATACTGGGGCCCAGCCTACCCTCAGAAATGGAAACAGGAATTTGAGGAAGGAGAAGGAGTCAGGTATAGATCAGGTGAAGGTGAAAGCAGGGTGGAAGTTGGAAGCAAAATTTATAAACTTTGCCAATACAAGATGACAGAGGCAAGCAGCACCAATTATGTCATTGCTATACCAGAGAAAGAGTTTTGAGGAGGGACCTGAGTAGGACTGGAACAAGGAATGATCCATAAACCCCACAAAAGGATATGCAGAACTGGGGCAAATGTTGGTATCCATGGCTACAATACTGATCTGAAGAAAGTGAGAACAGTTACAGAAGTTGTTCAAGATAATAAAGTGTGAAGCTGGATGAACACAGCAGGCCAAGCAGCATCTCAGGAGCACAAAAGCTAACGTTTCGGGCCTAGACCCTTCATCAGAGAGGGGGATGGGGTGAGGATTCTGGAATAAATAGGGAGAGAGGTGGAGGCGGACCGAAGATGGAGAGAAAAGAGGATAGGTGGAGAGGAGAGTATAGGTGGGGAGGTAGGGAGGGGATAGGTCAGTCCAGGGAAGACGGACAGGTCAAGGAGGTGGGATGAGGCTAGTAGGTAGGAAGTGGATGTGCAGCTTGGGGTGGGAGGAAAGGATGGGTGAGAGGAAGAACAGGTTAAGGAGGCAGAGACAATCTGGGCTGGTTTTGGGATGCAGTGGGGAGAGGGGAAGAACTGGGCTGGTTGTGTGATGCAGTGGGGAGAGGGGATGAACTGGGCTGGTTTTGGGATGCGGTGGGGGAAGGGGAGATTTTCAAGCTGGTGAAGTCCACATTGATACCATTGGGCTGCAGGGTTCCCAAGCGGAATACGAGTTGCTGTTCCTGCAACCTTCGGGTGGCATCATTGTGGCACTGCACGTGGCCCATGATGGACATGTCATCTAAAGAATGGGAGGGGGAGTTGAAATGGTTTGCGACTGGGAGGTGCAGTTGTTTATTGTGAACCGAGCGGAGATGTTCTGCAAAGCGGTCCCCAAGTCTCCGCTTGGTTTCCCCAATGTAGAGGAAGCCACACCGGGTACAATGGATACAGTATACCACATTGGCAGATGTGCAGGTGAACCTCTGTTTAATATGGAAAGTCATCTTGGGGCCTGGGATAGGGGTGAGGGAGGAGGTGTGGGGGCAAGTGTAGCACTTCCTGTGGTTGCAGTGGAAGGTGCCGGGTGTGGTGGGGTTAGAGGGCAGTGTGAAGTGAACAAGGGAGTCACGGAGAGAGTGGTTGAAAGTGAGGATGTGCTCAGCCTGGCGAATGATAGTGGTACTGGATAGTACAACTTGGGCCTTTTGTCCAGGAACAAGCAGAGAATCCTGAGACCAGCCTGTTGAGGGACAGATGTGTAAAAGCTATTGCACATCCATTGTGAAAAGAAAGTGTTTGGAGCCTGCAAGTTGGAAATTCTGAAACTGGAAGTCCCTTAAAGTGTCTGAAGAATCGCAGATGTAAAGGAAGGGGCTGGACAAGGAGTGAATACATCCAGTTGAAGTGGGAAGAGATGAGTTCTGTGGGGAAGGAACGTGGACAAACAATGGATCTGCCCAGGCAGTCCTGCTTGTGGTTTTTGGGAAGGAAGTAGAAGCAGGCTGTGCAATGTTGGCACTATTAGCTTTGTGACTGCGTGGTTAAGATCACCAGACAAAATGAGATAAGTGACTGTCATGGACACAATAGATTGATGTTTGATAGTGGTGCCATTGCCTGGGGGAGCTCGAAAGTGGAATGTGTGTGCGCAGAATAAATGAATGTATGAATCAATGAATGAACGAACATCCAAACGAAATAGTGGATGCAGGTACAGTTACAACATTTAAAAGACATTTAGATAAGTACATGAATAAGAAATGCTTGGAGGGGATATGGGCCAAGCACAGGCCAATGGAACTAGTTTAGTTTGGGATTATTTTCAGCACGGACTGGTCAGACTAAAGGGTCTATTTCCATGCTGTATGACTTTATGACTCGATGATATCCGAGAGCTGGCACTCAGCCTCTGTACAGACCAGACAACAATAGCATCACCTTGTCGGCAGGCTTGTTTGC
Organism: Stegostoma tigrinum; assembly: GCF_030684315.1. Taxonomy (NCBI): domain Eukaryota; kingdom Metazoa; phylum Chordata; class Chondrichthyes; order Orectolobiformes; family Stegostomatidae; genus Stegostoma; species Stegostoma tigrinum. The sequence continues at coordinate 19,386,250 of NC_081358.1, forward strand.
AAAGTCAGGGTTAGATCTGAGAGCGGGGAGACCATTCAATGACGAGGGAGATAGATTCCATTGTGTGGTGTGGGGGTCGCAAAGAAATTAAGGTGACCATCAAAGTGGGTCTATCTCTGGCTGTCTGGCCAACGGTTATGAACATTATCATTTTAATAAAATCCCAGTTGCAATGTTTCAATTTTATATGCAAACGTATTGAGTTGTCACAGTCTGATATAAAAGCCCACTTATGGAATTGTTTTTTAAGCATGTTTGTTTCAACCTTAACAATCTGACATATTCATATTCCCGGAAAGAGACAAGTTAATTCCCTTAGGTTATCTTGAGACAATATTGCATCATCTGTTGTTTGACAAATACTTTTTGTTGAATATGCCAGGAGGTCAGTGCACCTTTGTATCAAAACATTGATAGTCTATGTCAATTTAACATAAAACTATGCCAAACCTCAAAGTCTTTGTTAATTTAAACGGCATTTTATTCTTCCACATAATATCTTCACATATACAAATAGCTAGAAGGAAGGTATATAGAATTAATTTCACCTACCATGTGGAAAACATCAAATAGTTCGATATCAATTCTTTACAAACAGACGTAAAACCTTACAAATTCTTTGCAAAAGAATAGTCTCAGAATTTAGTTGGTGCCTGCCAGGTGGTCAAAGAGAATGTCTCCTGCTCCAGAAAAGGGAGAGCAGCATTGACCCAGTTTTGGTCGCTGGAGATGATTCACATGAGACGGGTGAGCTGCAGATTCTGTTGGGCATCCAAACACATTTCCCACATGAGTCTAATTTGATTGGCAGTGACCTGCAGGTAGATCTCAGGAAAGATGTGGTGCAATTTGGGGAAAGGAGTGATGAATGGAAAGGAGGAGGGTAATCACATGAGGGTAATTGAAATTGGAAGAGAGCGCTATGGAGGAGAGAAGGGAAAGGATAATGAACAGGTCACACCCGAGCTGAAAATGCTCTTTCACACTGCATTGACGTGGGACTGTTTCCATTCCAGCTTTATATTGTCAGTACCTAAGATATTGGAGCAAATAAACCCATCGAGACTGCGCCACCATTTGATCTTGGCTGATATATTTCTCAAACCTATTCTCCTGCATCCTCCCCATAGCCTTTTGCACCCTTACTAATCAAAAACATATCTATCTCTGCCTTAAATACACTCAATATCGAGGCTCCCACAGCCTTCCATGACAATGAGTACAACAGGTTAAGCAACTTCTTGCTGAAGAAATTCCTTCTCATCTCAGTTCTAAAGAGTCAACCCTTCACTTTGAGCATGTATCCTCAGGCCCTGGTCTCTCCTACTATTGTAAACATGTTCTCCACATCCACTGTATCCAGGCTGCTCGGTGTTCTGTAAGATTCAATCAGATCCTCCATCGCCCTTCTGAACTCCACTGAGTACAGACCAAATGTCCCGAACCCATCCTCACAAGCTGAACACTTCATCCCTGAGATCATTCTTGTAAACCTCCTCTGGATCTCCTCCAAGGCCAGCACACCCTTCTACAGATATAAGGCTCAAAACTGCACACAATATTCCAAATACCATCTGATCAGAGCCTTATACAGCTTCAGCATTACATCCCTGCTCTTGTATTTAGTTATCTCAAAATGAATGCTAACTTTGCATATGCCCTCCTAACTACCACCTGAGCCTGCATGTTAAAAGAATCCTGAACTTGGACTTCTTAGTCTATTTGTTTTTCAGATTTCTGAAGCCTTTTATCACTTAGAAAGCAGTCTATGCCTCTATTATTCTTTCTGAAGAGCATAACCTCACACTTTCCCACATTGTATTCTATCTGCTACTTCATCACCCACTCTCTTGGCATGGCCAAGTCCTTTTGCAGCCTTCCCGCTTCCTCAATACTACCTGCCACTCCACCTATTTTTCTGTCATCTGCAAACTTAGCCACGATGCCCTTAGTTCCTCCATCCAGATCGTTAATGCACAACATGAACTGTTGTGGTCCCAACAATAACCCCACGGATTTCCAATTGTTATCAGCTGCCATTCTGAAAAAGACCCCTTTATCCCCACTCTGTGCCTTCTTCCAGTCAGCCAATCCTCTATTGAGGCCAGTACCTTGTTTCTAATACCATGGGCTCTTATGTTATTTTGCAGCCTCCTGTGCAACACCTTGTCAAAGGCCCTTTGGAAATCCAAATAGATGACATCCACGGCTCTTTTCTGTCTAACCTGCTTGTTACCTCCTCAGAACATTCTAACAGATTTGTCAGGCATGATGTCCCCTTGCTAAAGCTGTGCTGATTCAGCCCTATTTTACCATTCACTTCCAAGTACACTGCATTCAAAGTCTTCGTAATGGATTCTCAACTCTGAATAGGTAGACCGACTGCCCTACAGCTTCCAGTCTTCTGATTCCCTGCCTTTTAAAACAAAACTGATACATGAACCATTTTCCAGTCCTCCGATACACTATCTGACTCCAGTGTGGCCTGACCTTTTACTAACAATGCCTCCACAATCTCTTCTGCTATTTGCATCAGAACTCTGCAGTGCAGTCTGGGTGGTTTCTCCACATTAATGCCTTTCTGCTTCTCAGCATCTTCTCCTTAGTAATGGCCATGACATTCAGCTTTGCCCCCGCCTTTGTTGAAGTTCTTGTATGCTACTAATGTCTTCCCCTAAGAAAAGCCTTTCAAAGTACTTGTTGAGTTCTTCTGCCATTTCTTTGTTCCCCATTCCTATTTCACGAGCCTCATTTACCAGCTGTCCAATGTCCTCTCTTGCTTCTTCCTTACCTTTTATTTACCTAAAAAGAACTTTTGCAATCTTCCTTTACATTACCAGCTAGATTTTCTCTTTACATTTCTCCTCATTGGTTAGTTTAAAGCCATAGCCACAGCCCTGATTATTCCCCAGGAATCTGATCCCAGATGTTTCAGGTGGTCCCCACCCCATTGAAACAGCTCCCTCCTTCCCCAGGACTAGTGCCAATGTCCCATAAATTCAGATCTGTTTTACTCACACCACTCTTTGAGAAATATGTTCAGCTTCTTAATCTTGCTGACCCTTGTGCCAATTAGCTCTTAGCCAGAGATTATTACCTTTCAAGCTAGCCCCAGATGCTCATACTCCCTCAACAGAACCTCTTTCCTTTTACTCCATATATTGTTGGTACCTACGTTGGCCACAACAATCAGATCTTTGCCCTCTCACTCAAAATTGCAGAAAGGACGTTTGGGGACTCATCAACTGAGGCAGTATGGGCTGAGGTTAGAAACAGGAAAGGAGAGGTCACCCTGTTGGGAGTTTTCTATAGGCCTCCGAATAGTTCCAGAGATGTAGAGGAAAGGATAGCAAAGATGATTCTCGATCGGAGTGAGAGAGACAGGGTAGTTGTCATGGGGGACTTCAACTTTCTAAATATTGATTGGGAACACTATAGTTCAAGTACTATAGATGGGCCAGTTTTTGTCCAGTGTGTGCAGGAGGGCTTCCTGACACAGTATGTAGATAGGCCAACAAGGGGCAAAGTCACATTAGATTTGGTACTGGGTAATAAGCCCGGCCAGGTGTTAGATTTGGAAGTAGGTGAGCACTTTGGTGATAGCGATCACAATTCTGTTGTGTTTACTTTAGTGATGGAAAGGGATAGGTGTATACCACTGAGCAAGAGTTATAGCTGGGGGAAAGGCAATTACGATGAGATTAGGCAAGATTTAGGGAGCATAGGATGGGGAAGGAAACTGCAGAGGATGGGCACATTAGAAATGTAGAGCTTATTCAAGGAAAAGCTCCTGTGTGTCCTAGATAAGTATGTACCTGTCAGGCAGGGAGGAAGCTGTAGAGTGTCGGAGCCGTGGTTTACAAAGGAAGTGGAATCTCTGGTCAAGAGGAAGAAGGCTTATGTTAGGATGAGATGTGAAGGCTCAGTTAGGGTGCTTGAGGGTTACAATGTAGCCAGGAAAGACCTAAAGAGAGAGCTCAGAAGAGCCAGGAGGAGACATGAGCAGTTGCTGGCGGATAGGATCAGCGTAAAACCTAAGGCTTTCTATAGGTATTTAAGGAATAAAAGAATGATAAGAATAAGATTAGGGCCAATCAAGGATAGTAGTGGGAAGTTGTGTGTGGAATCAGAGGAGATAGGGGAAGCACTTAATGAATATTTTTCGACAGTATTCACTATGGAAAACGATAATGTTGTCGAGGAGAATACTGAGATACAGGCTACTAGACTAGGTGGGATTGAGGTTCACAAGGAAGAGGTATTAGAAATCCTACAGAGTGTGAAAATAGATAAGTCCCCTGGGCCGGAGGGGATTTATCCTAGGATCCTCTGGGAAGCCAGGGAGGAGATTGCCGAGCCTTTGGCATTGATCTTTAACTCGTCATTGTCTACAGGAATAGTGCCAGAAGACTGGAGGATAGCAAATGTGGTTCCCCTGTTCAAGAAGGGGAGTAGAGATAACCCTGGTAATTATAGACCAGTGAGCCTTACTTCAGTTGTTGGTAAAGTGTTGGAAAAGGCTGTAAGAGATAGGATTTATAATCACCTGGAAAAGAATAATTTGATTAGGGATAGTCAGCACGATTTTGTGCCTCACAAACCTTATTGAGTTCTTTGAGAAGGTCACCAAACAGGTAGATAAGAGTAAATCGGTTGATGTGGCGTATATGGATTTCAGCAAGGCGTTTGATAAGGTTCCCCACATTAGGCTATTGTACAAAATGCGGAGGAATGGGATTGTGGGAGATATAACAGTTTGGATCAGAAATTGGCTTGCTGAAAGAAGACAGAGGGTGGTGGTTGATGGGAAATGTTGGAGAGCAGTTACTAGTGGTGTACCGCAAGGGTCGGTGTTGGGTCCACTGCTGTTTCTCACCTGGATGAGGGCATAGAAGGATGGGTTAGTAAATTTGCAGACGACACTAAGGTCAGTGGAGTTGTGGATAGTGACAAAGGATGTTGTAGGTTACAGAGAGGCATAGATAAGCTGCAGAGCTGGGCTGAGAGGTGGCAAATGGAGTTTAATGTGGACAAGTGTGAGGTGATGCACTTTGGTAGGAGTTACTGGAATGCAAAGTTCTGGGCTAATGATAAGATTCTTGGTAGTGTAGATGAGCAGAGGGATCTCGGTGTCCATGTACACAGATCTTTGAAAGTTGCCACCCAGGTTGACAGGGTTGTTAAGAAGGCATACAGTATTTTAGCTTTTATTAATAGAGGGATCGACATCCGGAACCATGAATTTATGGTGAAGCTGTACAAAACTCTGGTGCAGCCGCACTTGGAGTATTGCGTACAGTTCTGGTCACCACATTATAAGAAGGATATGGAAGCTTTGGAAAGGGTGCAGAGAAGATTTACTTGGATGTTGCCTGGTATGGAGGGAAGGTCTTACTAGGAAAGGCTGAGGAACTTGAGGCTGTTTTCATTAGAGAGAAGAAGGTTGAGAGGTGATTTAATTGAGACATATAAGATAATTAGAGGGTTAGATAGGGTGGATAGGGAGAGCCTTTTTCCTGGGATGGTGACGGCGAGCACGAGGGGGCATAGCTTTAAATTGAGGGGTGAAAGATATAGGACAGATGTCAGAGGTAGTTTCTTTACTCAGAGAGTAGTAAGGGAATGGAATGCTTTGCCTGCAACGGTAGTAGATTCGCCAACTTTAGGTGCATTTAAGTCGTCATTGGACAAGCTTATGGACGTACATGGAATAGTGTAGGTTATATGGGCTCGAGATTGGTATGACAGGTCGGCACAACATCGAGGGCTGAAGGGCCTGTACTGTACTGTAATGTTCTATGTTCTATGTTCATAATGTCCCACTGCCTCATGATTTTGTTATGTTTGCAGCTGTCAATTATATTTTCCATCTTTTCTACCTATTGCAGAATGTTACAGCCAGGATCTCCAATAAAAGGGCTAAGGGCTGAAGGGTCTACAACAAGCAAGGCCGAGCTCATAAATATATTTCAGAGAAAGCTATGGAGTGACAGAGTGACAGGAAGTTACACACAGCACACTACCCCACGTCTCAATATTGAGGAGGAGGGTGTGTGTTAATTTTCTTTCAATTATTTGTCAAGGTGCTTCTTTTCAGTGTTGCCCTTTATTATATGGCGGTGTACTTTTATGATTTAGATTGACAATAGGTCAGCATTCATGCTCTTAAATAAGTGCTGTTTGATGTTGCCATTTGTATCACATTTCAATCAGCCACATACATACTTTTGTGTTTAGTTCCCGACAGTCCGTCTGAGAAAATGCTGAAAATCCACCTGGGCACGCAGCATCTGCAAGTAGTACCAGAGCCACTCAATGTACACAGGCACCATAATGCTACACCCTGACAGGAGCATGACCAGTATCTCTGGTGTCACAGGCAGTATTACTGGTACCATGGCCAGTTTTACTGGTGTCACTGCCAGTATTACTGATCTCACACAGTGTAATATATGGCCCTTCCACAGGTGCCAGTACTACTGGTTTTTCATTCTGGTACTCTCCTTCCTCCATCTCTCCTGTCAAGCTGTTCAGTTTATTATCTAAAAACCTTGCAGTTTGTTCTTTCCGATGCTCAGTCATTTTGCAAAGTATCATCGAACAAATTAACTTTGAAAAATCTCCCAGCACTTTTCCCAACCACAGTGTATCTTCCCTGCAAGGAGAGCAGTCTTTCAGGAGCAGTGGCCATGTGCACTGTCAGGCCTGCTGATACAGGCAGACAGTGAATGTCACCGAAAGTAATGGCTGCTGTCCACATCCATCTACTAAAGGCACAGGCAGCAGCAAGGTAATGTGCTGTCTGCAACACTGTGCTCGGGGGACTGGGGGTGTCACTGATTTTCTCCTCCAGTCACTCAGTCGACAACTTTGTGGTATTAATACTATTCTGTTTATTTATGAAAATATCTTTGCAAAATGGGGCCTGCCGTGCTTTCCACCAGTTTCCTCCCACCGTAAAAAAGATGTGCAGATTGAGTGGATTGGCCATGCTAAATTCCCCAATGTGTCCAGGCCTGTGCAGGCTCGGTGGATTGGCCATGGCGAAAACAGGGTCATGGGAATAGGGTGGAGAGGTGTATCTGTGTATCTGAGTGGGATGCTATTCAGAGGATAGTTGCCAACACACTGAGCTGAATAGGCTGTATATTTGCAATAGGGATTCTTGATTCAATTCAGTTTGATTGAATTTGATTCTTTATAGTCACACATACCTCAGCACAGTGCAAAGTTTTGTTTTATGTGCAGAACGGGTACATCAAACTGTACAAGATCACGGAGTGATTAAACAGAGTGCAGAATACAAAGTTACAACTGCAAAGAAGGTGTGCACAAAGCAAAATGAAAACTTCAGATTTGAATCAGAGATAATGGGAACTGCAGATGCTGGAGAATCCGAGATAACATAGTGTGGAGCTGGATGAACACAACAGGCCAAGCAGCAACTTAGGAGCAGAAAAGCTGATGTTTTGGGCCTAGGCCCTTCATCAGAGAGGGGGATGGGGAGACGGTTCTGAAATAAATAGGGAGAGGGGGGAGGCGGACCGAAGATGGATAGAGGAGAAGATAGGTGGAAAGGAGAGTATAGGTGGGCAGGTAGGGAGGGGATAGGTCAGTCCGGGGAGGATGAACAGGTCAAGGAGGTGGGATGAGGTTAGTAGGTGGGAAATGGAAGTGCAGCTTGAGGTGGGAGGAGGGAATAGGTGAAAGGAAGAACAGGTTAGGGAGGCGGGGACAGGCTGGGCTAGTTTTGGGATGCAGTGGGGGGAGGGGACTTTTACAGCGCTAACCTGCTCCTGAGGCAGAACTTCTTTCTTCATGTTATGCACGTTATTGGTGAACTTCGTCTTACAGATTGTAAAGTTACCCCAGCTTTGTAAGATACATGAGAAAGATAACACTCACAAAACAATCAACCAACTGTTTCCCTGCAATGCAACAATTAATTTTCTCAGAACATGGTTAGTCTCCTTTGGAGCCACAGCCCAGACTGGACCAGTTACACATTGTTGGTCTTCCTCTTGCCCACTCCTCTAAATCCAGCTGCCTGTCCATCTTAGATCCTCCTTTCACCTGATGTGTAATTGTGGGTGATTTATGTGAATGTATGCACACTTTCCCGGCTTCAATCACAATGCTGTGTGTTACTTGCCACATATTCACGAAAATGCAAATCTTGTCCAGCTTCTGCTATATGCAGTTTATGTGCACAGACCATTGAATGCAGCATACCAAGTAAAGACGTTCCTGGGCTTTAAAAGTCGTGGCTTGGAGAACCAAAGCCAGAAAGTGGCAAATCTGAAAAATATTGGTTCATTTTCAACTGGACACTTTCATTCAGTTTGAAGGAAGGGTGAGAATAATGAAGAGGATTATGGGAACATTTCCAAGGATGTGGGACATCAGTTACATGAGTCGATGGGAAAGGTTAGCCACGTTCAAAGGGAGAATGTTAACATGAGATTTGACAGAGGAATTCAGAATCATGAGGGTCATGACACAACAGATAGGGATCAATCTTTTCCATTGGTAAAATGATTGAGAGTCAGAGGGCACATATTTGAGTGAATGCCGAAAGAATCAAAGGTGATAGAATGAAAAGACTTCCATAGGTAAGAAAAGTCAGAATCTGGAACAATCTACCAAGTGGTGCAGGCAGGCTCAATTGCAGCTTTCAGAAGGAATTGCATAATTGCAGCAAAAAATATTCCAGATTACAGGGAAAGAATGAGAGAATGGGACTAACAGAGTTACTTTTAGAGAATGGGCAAGGAGCAATTGGCCTTTTATTGTACACCTGCCATTCTCTGATACTAAATAAGAGCTCTGAAAAATGTAGGTTGTGTCCCCAGTGGGTGCTGCAAGGTGCGATTCTGGGGTTGCAAGTTCTAAGGCAGCAAGGACTGCTGTGAAACTCATTGAAGCCTGATTATTGTTTCAAAAAAGGCACTGCATAAGTCAGATATTAAACATTCTTAAAGTTAAACATTTTATACCAGCCGTTCACTGGCCACTCTCGATCTTGTTAATTGGTTATGGCAACTTTGAAGCCTCAAAATGGGATCAAAATGCAGAAAAACAATTGGGAAGTTCTAAATGTATGCGGATTTGGCATAACCAGATCTACTGTACTTCATGTAGTTTTAGCTGCCAAAGAAGGATATGTCTGTGTTGGAGGTGCTGCAGCAACGGTTCATTAGAAAGATTCCTTGGATGGGTGGTGGGGTTGATTAATGATGAAATTCTGAGTAAACTGGGTCCATCTTTTCTGTGGTTTAAAAGAATGAAGTTGATTTCATTGAAACGTTCAAGGTTCTGAATGGGAGATTGTTTCCAGAAAATGGGAATATAGCCTTAGGATCAGTTGTCAATCATTAGGCCTGAGAAAAGGAGAAACCTTCTCTGGTGGTTTATGAAGCTTAGGAACTCCCTATACTGGAATATTGCAACTGTTCCGAGGTTGAGTGTATTCAATCCTGAAATAGATTGACGATCTCTTAGGAAACTGAATGATATGAGAAACAAGTCAGAAAATGAAGTTCAGCCAAGTTCAACCATGATCACATTGAACAATAAATTGGGCCTGAGAAGCCACAACAGTCTGGTCCTGCTTCTATTTATTAGGGTCACCATGATTCCCACTGAATGTGGAAGGTCTTGATCCGCTGGCTATTGGGTTACTTAACTCCTTCTACAGATTGTGGTTTAGCATGTGGGTAAGCTTGTGCTTTAACTTCATTAAGTTTGCACCTTGTTTGTAAGACACACCAAGTTCTGCTCGTGGCATTTTCTTCTGCACACATTGAAACAGGAGTGACTAGCAAACTTTTGCAGAGAAAGAGACTTGATAGGCCATGAGGTTATAAAATCTGTCTCCTTGATGCCAGGTTTTAAGATTGAAGATCTGTTGAAAATTCATCCCATGTGGCAGAGTCAAACAACATAATGGAGGCTACCTGCTGTATGAAATATTGCATTATGATTCTTTTTACTAACTCACTTACAGGCGCTCTATGTCTATTATACTGCATTTCCATTCCTTCATTCATAAACTCGTTTTTGTAGTTCTTTTTGCTCTTACAAGATAAACTAAACATCCCTTCCTAGGCTGCCAACCCATTACCATTTATTTACACATTTCAATTCTTATAGACCCCATACTGCAAACACTATTTAGTCCTGTTTCTGCTTCAAAGGCTACCCCTGAATAAATGTTAATACCATAGCCTACGCAGAACAACGACATCTCCGCCAACATGTCTCAATAACTCATTCAGAACGATGGGAAGATTATAATATTAATTAACAATTAGTAACTGTCTCTCAGGACCTGAATAAGCTGCTAGACATCAAACAATTTTTCTATCAGCATGGCCCTACAGTTTGCTGCTTTTTATCTCTTTGAAATTTCCTTATACACTACCTATTTCTATGACGCAGTGCAACCTATTTCTAATTTTTATTTAGAACTACCTTCTTGTCCTAATGTCCAGATTTATACTTTTTAAACACATGTTAAATAGGGCCGCTACCCCCTTTAAGAAGCATACTATCTAAACAGCACTTCCCTGAAACTGAATGAGTAGGAACTGTCAAAAACCAGTAATAGTAGATGAAATCTCATGACCCAGCTGTGGGAAATCAGTTTAAAATCTCCTCTACTTTTATTTAGTTCTCACTTAGTTAGATCATATAGGTCTAGTATTTTCACTAACATTAATGACTTTAAAAGGCAAAAAGACTAACGCTTCTTAATTATGTAAATTCAGACTGGACAGACATTCTAATCCCGCCAGGAGTAACTGCCAGCATTTAGTAAGTGCTTAAACTATCTCCTGCTTCCCCAGGACAAATGTCACGCAAAGTTGTGCACAATAATTGCAACTATATGAAACAGTTGCAAAGTTGGAAACAGTTTTTATGGATTGGAAGACAGGACATTAGAATTTGTATGGAAAATGATAGAGGGGAAGAGTGTGTAATCCCTTTAAAAGATGACATGTTTTCTTGGCTTGGAGACTTAAAAAAAATGTCTGCAGGCTGCAGCAGATGCATGGAGAGTTCCTGAAATTAAAACATCATATCGAAAGGCTATACTATTCACAGGCAAAGCAGCACTTTTTAACCAAGACAACAGGTTTTTGAATTTAGTCAATTAATGTAAACCAGGACCTACATACCAAAACCTAATTAAATTTAAATCTGATAACTTTGACAGTCTAGAATCAATCCTATTGTAAGAAATTAATAGGTCATCAAGGGTACAAAAGAAGTGGGCATTTGAAAATTAGACTGAAAGCGAACTGCCATCTGAAAAGAAACACACTAGCTCTCACAGAAATATCTATGCTCACAGAGTAAGAACCATTTAAATATAGGTACTGTAGCACTGTTAGCTAATATTCCTGACACAAAAATTCAACAGAGAAAGGCATTCCTGAATGGAAAACAGCAGAGAAGACAAAGAACCTCCCGGAACACTTATCCTGGCTGTAATTTCAAGAGACAAAGTTTTAATTTATTTTTCTCATTACTTTGGTTTATACAAGTGGGACCTGTATTTTTTGGAACATAACATGCATTGTCTGACCTAAAATGTCACCTATTCTTTACACTAATAAAACCTCTAGTTCTTTGACATAAAAGGCATTTGAGGATGTACATATACATATTAATCAATTCAAACCTTCTAACTGATTAAACATTCTACAGCATCTCAGGTTTGCTTAATACATCCTGATCAATCATGCGGCCCTTTGATCTTCTGGTTATAAATTTTGTATCTGATACCAGCACTCTCACTAACAACTGATGAAGGAGTGAGGTCGGAAAGCTTGTGTTTTCTAATAAACCTGTTGGGCTATAACCTGGTGTCATGTGATTTCTGACATTATGATTTAAGAGTTTAGAATTGTGGAAACATTGTAAAAAAGGGGATACTTCTCCTGTGACTTAATTCAAATTCTGCTTTAGTTAGACAAACACAGTCTAAATCAGGGCAAATCAGGTTAAACCTAAAAAGCCACACAACATATTGTCTGTAGCTAAGATGAACTAATGCCTAATTGAATCATAGAATGAGTTTTGAGAGATTAATCATGGCTCATATCAATTCCAGCCTCCCAGCCTTCCTTGATCCTTTGCAATTTGCCTACCAGCGCAACAAGGTCCACGGTAGATGCCATCCCTCGAAGCCTAAACTCATCCCTGGAACATCGGGATAACAAGGATACAAGTTTCTGGCTTACACTTATTTACTACATCTTTGCCTTCAACACGATAATCCCAACCAAAGTAATCTCAAAACTCCAGCAGCTAGATCTCTGCTCCACCCTCTGTAGCTGGATCCTTGACTTCCTGACCCACAGATGGCAATCAGTGAGGATGGGTAACAGCACCTCCTTCACAGCAATCGTCAACACCAGCACCCTGTAAGGCTGGGTACTCAGCCCCTCACTATACTCCCTGTACTCTCTTGTCTGTGTGGTCAAATTTTATGTGAACTCCATATACAACTTGTTTAATGACACCCCTGTTGTAGACCAGGCATCAAACAATGACGAGACAGAATACAGGAAAGAGATAGAGTGCTTGGTGTCGTGGTGCAAAGATAACAATCTCTCCCTCAACATGAGTGAAACTAAAGATCTGATCATTCACTTTGGGAAGCAATAAGGCCCCAATCAAGGTGGAGATGATCGATAGTGGCAGGTCCCTTGGAGTGATGATCACCAACAGTCTGTCCTGTACCACCCACACTGATGGGACTGTCAAGAAGGCACAACATCACCTCTTCTTCCTCAGGAGGGTAAGGAAATTCACATGTCCATAAGGACTCTCACCAACTTTTTCGATGTCTCATAGAAAGCATTTAATCTAGAAGCATTAGGGCTTCGTACAACAACTGCTCTGCCCAGGGCAGTAAGGAACTTCAGAGATTTGTGAACACAGCCAAGTCAATCACGAAAGCCAACCACCTATCCATTGAAGAGGGGATAACACGGTGTGGAGCTGGATGAACACAGCAGGCCAAGCGGCATCAGAGGAGCAGGAAAGCTGACTTTTCAGGCTTAGACCCTTCTTCAGAAATGGGGGAGGAGAAGGGGGTTCTGAAATAACTAGGGAGAGAGGGGGAGGCGGATAGAAGATGGATAGAGGAGAAGATAGGTGGAGAGGAGACAGACAGGTCAAAGATGTGGGGATGGAGCCAGTAAAGGTGAATGTAGGTGGGGAAGTAGGGAGTAGATAGGTCAGTTCAGGGAGGACAGACAGGTCACGGGGGTGGGTGATGTTAGTAGGTAGGAGATGGGGTGGAGCTTAAGGTGGAAGGGAGTATAGGTGGGAGGAAGGACAGGTTAGGGAGGCGGGGACAAGCTGGGCTGGTTTTGGGATGCGGTAGGGGGAGGGGAGACTTTGAAGCTTGTGAAATCCACATTGATACCATTGGGCTGCAGAGTTCCCAAGCGGAATATGAGGTGCTGCTCCTGCAATCTTCAGGTGGCATCATTGTGGAGGCCCAGGACAGACATGTTGTCTGTGGAATAGGAGGGGGAGTTGAAATGGTTTGTGACTGGGAGGTGCAGTTCTTTAGTGCATACCAAGCATAGGTGTTCTGCAAAGCAGTCCCCAAGCCTCCGCTTGGTTTCCCCGATGTAGAGGAAACCACACCGGGTACAGTGGATGCAGTATACCACATTGGCAGATGTGCAGGTGAACATCTGCTTGATGTGGAAAATCTTCTTGGGACCTGGGATGGGGGTGAGGGGGGAGGTGTAGGGGCAGGTGTGGCACTTCCTGCGGTTGCAGGGAAAAGTGCCGGGTGAGGTGGGACTGGAGGGTTGTGTGGATCAGGCAAGGGAGCCCCGGAGAGAGTGGCCCCTCTGGAAAATAGATAAGGGTGGGGGGCGGGGGGGGGGGCGGTGAAATGTCTTTGGTGGTGGGGTAGGATTGCAGATGGCAGAAGTGTCAGAAGATGATGCGTTGGATCTGGAGGTTGGTGGGGTGGTACGTGAGGATGAGAGGGATTCTGTTTTGTTTGTTATTGCGTTGACTCCATCTATACTACTTGCTACCTTGGAAAGGCAGTCAACATTATTGAAGACCACTCCCATCCTAGTTATAATCTCTTCCAACCTCTTCCATCAGGCAAAAGAAATAAAAACCTGAAGAAATGTACCCTCAGGTTCAAGAACAGCTACTTCCCCGCTGTTATTAGACTTCTGAATGCACCTGTCAAATTTCAAATCTGATGTTATTTTTGCTTTTTGTTCACCTTCTTTGCAGTTGAAATTTTGTATTCCTTGCTCTATCTATTACCCTATGATCCCCTTATACGGTTTGATTTACCAGTACTGCACGTCAAACAAAACTTTTCAGAGTACCAACGTCTGTGTGATGATAATAAATCCAACCAAATCAAATCAAATCACATCAAATCAAATTGGATGAAGAATCCCTGTCGCAAATACAGAGGCCATTCAGCTCAATGTGTTGGCACCTATCCTTTGAAGTGCATCCTACTCAAATACACAGATACACCCCTCCACCCTATTCCTGTAACTCTGCATTTACCATGGCCAATCCACCTAACCTGCACATCTTTGGACAGTGGGAGGAAACTGGGAGCACCTGGCAGAATCCGGACTAGGTCAGATTTTGTGTTGCAGACAGCACATTACCTTGCTGCTGCCTGTGCCTTTAGTAGATGGATGTGGACAGCAGCCATTACTTTCGGTGACATTCACTGTCTGCCTGTATCAGCAGGCCTGACACTGCACATGGCCACTGCTCTTGAAAGACAACCTGCTCTCCTTACAGGGAAGCTACACTGTGGTCGGGGAAAGTACTGGGAGATTTTTCAAAGGTAATCTGTTCTATGATACTTTGCAAAATGACCGAGCATCGGAGAGAACAAACTCCAAGCTTCTCAGATAATAAACTGGACAGCTTGATGGGAGAGACCAGGGAAGGAGACCATCAGAGGTAAAAATTTGCAGTACTGGCACCTGTGTGCAGGGCCAATTATTCTGGTATTTAAGATCAGTAATACTGGCAGTGACACCAGTAAAACTGGCCATGGTACCAGTAATACTGTCTGTGACACCAGAGATACTGGTCATGCTCCTGTCAGGGTGTAGCATTATGGTGCCTGTGTACATTGAGTGGCTCTGGTACTACTTGCAGATGCTGCGTGCCCAGGTGGATTTCCAGCATTTTCCCAGATGGAATGTAGACAACTGAACACACAAGTGCTACGCAGCTGATTAAAATAAAGGTGCACATGGCAACATATTCAAGAATGTGAAAGCTTATTTTTTGCAAATCTACATCATTGAAGAGCAATAATAAAGGACAACACTTAAAGCAATACACCTTGACAAATAATGGAAAGAAACTTTAACATACAGATTCCCCTTCAACACAGTGACGTGGGTTTCATTCCTTTCACTCTGTTCGGGTCCATAATCTTCGCCAGTATATAATTATGAACTTGGGCTTGATCTTTGAGGATCCCGTCAGCCACTATGTCCTTTGATAGGAGGTAGTGGTCCTAACAGTCTGCAGACAGGGAGAAAAGATGAGGAACATAGTTCATGTCTGCAAACACAGCAAAATCATAATGTAGGACATGATGACATAGAATGTTGTACTCAGGTGCTGGAAAAGCAGAAATCAAGAGCATGTGGGTGAATTCATAATCAAAATCCTTCCTGTTTGTAATGGAGCTTATCTTTAACGGCACACAACATGAGCAGGAGTAGGTATGTGTTTGGGTTCAGAATGATAACCTACCATGATAGATTGGACCCATACTCTGCCATTTGGCACAGAGTGCGACTAAGATCCATACAGCCAGGGCCTTGACAAATTTGTCTTTGAGCCAAGATTATTTCCCTTTGGCACTCTGTGCTTCCCTGACCACCCTGCAGTTCCATGTGCTGGGGTAAAGGATATATCTGTTTTCTACCTTAAAGGTTAGGTTTAGGTTTAGAAATGATGCAGACTGAAGTAATGCAACTTGTCATTTGCAAACATACAAGCATTATGTTTAGGAACTGGATGGCCACTGGAAGTATCCCAGCCTTTAACATCCAACTCCTAACTTACTGCAAGTGAGTTTGCTTTTGGTCACTTGGTGTAGTGACACCATAGGTTAAGGGGAAATGAACTCGAGTTCATGAGATAGTAGAAACTGCAGATGCTGGAGAATCTGAGATAACAATGTGTAGACCCTTCTTCAGTAGGGTCTAGGCCCAAAACGTCAGCCTTCCTGCTCCTCTGATGCTGCTTGGCCTGCTGTGTTCATCCAGCTCTGCACCTTGTTATCTCAAGTTCATCAGACCAGATTTCTAAACTCTATGAACAAAGAAGTGTGAACTATCCCAAGGTAAGAGCAGCACAGGTTGCTGAGTACCAATGTTCGGAACACTCTCTCCATTTCCTGAAAGACCAGAGTGAGACTTGAACCTTGAACTTCTGACCTAAACGTAGAGAGACATTGGAGACAGTACAGTAGAGGTTTGATGAGAATGGCTCCAAGGTTGAGACCCTGTATTGTTGAAAAAAGTTTGGAGAAATTGGAAATGATTTTATTATAAAGGAGAAGGCTGAGAGGAGATTTGAAAGAACTTATTTAAATCATGAGGAGTCTGGTCAGATATAAGGAGAAATTTGTTCATGTTCTTCAAAGGATTGAGAACCAAAGAATGCAGGTTAAAGTTAGGAGTTAGAAGTTTAAGTTAGAAGATACAGGTTAAATGGAATCAAATGCAAGATGAGAACAGTTTTCCCATACAGCAAGTGGCTTGTGTTTGCAATGCACTGTCTGGAAGTGTGATGGAGACAGCTTCACTTGAAGCATTCTAGAGTACATTGGATGATTATTTGAAAAGAAACAGTGAGCAGAGGTATGGGGAAAAGGCAAGAGATTGCACTAATTTGAATTGCTCAGTCACAATGGACTGAATGAACTCCTTCAGCATCATGGCAATTCTGTGGTTCTATGTTTTTAGAATTAGAAAAATCAAATGCAATTTAAACAAAAGATCTTGGAATTTAGCAACTGTTTATCAACTTGTAGTCATATATACATCAGACTCTCAATATATTGATAAAGGTGACCTCAAAATCAATT
Organism: Stegostoma tigrinum; assembly: GCF_030684315.1. Lineage (NCBI taxonomy): Eukaryota > Metazoa > Chordata > Chondrichthyes > Orectolobiformes > Stegostomatidae > Stegostoma > Stegostoma tigrinum. Next base: position 19,403,384 of record NC_081358.1, read on the forward strand.
ATGAAAGGCACTTTCCAATAATGCATTATGCAATACAATGCAGAAAATCATTAAAAGAATTAGTTATTTGAAAAATAAAAGTCTGAAAGGTTTTGTGGAAAAGAAAAAATATGAGCACCTGACTAAACTTTCCTCATAGTTGAATAGATTTTGAGGTGTATTTTAAAATGTTTGGACTATAGGTTTGTGATTTCTTTAGATTTCAGTTTTAACAACGATGAAACTTGGGCTGCTTAACTTGGCAACTGATTAAACATTAGATCCGCATAGTGTGGGAAGGCAAAGGGCCACTTGTTGTGGTCCACACAGGTCGCAATGCAACCTGTAGAAAGAAGAAAAAGGTTCTGCTGAGGGAATATGAGCAGCTAGGGGCTAAATAAAAAGGTTAATACATTTCTGACGAAGATCAAACAGGGGAAGTGATGGCCTAGTGGTATTATCGCTGGACTGTTAATTGAGAGACCCAGATAATGTTCTTGAGAACGTGGATTTGAATCTGACCTCAGCAGATTTGAATTCAACAAAGCATACGGAATTAAGAATCTAATGATTACCATGAATGCATTGTCGATAGATGGAAATACTCATCTGGTTCACTAATGTCCATTAAGAAGGAAACTACCACCTTTACCTGGTCTGGCCTACATGTGACTCCAGATCTACAGAATTGTGGATGACTCTGAATTGTCCTCTGGGCAATTAGGGATGGGCAATAAATGCTGCCTTGCCAATGATGCCCTCATCCTGGCATATTTAAGAAAAAGGTACTTGTCAAACAACAGATTATGCAATATTACCACAAGGTAACTGAAGGGAAGTAAGTTGCCTTTTTACAGGAATATGAGAATGTTGGATTGTTAAAGCTAATACAGACTTACTGGAAACGCAATCCCAGAAGTGGGCTTTCATATCAGACAGTTACAACTCAATACTTCTCCATATAAAATTGAAACATTGCAACTGGGATTTTGTCAAAATGGAAATGACCATGTCTATTGGCCAGAGAGTGGGGGATAAAACCACTTTGATGTCACATTGGTCAGCTTAATTTCTCTGTGCATCCCCACCCCACCTCCCACCCCCAGCCATTTGAATCTATCTCTACCTGCACTGACCGCTCTCCCAACTCTCAGATCCAGCCCTGGCATCGTTATCAACCCTGCTGACAAGGGTGGTACATTCATTCACACACACACACACACACACACACACACACACACACACACACACACACACACACACACACACACAAACACTTCTATTTCCTATCTCCCCCAGGCTATAATGCCACTATGAAACGTCAGGCTATTTCATCAGTTGATCTCAACCCACAGCCACCAAACACATTGCCCCAACTCTGCACAATCCACTTCTACCTCCTTCCCAAAATCCACAAACACGGCTGCCTGTGTAAACTCATTATTTTTCCCTGCTCCTGTCTCACAGAACTCATCTCTTCCCACCTCAACTCAATTTTTTTCTCTACTTGTCGAGTCCTTTCCTACTTAGATTTGTAATTCGTCAGAGGTGTTAATGGATTTCCAGTTACAAAGTTTCCAATGCATTGTCATTCTTCCTGAAGAACTGTACACAATTCACAGGCTGAGGTCCAACCTGTACCTTATATAAGATCTGTGTAAATCCCCTGATCTTGGATAGCACCAAAATTTGGGCATCTTGGAGGAAGCAACTTTAAGATATAGAATTGTCTCTGATCTTCTGAGGAAACGTTTTGACAATTACTCTTCTCAAAAGGTATTTATAATGCACTTGCATTGTTGCAGTCACTTGATTTGGTGTTACGGTCCATAATTCTGGGTCCTAAGCTCAAGGTTCCAATTCTCCTCTGGTCTTTCAGGAAATGGAGAGAGTGTTCAGAACTCTGGTACACGACAACCTGTACTGCTCAATGCTTGCGCAGCGTGCCCAGTTCTACTGGCACCATGGCCAGTCTTACTGATCTCAAATACCGGAATATATGACACTTCCAGCATACCTAGTTTGTCCCTCTGGTGTTCTCCTTCCTTCATCTCTCCCATCAAGCTGTCCAGTTTATTATCTGTGAACATTGCAGCTTGTTCTCTCCGATGCTCAGTATTTTGCAAAGTATATAGAACATACTACTTTTGATAAATGTTCCAGTACTTTCCCCGACCACAGTGTAGCTTCCCTGTAAGGAGAGCAGGTTGTCTTTAAATAGCAGTGGCCATGTGCAGTGTCAGGCCTGCTGATACAGGCAGACAGTGAATGTCACCGAAAGTAATGGCTGCTGTCCACATCCATCTACTAAAGGCACAGGCAGCAGCAAGGTAATGTGCTGTCTGCAACACTGTGCTCGGGGGACTGGGGGTGTCACTCAGGGAAGTATTTTGCGGCATTGATACATTTTCTGGTCCAGTTTCCTCCCACCGTCCAAAGATGTGCAGGTAAAATGGATTAGCCAAGCTAAATTGCCCTTCGTGTCGGGGAGCGTGCAGGATAGGTGGATTATTGATGGTAAAGGCAGGGTTACAGGGATAGGGTAGGCGACTTGCATCTGGGTTGGATGCCCTTTGGAAGATTGGTGCATGCAGAATGGGTCTAATGGCCTCAATATTTTCTGTAGGGATTCTATCGGTAGCCAGTATGGCTGAGTGGGCTTTATGGATTCAGCCTGGCCCAATTTAGGTTGTATTTATGTAATTAAAGCTGAAATTGAATTCTGCCACATTAAAAGTATTCCCTCTTTTATTATGTTACTCAAATGCCCATCTCTTTAATCATAACATTGCTAAACAATATATCCAGCACAAATCTAACTGGATTTTTAAAAAGAAAAACAATAGGACGGGGCCAATGGCCTCGAGGTGTTATCACGGGGCAGTTAACACAGCAATCCAGATCATATTCTGGGGACCTGGGCTCTAATCCCACCATGGGAATTGGTGGAATTTGAATTCAATAAGAAATGGTGTGGTTCTCTAATGCCCTTGAGGGAAGGAAACTGCGTTGCTGACCTGGGATGGCCTATACTTGACTCCAGACCAACAGCAGTTTGGGTTGACTCTTAAGTGCCCTCTGGGCAATAAATTCTGCCTAGCCAGCAACACCCTCATCCTGTGAATGAATAAAGGGAAAAAGAAGTGCTCGCCAAGTCAAAATGAAAAGTATATGTATTTCTTGCATGAGCTGAATCTGTGCACCAAAAAAGTTTTTGCAAGGTTTTGTTAATTTTTTCTATTTATTATGACAGATGTCCTTATCTGTGTGTCTCAAGCACCGGTGTTGTTTACATAGATTGAAATGATTGCTCTGATAATCTGTGACATCAGTCAATGAGTTCTTTAGAGTCTGGGCTGCAGAAAGCCCAAATGCAAAGAATCAGGTTTCGGAAACAAGATCAAAGAACTGCCACAGAAACAACAATTTTGCTCCTCGAAAGGTCAGGTAAATTAACAGATTAAAGAAAAATAGAAATAAAAGCGCAACAATTGTGGAATAGCACAGTGTGGAGCTGGAGGAACACAGCAGGCCAAGCAGCATCTCAGGAGCAGGAAGGCTGACGTTTCAGGTTGATCCACTATCTCTGTGAATTTGAGACATTCGATCACTTCAGTTGCAATTTAATGTAAACACCACTAGATGGTGCAATGTCAGTTGTCTGTGAAAAAGGAATCCAGAAATGATGATAACAAGGTGTAGAGCTGGATGAACGCAGCAGGCCAGGCAGCATCAGAAGAGCAGGAAAGTTGACGTTTCTGGTCTGGACCTTTCTGAAGATGCTTGGCCTGCTGTGTTCTTCCAACTCTACATCTTGTTATCTCAGGTTCTCCAGCATCAGCAGTTCCCACTATCTCTGAAACAATAATTGTGAATTTTGGATTGACTTGAGAAGTAAATCAAAGTGCGTGTGACTTTTTTTATTTTAAAAATAGAAATGTTGGGAAAGCATTAGTCTATGCATAAAAATTTTACAGGTACAAATTTTTATTTAGGTGCAAATTGTTTCTGCTAGAAACAAATCAAAATGTTCAAATGCAAATAACTTGATTTGTTTAATTTTTAGTTTCAATTACAAGTTGAATCTATTATTTCATTTTCCACTCAGTGGGCACTAACATCACGAGGACAATGTTCCTGGTGATTTGGCAAATCAAATTGGCTCCGCCACTCAATCATGGCTGGTAAATTCTTCAACCTCATTTTCCTGCTTTCTCCCTATAACCATTGATCCCCTTGATAATCAAGAACATGTCTATCTCAGTCTTAAATATACTCAATGATCTGGCAAGCACAGCCTTCTGTGGCACTGAGTCCCATAGATTCACCACCCTCTGGCTGAAGAAGTTTCTCCTTATCTCCATTCTAAAAGGTTTTCCCTTTACTCTCAGGCTGTGCCCTCAGATCCTAGACCTGTTAAACTTGCATTCTTCTCTTGTTGCATTAAGATCTTTCAATTAGCACACGTGTGATCAAAGGCAACGTTCTCAGTTTGTACTGTTTTTATCAAGTGATCACTACACTTTAACATACAGTCAAAAATTAAAGTTGTATTCATAGACACTTATTAGCTGTAGGTTATTCAATGCACAAGCTTGTGTTCAAAGGTACTATTCTTCTTTATGAGTTTCTAATGATGTGCTACTTTTTACAAATTTTGTCGCTACATTTTTTGACACACATTCAAAAATTCAAGCTATATTTATACACACTTATTAACTGTCTGCTTATCCAGTGCAACAAATAGCAGCATATCTTATGCAGATGTGCAAATGCCAACATTTTTCCACCTCATATATAGATGAAAAGCAATCGTAATTTAAACACTATAGAAAAAAGGCTACATTGATAATATGCTACGAAAAGCTTTGGATAACAGTCTCTCAAAATGAGATTTAAAGGGAAGCAATTTTTTTGGATCCTTCAACACACACCCTTTTTTGCTGCCAGCTCTTACTGAAATAACGAGGCTACGTTCTGTTCTTTGACCACCGGTCAAACTCTTGGATTAAAAGGAAGCCTCCGTCCTGAGTGCTGACAAGGTGTGCTTTCTTCTTTGATGTAACTTGAGGATTAATGGCAGAAATATTTGAAGTTGTTTGTGAATTTGAGATCACAAGGTGTAGAGCTGGATGAACACAGCAGGCCAAGAAGCATCAGAAGAGCAGGAAAGCTGACATTTCGGGCATGGACCTTCTTCAGAAATGGTGTTCGATGGAGGTTTGTCAAAATAAATGGATTTCACCATAGAAATGTGTCATTTTGCATTTTATCTGATTACAATCTAATGCAAGCTTGACGTAATACTCATGACATTTATTTCTTCATTCTGACCAAGATGTTTACCTTACAGTACTGTAAAGAAGGTACAATTACCGTGATCACTTTTACTGAGTTCACTTATTACAATTTGGGCTGGCCACGTTCAGTAGGGTAGATAGCAAGTAATTACCATGCTTAACTCCACATTTCAAGCAGATTGCTTTGCATGACTTCACAGTAATTCCCCAAGCCCATCTCCTGCATCTCCACTCTCCTTACTGCCGTTTGTGGTCTGACTCCATCCCTACTTCTTCGCGCTCTTGTTTCCAATAGCTTACCTGGAGTGTCAAATAAGCTGTTGCACTCCCAGAATAAAATACACCAAACTAACTACAATGATCTCCAAGAGTTCAAGCGAAGACTGATATGGCAAGTTATAATATTTCCTCGAACAATTCGAGTGAACTGTGATTTTCATGTTGTTAAAGGTACTCCTATAGACATGAAAGCAAATATATTGAGTCTTCCTGTACTCTGAACTCCGTTAGTATACAAGTGTAAATTCTCCCAAATATCTCTGCAAGGCTGCACACCAGGGAGTGGCTGCATATGCTGAGAAAGCAGCAGATTTTACTTTGCGCTTCCCGTCCTGCTATGTGACCACTATGAATAACAAAGTTCCTGTCAGGGCATCTTATTCTACATTTTGAGCTCTTGTTACAAGAACATATTTTAATTCACATTTTAAATCTGTATCATAGTTGTTCTGACTTGGTCGCACGTGCTTGGCTGTCAGTGTAAATGTCTGATTGGTTTAAATATTTTGATTGCATGTTTTTATAGTTCAATGAGTGACCCAGACCCCTTCTGGGGGACCAGTAAATAGGGCAGATCACTAAACAAGGGCCACTACAACAGCTTCTTTTGGAGAACCGCAAGTCTAAGGAAACACAAGGTCCAATCAAAACCATTCTGAAACTCAACATTTTGTTTTCAATCCCAACCAAAGTGAAGGAAATTCTACAAACCAAATAACCAGGATAGTCAAGATAACAAAGTGTGGAGCTGGATGAACACAGCAGGTCAAGCAGCACCTTAGGAGCACAACCTTTAAAAACTCTACTGCAGGAGTTTCACAGCTGAATTGAATAAAGACCCAAATGGAAAGAAATTGTTGGACGTTGGGGTACACCTGAGATGTGGGACTGTCCAAACTCTACGACAGAGGCTCGATACCAGCTTGACACACTATATGGCTTTCCTCTGTATGGTAAGCCCATTGTAAGACTTAATGGAATAAGAGTTAAGCTTGATATTAGTAGTAACTCTCTTCACGATGAGCACTTCCAAATTGTGCCATTGTGTTACTCCAAAAGAATAATAAAGTCAATCAGACACGTCTCATCTGGTTTCCCTGCGACAGCATTGTCTGAAGTCCCAAAACAGGGAGGGCAATATTAAAACGGTCTCTCCAGATTAATTTAGAAATGAAGCACGAAGTGAACACTGTCAAAAGCAAATAGAGTTATATGTAGGAATGTAGTTTTCGCTAAAAATAGCAAAACTAACTTGATTCAGAGAGTCAGCCTGTACTTTCTCACCTCGATCAATGCAGGTTTGTGTTGAGGGGTGCCCTACCTCCCCAAAATTCTTAGGCATTTCATAGAATCCCTACAGTGTGGAAACAGGCTCTTTGGCCCAACAAGTCCACCCTGACACTCAGAGCATCCCACCCAAACCCATCAGCCAATCAACCCACTTCATCTAAACATCCCTGAATGCTACGGCAACTTATCATGGCCAATCCACCGAACCAGCAGATCTTTGGGATGTGGGAAGAAACCCATGCAGACACAGGGAGAATGTGCAAACTCCACACAGACAGTCGCCTGAGACGGGGGCAACAAACCCAGGCCCTGGCGCTGTCAGGCCTGCTGTGTTTGGTGGGATGTACCAGACTCTATGCTTTGAGCCGCTTACCCACCTTTTTTGTCAATGTTAATTTAAATAAAGTGCATTACTGTTTGGAAGATGAAAGATCTTTCAGGAACCAACGGATTAAATCCACACCAAGAACTGCACTACAATATTGTAATTTAGCTAACAATATGGTTAGCAATTCCTGAAGACTTTTTCTAAAAGAAAAGACATTCAATGATAGAACAACAGCACTGAAATGAAAACTGATGGCCATGACAGTCATTTTCTGAGTTTGCTTCAGGCAGTGGGATCTCTGATTGGGTCTGATGAACAGCAACTAGGATGGAGAATTCATGTTTACACTGCAGTCAACAGCAGTGCGAATGAAAATCTCAGTCCTGCATTTTCCTGGATGGGTGGGATTTTCATTCTCTAAAGCTTCGTGTTACTGACTGGACAGCTCCACGCTTGTGATACCTGAAGTAAATGTTAATATGACATTGACATGAGACGGGCTGTGACCATCCAGATCGCAGATACATACACAGTCACCTTTACCCACAATAAGACCAGCAGCACATTTTTCTTACACCAAGTAGAATGATCAAAAGTTCAAGTATGAAACTTAAGTATATACTTGCATCAGAGTATACTGTGTCCAAGCTCCAAGGTTAACCTTGTTGATTATTTGTTACCTTTGCCCGGATTTTTAAAAATGGTCGGCAAAAGATTCATTCTTTTTCATTTTCTTTGGCTCTTTTTGAAATACTGTAAAACAAAAATGTCAATGTTTACATTGAATGTCAACTCCACAATCATTCACATTTTATACAAATTGATGTGCTGAAATGATCAATTTACAGAACAAGTGGCAGCACTAGATCTGTCAATTTTATCGCGATAACTTTCATTTCCATTTACCTGCTGTTTCTCCATTTATTATTTCATTTTCACTCCGTTTATCTGTTAATATATCAATTTCTACTGCTTTGTATAGAATGGTTCATATTCACATATCTATCCACTAACCATTTCTACTGTTTTCCTGATCATATTAAATGTATACCTTCTGTTTCTCCCTGAATACCATACATCATGAAAATCCTTTGAAACATTTTCCATTCTTTGCATGACTTAAACATCCTTCTTCAAGTCGGATGGTCAAAATGGTACACCAGAAATTTGATAAACCTCTCATGAAGTTGTCTGAGAGCAACTGTGGGCAACTCACCAGAAGAGCATTTGAAGTCCTCTACAAACTTTGAAACTGTGCCTCTTATCTTCCAGTCCCGATCATTAATGTAGCTCAGGAATGAAAATATTCAGGTGTTCTGCCAGTTGCCAATAGTTACAAAATATTATTCTCAATTGCTGACCTAAATTCCATTTTAAACCTCTGTTCCAATTTGATTTCGATCTTTCATTACTGAATTTTAAGAAGTATGTTCTGATCGACCAGTCATCATCCTCCACTGAAATGTAAACAAATTCTTTTCTGAAACATGTTGGTCCAATAAAGAAATTGGAGATTTCCGTATCGCCCCACGTAGCACCTCTGGACTCGGTCACCGGCCCCGCCGAAATTCCTCGATTCAGGTGTTCTGCCAGTTGCCAAAATTTCATTAGAACCTTTTGGGAAAAGGCAGACACCTGGTTGTGGTGGACCTTTGACCTATGTATCTGCAAAAACAAGACAAGTCAGATGCTGCCAACAAATGAAGTCAGTGTGGAGTTTTGCAATATACTGGGAGTTCCTACTAAACTGACTAAAATGGAATGCCCACAAGGCAGATTTGGTTCTTTATCCCCACATAAAGAGCTGATTATCCACATTAGATAGGGCACCAATGGACACATGGTGAAGGATAAGTGTGGATGGAAGAGTCGGAATGCCCAGGAAACCTGCCACTGTGGACGATGTTACCAGGTTTGTAAGTTGCAGGATGTAGATCGGCCCTCGAGATGGTCCTGTGATATCGTCAGCTCACATATAGACGCCTGTAGACCCCAGTGAGGAGATCGCTAGTGTCTGCAATTCTCGTCTAACTCCTGGAATTGTGCCCCAAGGCATTTAGGCGGGGCCGGTGACCAAGTCCAGAGGTGCTACGTGGGGCAATATGGAAATCTCCAATTTCTTTCTTGGACCAACATGTTTCAGAAAAGAATTTGTTTACATTTCAGTGGAGAATGATGACTGGTCGATCTGAACATACTTCTTAAAATTCAGTAACGAAAGATCTAAATCAAATTGAAACAGAGGTTTAAAATGGAATTTAGGTCAGCAATTGAGAATAATATTTTGTCACTATTTCCTTTCATTTTCTGTGCAGAAAGAGGCTTGCCATGTCAGTATTCTACAGGCACTGGTAACCCTACTTAGTCCAGGTAGTTATTCTTTCCTGCTGACTAAACACAATGTCTGCTTATGGGTTATTTCTTCAAAACAGACCTGAGTTTTTATCCGAAGACCAGCAACATTTTCAATAGGCATTGCTGGAATGAAATGACAAGCAGAGAGTCTGACTAATTTTACTGGTTCTTCACTAGTTATAGTAGTCAACTCTCCCATCCCTGCTGCTGATGCAACAGACAAATTAAGGAATTATTTGCAATAAAAAAGGGACTTTCATGTCTGAATGCGCTAGTGCTACACTGTACATTGCTTACTAAGTCACCAGGACAGAAAGACCGAGCTGATCCCAAAATTCAATTACCATTGTCATAAATGTTATGTGGACTCTTTGTTTCTTCAGCATATGATTCATATTTTCTATAAGCAGTACCATCAAACAGCTCAGTAAGACTGTCATGCACTATGCGACTGCTTCCTTTATCAAAACTAAACCAAAACGATCGATCACAAAATGACATAGGAATTAAAGTTTGTCAGTATTTACTATTTTGAGAACATTGAGATGCACAGCTACACTATTTCGCTCATATTCATAAGTAATAAACTGTCCGATCTCTCACCGCTTGCAATTTTTAAAAAAAATGTCAGTTTGGTAGATGAACAGAAGTCTTCCTTGGAAAATGTTTACTCCTAAAGAAGGAAGGAAGTTCAGAACTGGTCCAAAATAGATAACTTCCAGGCATGTAGTTTAGTTTTAAATTTCCACACCAGATGTTTTACATTAAAATCCTGAAGAGATATTTGAGGCTGAGAAAGGCTAAGCTCAGTTATGTGAAGATCCCAGGAAAAGACAATCAGTTTCTCATGACTGGGAAATGCGGGTACAGTTATATTAAGCTCTATGGATATGACAGGGAAGAGAATGCTCGCTGGTGTGAATGTGACAAAGTAGTGTTGTTTGGATTAATAGGCTTGCACTTTACCAAGTGCTTCAAAATCTTTAAATTTGTGTCGTACATAAATAGTTTGGTTTATTATCTATTCTCTTTTCATTTGTGTAATAAATTCTGTATTACTATTAAATTCAATTAATTGCAGCTTTGCTTGCTTGTATTTCAGAAAAAAAAGACCCCCTTGTTAAAATGAAAAATGATTTATCAAGCCAGATTAGTCTTGGATCTGTCCAGTCGTAGCATTAATTGGGATCATAACACTTCAAAACAAAACATTGTACCACCCCAGGGATGGCCAATCCATTCACGCATGTAAACAATCCAAACATTACCTCTCACTCTTCAATTACCTGGTTTCCCATAAAGGTATTCATTGTCTTTCTGAAAGGCAATGCATTCTCTATCTCACACAGGTTTCCTCAGCAAATTATTCCACCTTTAAACTGCTCTTTGCAGGAAGCAATTATATCTAGGCTATCTGGCAATTTAGCCTCATCTAACACATGACTGCTTATCTCCATGCACTTCAACATACAGACTACATCAGTGCTTTCAGCTGACCTACTTAATGTCATTTCGTCTGAAAATTGTTCATTCATTGGGGCCTGTTCTTTCCTGCTTTGCATTGCTATTTTGATTTTAATGCTGTTTCATGAGTTGGCAGCATCTGAGTTGAGCACTGGCATCAGCATTGTACTCCAATAACATAGATGAGGGTCTGATGCTGCCTGCATTCCGTGCACTCTCTCTGTATTCCTGATGATGGGCTTTGCCTTCCCCCAGTCTTACTTCCTTGTTGTAATCTTCCGGCTCCAGGTCTGGTCTTCTCTTCATTCATAAATTCAAATTGTGATCATCTAGTGGCAGAGGTCAGTCAGTGCAATTAGTTCTGGGAGTCCAGTTCCACCAACCAACTTCTACCATTAAATGGAGTTTGGTCAACCTTACTGGTTTGCGCTGTACAGTGAAAGGAAGTTTAGTTATTTTTCAGTATTGTATTGCATTTCTTTTGTATTAACTTTCCCCTTTGTTTCCCAAACCAAAACTACCCACAGGATCCTACTCTGGCTTTCACTTTGATTTCTTTTTGTGGAATCAAGATCAGCGTTCTGTGCTTCTGCTCCTGAGATGCTGCTTGGCCTGCTGTGTTCATCCAGCCTCACATTTTATTATCTTGGAATCTCCAGCATCTGCAGTTCCCATTATCCCCAAGATCAGCGTTCTGCTTGGTTTTCAATAATGTGTATTAATGAATGAGAAATTTTGTCCAATACCACAGAAATTACTCTACTCAATTTCATGCATCCAGTCAGCAGCTGATCAGCAGTAACTCAGACCTACTGTCCCATTAAAACATCAGTTACTCCTGGGCTGGACAAAACGTGAGCTGTTTAATCAGCCCTCAGTGTAATTACAGAGGGTCATTAGTTTAAGGCCGTGTTCTGATGTCTGTGTCTATTCAGTTGGTGAAACCTGCAACATTTAGGAGTAGCAGGGTAGAACATAGAACATAGAACATTGAACAGTACAGCACAGAACAGGCCCTTCAGCCCACAATGTTGTGCCGACCATTGATCCTCATGTATACACCCTCAAATTTCTGTGACCATATGCATGTCCAGCAGTCTCTTAAATGACCCCAATGACCTTGCTTCCACAACTGCTGCTGGCAACGCATTCCATGCTCTCACAACTCTCTGCGTAAAGAACCTGCCTCTGACATCCCCTCTATACTTTCCACCAACCAGCTTAAAACTATGAACCCTCGTGCTAGCCATTTCTGCCCTGGGAAATAGTCTCTGTCTATCAACTCTATCTATGCCTCTCATTATCTTGTATACCTCAATTAGGTCCCCTCTCCTCCTCCTTTTCTCCAATGAAAAGAGACCGAGCTCAGTCAACCTCTCTTCATAAGATAAGCCCTCCAGTCCAGGCAGCATCCTGGTAAACCTCCTCTGAACCCTCTCCAAAGCATCCACATCTTTCCTATAATAGGGCGACCAGAACTGGACGCAGTATTCCAAGCACGGTCTAACCAAAGTTTTATAGAGCTGTAACAAGATCTCACGACTCTTAAACTCAATCCCCCTGTTAATGAAAGCCAAAACACCATATGCTTTCTTAACAACCCTGTCCACTTGGGTGGCCATTTTAAGGGATCTATGTATCTGCACACCAAGATCCCTCTGTTCCTCCACACTGCCAAGAATCCTATCCTTAATCCTGTACTCAGCTTTCAAATTCAACCTTCCAAAATGCATCACCTTGCATTTATCCAGGTTGAACTTCATCTGCCACCTCTCAGCCTATCTCTGCATCCTGTCAATGTCCTGCTGCAGCTTACAACAGCCCTCTATACTGTCAACGACACCTCCGACCTTTGTGTCGTCTGCAAACTTGCTGACCCATCCTTCAATCCTCTCATCCAAGTCATTAATAAAAATTACAAACAGTAGAGGCCCAAGGACAGAGCCCTGTGGAACCCCACTCACCACTGACTTCCAGGCAGAATATTTTCAGGGTATCTGATATTAACATCGAACTCCTGAATACCAGCAGAATAGCACTAATGGGATTAGTAATATGAGGTTCTTGAGTGGGTCTAATTGGCCACTTTAGGCCTTCAAATCGCACGGAGGTGATAAGGCACAAAATGGGCTTTTCTACAACTTAATGGGGGAGGGTTAGAAAATGATAGACTCTCCAGTTGCATTCACCCACACGTGCTTGGGAAGGGAACTAAATTTCATGCTAGGAGTCGGCAGCTTTCACATCATTTGTTTGAAGACATTTTCCACTGTCAAAGATTTGTAACTGCAACATTAATTTTAAATTTTCAACATCACTAATTGGTGTTTTGTGTCTTTGCATTAAATTGTGCTCTTGAAGTTTGCATAAAATGGCTTATGAGTTAAAATATTCTTTTTGTTAACTTACCAAGTTTAGACTGGCTGATTCTTGATTCTTCTGGTTTCAGCAACATACTTTCACTCCCATGACTGCAATCTATGTCCAGGCTATTCTTCCCTGGTTTCCTGACGAATTGCCAGAAGGAAAAAAGTAAATTTAAATTATTTTACAAACAGCTTTTATTCTACAATTGAATGAAGACTTTAAACAGAATAATATTTTAATACTGGTATTTTTTGTTTGCACACTGAATGCATAATTCACCAGACTTTATTTAGTAATTTATTCAACACCAAAAAATCAGAATAATAGTAATTTACATTATTTCCGCAGAATGAGTCAGGTTGGATTGCTCAAACTTACTGAGTGTCGTTGGCACAGTACTTCAATTAAACTGAATTAAAATTTTCCACATTTGCTGACACAGGTTTAAAGCACACAGGGATTTCAGGCAGAACAAAATCTGGTACACAAGAATCATACCCTCACCCACTCCTCATTCTCCAATCCCCCTGCACATCCAATTCTCTCCTATTCACCCTCTCCACGCCTCCACCCAACCCCACCCCACCTTGATTTCTTTCCTCCTGCTTCAATTCTCATGCAGAGTGATAAAAGTTATGGGGAATGAACAGAGCAGCAGAAATTAGCTTTGAATTGATTTCAGGGCTGTCGAGATCTACACTAAAGCCCTTCAGCCCACTGCATCCATGTCAGTCAAAAACAAGCTCAGAACAATTGTACTCCCATCTTCTGCCTCTCAAAGAGCTATAATTGATTCAATGATTGGAAAGGCCTCATTTTATGTGTCAATCTTCCATGATTTCAAATAAGAATGAACAAGTGATCCTGATATAATATGAACAGTCTCACATTTATATGATCAGTCACCTTTGAGCCCAATTCTGAAGTGTTCATCGTGCAATCTGCTCCTGGATACATGCTCATGGACATAGTGTGATTTATTTTTGTTTTGCAACAAATCAAAATGATTGTGCTGTTGAAAAGATGAAATTACATTTGCTACTGACAAAGGAACATAAGAAAAGTGTAGAACAGGTAAAAAGTCCAAAATGTCCTGTTTGCGTGAAGCAAGGGGTGTTATAGGGGAAAATGGGAAGAGGAGCCTGAAAGAGAATGAAAGAGGTGAGAGGAAAGAGAGAGGAAGCAGAAGGAACTGAAGGAAAAGAGTCATAAGGAAAAGAGAGCATGAAACTGCACAAGGGAAAGAAAGATGAACGAAAGATCATCTTGTTGCAGTATTGGCTTGTTTTGTAACCAAAAATATTTAATACAATAAAACGTATTGGTGTCTTTGGAAAAAGTTGAAGCTACTGTTGCCTGGTTCTAACAGGTTTACAAAGCCAGGCAAAGTGCTCATTGGTGCCAATAGTTCAGTGGTGAATTATGGTAAACATAAGGAATAGCAGCAGGACTAGACTGGTGTGACCTTTCAGGCCTGTTCAAACATTTAATATGATCATGGTGGATCTTGGCTCAACTCTACTTTCTCACTTGTTTCTCCTATCTCTCAATTCCTGAGAGATCATCAATGTATTTCCATCTTGAATTCACACGACCAAGGAGCAAATATAGAGAGTTCCAAAGATTCACAACCCACCAGAAAATGGTTCTCCTTTTCTCAATCCGAATGATTGGCAAATCACTGTAAGGCTTTATTCTCATTTTCTGAAAATAACTTCCCATTTCACATTTTCAAAGACACTGCAAGCCACAACAGATGGCAAGTAATGATGAAAGAGCCCCCAATTTCAAATTCCAGAATGAATTACTTTATGAAATCTACAATCAAATCATCACTTTGTAGTTTGAAATCATCGATAATTTTAATACATTTTAGTGGAACAATTTAATTGAAATTACAATTCTTGCAATGCACAATGTAACATTTCTCTCATGGAGCAATCTGGTCCGATGGCACCATGTATTCAGCGCCCTTCCTTCCGAACATTTATCTCTCTGTTTAATCCAGATGACCCCATGTAGTTTAAGGGGAAATGGAAATAAGCAGATGAAGGATATCTTTCTATTCTCCTGTTTCAGATCATGTAAGAATCTTACATTGAAAGACAGAGGAAGGATATACTTTTAGAGTTAGCAAGCAGGTTAAATTTGGGATAAACAAGGGAGAAAAGGAAAGCTGAAATTATAATGGGTTTAGTCAAGCACTTAGGTATATTAGAGAAATAGGCAAGTGCAGTGCAGTTAGAAAAGCTTAAATTGCAAGTGATACAAATGGAGTTAGAGAATGACAGGAAGGCAAGATAGTTTGAATTATGGTTACAGGCAGAGGAACGAGAAAGGGAGAGAGAAGAGATGGACAGAGACAGAGAAAGAGAGACAGAAGAAAGGGAAATAATGTTTGAGTTGGAAAAGATGAAGTTGCAACTTGTAGCGAAAACGTTTCAAATGGCGGAAGGAAAAGTACAAGATAGAAGTAAGGATGAGCAAACTCATAGTAGCTAACAACATAGTGGGGATATATACAAATACACCAAAACATTACCAGACATCGATGAAGAAGACGTGGAAGCGTTTTTCATCTGTGAAAAATTGGCTAAACATTTGAACTCACCGGAATGTGGTTAATGTTAATTCAGATGAAGTTGGTAGGCAGGGCTAGTGAGGCATTTGCAGTGCTGTCAGAGGAGATTTTAACAGATTATGAAGAGGTTAAACAGGCTATTTTAAATGCCTATTAATTGGCACCAGGCGCACTGAGACAACAGTTCATAAGAATGAACCATGTCAGAGTTCTGTTGAGCACAAAACAATTAAACAGAGCAACTGCGATAGAAGGGTGAGAGTATTAGAGATAGAAAAGACATGCAAGGATCTTAGAGAGATTAGTCTGCTGGAGGAGTTTAAAAACTCACTTCCAGAGATAATAAGAGCTCATTGAGGGATAGAAAGTTCCCAAAGTGAGAGGAGCTGCAGAGATGGTGGATGAATATGTATTTGTGCATAAACTGGAATCTCGCTTCGAACAGCAATTTCAGTCCATAAGGTATTGAAATTGGGAAAAAGGGAGATCCTTTTATGAAAAACACGAAGTAGATCACACTGGGAGCAGTTTATCACAGGTCAAAAAAGAAACGGAAGAGACTGTAAAGGAGGCAAGAGGCCCCAACTGATTTGGCCATAGTAAGGTGGGACACACAAAGTCACTTTGCTGGTGGTTTAAGAAACGCACGAGGAAAAACAACATGGTAAAAGATGCTAATTCAGTGGGGTTGTTTGACGTAATGAAAGAAATCCCAAAAGGAGTCGAGGAGCTGCAGGAGACTGCACAGCCGAGTCTCTGGCTGGATAGCAAGATAGTGTCTGATCCTTACAAAGACTTAATATCTGTGCGCACGATTTACTCAGTAAGAACAGAGGGGGAAGGTAAAGAAGTTACAATATTGAGGGACACAGGAGCTAATGGTAAGAGATGAAGGAATTTGCACTCCTTCTGAAATGTTACCCAAGAGAGCGGTATTCTGTCGAATAGATGGACTAAGATTTAGCGTTCCCCTGTGTAAGGTCAGGTTGGAAAGTCCAGTCAAGGCTAGGGGAGTGAAAGTGGGGGTGATTGAAAAAGTGTCAATTCCAGGAATACAGTTTGCTCTTGGAAATGTCTTGGCAGGAACAAATGTGGGAGTGACACCCCGTGTAGGGAGGAAGCCAAGGGAAAACCAGGGAACTGAGCAGTTCAAAGAAAAATGCCCTGGAATTTTTCCGGACTGTGTGGTGTCAAGATCCCACAGTCAGAGGTTAAAGCAAGAGAGGAATAGCAAAGAGAAAGTTGAAGGAGTTGAGGTCCAGTTAGTTGACACCCCGATGACAAAATGCTCAAGGAGAACCTAAACAGGTAGAGGATCAGGCAGAGGTGATAAGTTCTGAAAAATTACCAGAGTTACAACAAAATGTTGAGACAGTAAAAGATCTATTTCACAAAACTTTTCCGGAAAAGGAATCAGAATGTATTCCCAGGTGACATTTCCTTGAGGGTAGACCCCGAAGCGAGAAAGAGAAGTCTCGACAGGTTAGTGCAGAGGGGACATGGGTCGAAGTGAACCAGATTGTGTTGCCGGTGGTATATGGACAGGAAGTGTGGGTAGCACATGAATGACTGGTAGGAGGGCGTTCAGGAGTGAGGAAGACTCAGGTTAAAATACAAAAGCATTTCTACTGGCCTGGATTGTAGAAGGATGTGCTTGAATTTTGCCCGTTCCTGTCATTCATGTCATATGGTAGGAAAGCCTCAGGAAGTGAAAAAAAAACTAGCCACTTTGATGCCAATTCCCACATTTGAAGAACATTTTACACGGGTTATAATGTATTGTCCAGGTCCCATCCCCAAAACCAGAAGCGACCACCAGTATTTGCTAACCATAACGGATGTGTCCACCGGATTTCTGGAGACAATTCCGTTATGCAGTGTCAAAAAGAGGTGTGGAAGAGTTGGTAGCTTTCACTACATAGAACATAGAACATAGAACATAGAACAGTACAGCACAGAACAGGCCCTTCAGCCCACAATGTTGTGCCGACCATTGATCCTCATGTATACACCCTCAAATTTCTGTGACCATATGCATGTCCAGCAGTCTCTTAAATGACCCCAATGACCTTGCTTCCACAACTGCTGCTGGCAACGCATTCCATGCTCTCACAACTCTCTGCGTAAAGAACCTGCCTCTGACATCCCCTCGATACTTTCCACCAACCAGCTTAAAACTATGACCCCTCATGCTCGCCATTTCTGCCCTGGGAAATAGTCTCTGGCTATCAACTCTATCTATGCCTCTCATTATCTTGTATTTCTCAATTAGGTCCCCTCTCCTCCTCCATTTCTCAAATGAAAAGAGACCGAGCTCAGTCAACCTCTCTTCATAAGATAAGCCCTTCAGTCCAGGCAGCATCCTGGTAAACCTCCTCTGAACCCTCTCCAAAGCATCCACATCTTTCCTATAATAGGGCGACCAGAACTGGACGCAGTATTCCAAGTGCGGTCTAACCAAAGTTTTATAGAGCTGCAACAAGATCTCACGACTCTTAAACTCAATCCCCCTGTTAATGAAAGCCAAAACACCATATGCTTTCTTAACAACCCTGTCCACTTGGGTGGCCATTTTAAGGGATCTATGTATCTGCACACCAAGATCCCTCTGTTCCTCCACGCTGCCAAGAATCCTATCCTTAATCCTGTACTCAGCTTTCAAATTCGACCTTCCAAAATGCATCACCTCGCATTTATCCAGGTTGAACTCCATCTGCCACCCCTCAGCCCATCTCTGCATCCTGTCAATACATAACTAAATGTTAAGGCCGACCGAGGGAAACTCAGTCAGACCAAGGGTCCAATTTTACTGCCCAACTATTTAAGGATGTATCAGAGATAATGGGAACTGCAGATGCTAGAGAATCCAAGATAATAAAGTGTGAAGCTGGATGAACACAGCAGGCCAAGCAGCATCTCAGGAGCACAAAAGCTGACGTTTCGGGCCTAGACGCATCATCAGAAAAGGGGGATGGGGAGAGGGTTCTGAAATAAATAGGGAGAGAGGGGGAGGTGGACTGAAGATGGAGAGAAAAGAAGATAGGTGTAGAGGAGAGTATAGGTGAGGAGGTAGGGAGGGGGTTGGTCAGTCCAGGGAAGACGGACAGGTCAAGGAGGTGGAATGAGGTAGCAGGTAGGAAATGGAGGTGCGGCTTGAGGTGGGAGGAAGGGATGGGTGAGAGGAAGAACAGGTTAGGGCGGTGGAGAAAGGCTGGGCTGGTTTTGGGATGTGGTGGGGCAAGGGGAGGTACGGGCAGTCCTCCGCTCCCACCGCTCCAACCCCAACCTCACCATCACACCCGCAGATAAGGAAGGCGCAGTGGTAGTATAGCGCACCGACCTCTACATCGCCGAGGCTTAACGCCAACTATCTGACACCTCCTCCTACCGCCCCCTTGATCATGACCCACCCCCGAGCACCAAACCATCATCTCCAATACCATCCATGACCTCATCACCTCAGGGGACCTCCCACCTACAGCCTCCAACCTTATTATTCCCCAACCCCGCACGGTCCATTCCTATCTCTTCCCCAAAATCCACAAACCTACCTGCCCTGGTAGATCCATTGTCTCAGCCTGTCCCTGCCCCACCAAACTCATCTCCACCTATCTGGACTCTGTTTTCTCCCCTTGGGTCCAGGAACTCCCTACCCATGTCCGTGACACCACCCACGCCCTCCACCTCCTCCAGAACTTCCAATTCCGTGGCCCCCAACACCCCATTTTCACCATGGACTTTCAGTCCCTATACACCTGTATTCCACATGCAGATGGCCTCAAGTCCCTCTGTTTCTTCCTGTCCCGCAGGCCCGACCAGTCCCCCTCCACCGACGCCCTCAACCGCCAAGCCGAACTCGTCCTCACTCTCAACAACTTCTCTTTCGATTCCTCCCACTTCCGACAGACAAAGGGGGTGGCCATGGGTACCCACATGGGCCCAGGTTATGCCTGCCTCTTTTTAGGTTAGGTGGAACAGTCCCTCTTCTGCACCTACACAGGCCCCAAACCCCTCGTCTTCCTCCGTTACATTGATGACTGTATCGGCGCCGCCTCTTGTTCCCCACAAGAGTTCGCACAGTTCATCCACTTCACCAACGCCTTCCACCCCAACCTCAAGTTCACCTGGGCCATCTCCAACACATCCCTCACCTTCCTGGACCTCTCAGTCTCCATCTCAGGTAACCAGCTAGAACCTGATGTCCATTTCAAGCCCACCGACTCCCACAGCTACCTAGATTACACCTCCTCCCACCCACCCTCCTGCAAAACTTCCATCCCCTATTCCCAATTGCTCCGCCACCGCTGCATCTGCTCCCAGGATGAGGCATTCCATTCCCGCACATTCCAGATGTCCAAGTTCTTCAAGGACCACAATTTTCCCCCCGCAGTGGTCGAGAACGCCCTTGACCGTGTCTCCCGCATTTCCTGCAACACATCCCTCACACCGCGCCCCCGCCACAGCCGCCCCCAGAGGATCCCCCCATTCTCACATACCACCCCACCAACCTCCAGATACAAAGCAACATCCTCCGACACTTCCGCCATCTACAATCAGACCCCACCACCCAAGACATTTTTCCATCCCCACCCTTGTCTGCCTTCCAGAGAGACCACTCTCTCCATGACTCCCTTACTCGTTCCACAGTCCCCTCCAACCCCACCACACCCGGCACCTTCTCCTGCAACCACAGGAATTGCTACACTTGCCCCCACACCTCCTCCCTCACCCCCATCCCAGGCCACCAGATGACTTTCCATATTAAACAGAGGTTCACCTGCACATTTGGCAATGTGGTATACTGTAACCATTGTACCCGGTGTGGCTTCCTCTGCTTTGGGGAAACCAAGCGGAGGCTTGGAGACCGCTTTGCAGAACACCTCCGCTCGGCTCGCAATAAACAACTGCACCTCCCAGTCTCAAACCATTTTAACTCCCCCTCCCATTCATTAGACGAGACGTCCATCCTGGGCCTCCTGCAATGCCAAAATGATGCCACCCAAAGGTTGCAGGAACAGCAACTCATATTCCACTTGGGAACCCTGCAGCCCAATGGTATCAATGTGGACTTCACCAGCTTCAAAATCTCCCCTTCCCCCACCGCTTCCCAAAACCGGCCCAGTTCGTAACATCCCCCCACTGCATCAAACTACCAGCCCAGCCTGTCTCTGCCACCCTGACCTGTTCTTCCTCTCACCCATCCCTTCCTCCCACCTCAAGCCGCACCTCCATTTCCAAACTACTAACCTCATCCCACCTCCTTGACTTGTCTGACTTCCCTGGACTGACCTATCCCCTCCCTCCCTCCCCACCTATACTCTCCTCTGCACCTGACTTCTTTTCTCTCCATCTTCGGTCCGCCTCCACCTCTCTCCCTATGTATTCCAGAACCCTCTCCCCATTCCCCTCTCTGATGAAGGGTCTAGGCCCAAAACATCAGCTTTTGTGCTCCTGAGATGCTGCTTGGCCTGCTGTATTCATCCAGCTTCACACTATATCATTTAAGGATGTTACCGATAATTTAGGCATCAAACACTTTAAATCAAGTGCATACCATCCTGGAGCAAAGGGAGCATTGGAATGGTGGCATCCTACCCTAAAAGCCATCCAGAGGGCTCACTGCCAGGATTACCCAAATGATCAGGATATGGGTACCCTACTTATATTGTGTGCCACTAGAGATGCTGCAAATGATTTGATCTAGTTTCCTCCATTTGAGTTGATATTCGGACAGGAAGTGGCAGGGTCTTTAAAATTAAGTAAGAAAAAGTTGATAGATCCAAAATTAGATATTTCAGAATTGGATTATGTCTCTAAGTTGACAGCAAGATTAAGCAGAGTAGGCGAATTAGCCAGGCAACATCTGAAGGTGGCACAACATCCAATGAAGCAAGATGTTTGCCAGTGGGAATAAAGTCTTGGTGCTGTGACCAGTGTTTGGAGACCCCTTCAAAGCGAGGTATAGTGGTCTCAATCAGATTGAGATGAAGTTGAGTCAGGTGAGTTATCTGGTAAAGATTCCAGATAGAAAGAAGCTTTATCGGGTATGTCATGTGAATATGTTGAAACCCTATTATGATAGGGACAGTGAACCAGAGAAGCAGGTATTAGTTACTGCCATTCAGAGAGAGGAATCAAAATCCAAATCATTTGATTTTGATGTGCCTCAAAGCAAGTGAAATAATGAACAAGCTATTCGAGAATGGGATAGGATAATGAGCTACTTGTCTCAGGAAAAGAGCACTGAATCAGAAGGCTTGTTGCAGAAATATGAGGACATATGTGGGAATAGAATGGACAGGACTAGTGCTCTAATGCTTGAGGGTGAAGCAGGGAATGCTGTTCCAATAAAACAACACCACTGCAGGCTTAACCTTCTTAAAGCCGCGCAGGTGCAGAAGGAAGTGGAAGGGATGCTGCAAGAAGATGTCTTCGAGCTAAATCAAAGTGAGAGGAGTATGCAGGTCATACTGGTTCTGAAGCCTGATGATACTCAATGGTTCTACCTGGATTATCGGAAGGTCATTGTCGTCACTAAGCCAGACTCATACCCAATTCCAAAACTGGAGGACTGTGTGGAAAAAGTTAGAGAAGCCACATTTATCACCAGCTTGGATTCACTCCGCGGTTACAGGCAAGTGCCTTTGTCAGAGATCACAAAAGAAAATTCTGCGTTTGTAACCCCAAATGGGCTGTATCAACTTAAAGTAATGCCTTTCGTATGAAGAACTCATATTGTGGCAGAACTGACTAATTGTGCCATCGACATAGATAAATTGTGACCGTTAACCTTTCATGGAAAGATCACATGGTGCATTTGGTGGAGCTCTTTGAGAGACTACAGGAAGCAAAACTGGTTATAAACTCAGCAAAAACTGAATTTGTGATTGCAGAAGTGACATTCTTGAGACATCACATTGGACATGGTGGGATGACTCTGAGGAACATAAAGAAAAATAAATGCCTTCAAGGAATTTCCAAGACCATCCTCAAAGAAAGAGGGACTTTGATTTGAGGACAAAAAATTTGAGGTCAAAAGTATGAGTCTGTTTCATTGGAGTCTTATGTTACAAGCATTTAACTTATAAACAGGACACGTTGCAAAACAGAAAAAAGTTGTTGCAGGTGCGTTATCGCGAGTTTAAAGTAAATGCGTGAATAAGATAGAACCGGTACGGCCTCATATTATACATATTTGAATTAGTAACAAAGGCATAACTTTAGAGTAATGAAGTCTGTATATTGTGGTCATAGTGTCAAGGATTTTTTTAAAAAATACCATCTTTTCAGAATGATGTTTCAGAGATAGTAGGAACTGCAGATGCTGGAGAATCTGAGATAACAAGGTGTTGAGCTGGATGAACACAGCAGGCCAAGCAGCATCAGAGGAGCAGGAGGCTGATGGTTCAGGCCTTCAGATTTTCTGCAGAAGAATCTCGGCCTGAAACATCAGCTTTCCTGTTCCTCTGATGCTGCTTGGCCTGCTGTGTTCATTCGGCTCTACACCCTGTTATCTTTTTCATAATGATGGTTCACTTTTTTCTTCAGAGGGCAGGTGTTATGAAGTTGGCTAGAGTCATTGTCAAGTGGAAGGCAGGAAGCTAAAATGTGTGGTTCCTTTAAGAGATTTGTGTTTTTCTGTACTTAGTAATTCTTTAAACAAATGTATGTCCGTGAACAACATCTGAAGTTGTCAGTGCCAAGAGCTTCAAAAAGTGGAACAACTGTGTCAAAAAAGCCTAATATATAGCAGGTAAAACAGCAGTCTTGTTTATTTTTACTGTAAATCTCCTGGTTATGGTTTCTTCAGGAAGACCCTACATTACGGCAGCACAGCCATAATGCTTATTTTCGCCCGTACCCTTGCTGTGCCTGTGCTGGTGTCAGACACAGTGCAAATAAATTTATTAATACACCGCACACCAGGGATAAAAACACCCATGTGACTGTAGAATTAGAACCAAGCAGAGCCCCTGGTTGCAAAGCCTATGAGAAAGAATAAGTGAGGGGGAAAGTAGGGATCAAATCAAAATGGAATTGAGGGGGCGATAAGGCACTCCACACCCTGCGGTGCCCACATCACGCAAAAGACACGGGTGGTATTGGTGTACACCAATCGCTCCTTCTCCAGAGACACGCGGCATGAACGCAGCCACAGAAAAGGGGCCGTCAGTTGGCCACAATGACCCCCTCCACTGCCCGCTGCCTGCAGCTATTAATGGAACAGCAGTCGTGTTTTCATGCTGTGAAAATGACTCAATTTGGCCAATTTATTGAAACAAAGCACCGAGATACAGAGAGACAGTTGAATTTAAATCTGATGGTGTTGACAAACTGTGGCCAATCACATTATAATGGTTGGATCATGTCATTATGGCCATCTGAAAGGGAGAGCCATTCACAACCTGGCAGAGCCAGCACCATTCAGCTCCCAGGGAAAGCCTGTCTAATTTATCACAAGGGCCATGGTATTTTAGCTCAAATTCTTCACTGACAAAATTATAGAGACAAAACATCCCTGACAGCACAAATAATGGAAGAAAGGCCTTTGTGCAGAGTTCAGAGGTGACAGAAAATTCCAGAAGACAGTCTGAGTGAACTTGGTGAGATTAAGTAACAATTCATTGCTCCTTATTAATTGAGTTGACATTAGTGAGACTATTACTTTTAATTAAACAGCATTCCAGTAGAATTTAGACCAGTCAGGGTGCAGTTAATTGTCTAAGGGGAAATTGTTGGCCTGTTCATAATTTTGTTAATTTGTTCATTATTGGCTTAAATTAATATATAGTTTCTTGCTTCTTGTAAAGTGTAGATCAAAGATTTTCTTTCTTTTAACCACAGTTTTAATAGATTACAAGGCGAAAGATGAACTTGTCTGTGTATTTTGGGGGGTAATTATTGGAGGGGAGCCCCTGCTCCTGTCATGATGGATTGGGGCTTTTGTTTCAGTTTAATTATCGGAGGGGTTCGCCCATTGTAATAACAGCTTGAACAATGGAGTTTAAACTACAACCAAATTGGCCATGAAGTTACAGAACAGGCTCAAAGATGAATAGCCAACCTCTGCTCCCAAAACCTATATTCCATTGTCCTCTGGAACCTTCTTTTTGTTGCCCATTGAGACATAGTGCTGCAGAAACATGTGTGCCGTTCGATGCTTCCCTCCTGGGTAGGTAATTGGGTCAGGTGGTTATTTGGGATGTATCAGGGTGTGTAGTTGGGTTCTGTGAGTTGCCTTGTCAGAGTGTAGTCTGATTGTGGGGGAGGTCAGTTGGGTCAGGTCAGTGAGAGATGGTCAGCCTGGGTTGTGTGAATGCTCGGATGGGAGCTAGTTTAAGGCTGCATCTGCTCAGGTGTTACTATATGGGGAAGACTTAGTGCATTTTTATTGTAATTAATGTTGCATCAATGTGAGATTGATACCTGATCTGCAGTAAGAAGATTAGTTCTATCACTGGATCCTACACTATCAACATCCTTGGGGTTACCAATTACCAGAAGCCCAAATGGACTTGCCTCTAAAATACAGAAGTGAAAAAACAGGTCAAAGTTTAGGAATACTGCAGCGAGTAACTCAACTCTGACTCCCAAAAGCTTGGCACCATTGACGAGGCGCAAGTCAGCAATATAATGGAATACTTTCACCTGCCTGAATAGGTACAGCTTCAACAATACTTACGAAGCTTAACACCTTCCCGAACAAAGCAGCCCACTTGATTAGCATCATATCGACAAGCATTCACCATTGACAGCATGGGATAAAAAGGTAGAGAGCTGGAAGAGCACAGCAGGCCAAGCAGCATCAGAGGAACAGGAAGGCTGACGTTGCGGGCCTAGACTATCCTTCAGTAATGCATTCCGAGGCCCGCAACGTCAGCCTTCCTGCTCCTCTGATGCTGCTTGGCCTGCTGAGTTCATCCAGCTCGACACCTTGTTATCTCAGATTCTCAAGCATCTGCTGTTCCTCCGATCTCTGAAACCATTGACAGCCCATCTTGTTTACAAGATGCACAGCAAAATTTCATCAAATATCCTTACATAGCTCCTTCCAAAGCCATGACCACTTCCATCTAGAAGGTTAGGGGCAGAAGATGCATGTATCAGTGATAATAGGAACTGCAGATGCTGGAGAATCCAAGATAACAAAGTGTGGAGCTGGATGAACACAACAGGCCAAGCAGCATCTCAGGAGCACAAAGAAGGGCCTAGACCCTCTCATGAAAGTGGTAGCCCCGAAACGTCAGCTTTTGTGCTCCTGAGATGCTGCTTGGCCTGCTGTGTTCATCTAGCTCCACACTTTGTTCTCTCTGAGCCAATAAAATGCTGGCCATGCATTGACACGCACAGCCCAGGAGTGAATTTAAAAAGTTCCCAGTTAAATATTCCAGCTTTGAATACATGCGATGGAAGCAGAGGTTTGCAACAGAAAACAACAAAATTTCACAGGGAAGAATGTCAGCGTTAATAAAGATGAAAATGGTTTACTCTGAAAAGCTGGAATCAGACAATAAGATGCAAGACTTTTGTATGATAGAAAAAGGTTAAAAGCAATTTTACATTTGCAAAGACATTTCAAGGCATGATCTCTGATGTGTAATGATGAGCAAGCCCCCAGTTTCAGATTTCAGAATGAATCCCTTTGTGAAGTATGCAATCAAAATATCCACTCTGCAGTTTGAAATCATTAATAATTTTAATACATTTTAGAGGAACAATTTAAGCCATTTTACGATTCTTGCAATGCATAACATTGTGTTCCGCTCTAGACGTTGCAGAAATCTGGTCAGGCTGTGCCAGATATTCAGTACCTTTTGTTGCATTGTATTCTGAACATTATTGTTTCTGTTTTCTCCAGAGGATCTCTTGTAATTTACGGGGAAATTGAAAGGATTGCATTCTAAAGACCAAGCAGATTAAGGATAACTTTCTATTCTTTTATATTACATCAGACAAGGAAGCTCAATTTCGCTTAATTTGGCTGACTGACTTCTAACTAGATCATAAACACATTTCCTAAATTAGAATCCATGAAGCGTAGTAAAAGAATTGTCTATTGGCACATCATTCTGCTGGAAGCATGGTGACAGTTGTCAGTGAGCAAATCATAGTTTTGACCACCAGTTTCCACAAAATCTCCGACTGTACGTCCCTCAACTGCCCTCTCATCCGTCACCTGCACAATGAGGTAAGATGTTAATACATAATATATTCTGTAAATTAATTTGGACAAAAATAAGAACTTCCAGTAGGCATTTATACACACCTTCCACCGATCCGACATGTGAGCAGCATCAGTGACAACAGTATCAGATGAGATCCCATATCCTCTTCCTTTGTGAATTAGCCACTGGCGTCCATCATCTCTGGCAACTCTGAAACATTGAGCATATTTGTCTGAGAATAATCTAAAACTACATGCCTGACTTATATAAATCACAATAAGAAATTCAAATAAAAAAAGTTGCACAACTTTTCAGGAACATCAACACCATTTAAACAAAGACACATTCCACCCAAAGGAAAATCACCCCTTGCCAATAGCTGAAGATATTTGCCAGAACTGGGAAAGCCATGTTACAAACTGTTCAAGCAGAAGTCTGATGGACTCATATTCGCAGATCATCCCTGTCAATCGATGTCCCAGATTCCTCCATCACCTCCCTCGATATGTTCAGTCTCACCATCAGAAGCAGCGTGCTACAGACAGAGCCATGTGATCACACAACTGAAAAACCAGATTAAAGGCCAGAGCTCATGTCACAGCCCGCAGTGAATGGTGTTGGACAGTGAAACAAATAACTGGAGAAGCAGATTTTACAGTCACCACATCATCAATGATGGCAGAGCCCAGCTCGTCTGTTCGAAGGATAAAGCTGAAATGCTCGCAAAGTTCTTCAGTCTCAAGGTGCATTGTCTATCTTGAACTTCTCCTGGAGTCCCAACATCAGAAGCACCTCATAGAATCCCCACAGTGTGTAACGCTGCATGCCCCACAGACAATCCACCTCGCCTGCACATCCTGGGACACTATGGACAATTTGAGCGCAGCCAATCTTCCTCAGCTAATCAGGAACGAAAAAGACAGCAGAATTCTGGATGAGCTCAATTTTATAGAGGGTAGAAGATGTGAGAGTAGACGGGGGAGGTTTGTCATGTTGAAGGGTATGGAAGGTAAAAGGTGAAGGTGCCATTGGGCTGCTGTCCCATTAGAGAGAGATGACTAGTGATGGTGTAACCTGAGGGTCATCATGCCTCAGGCAAGGGGAGAGATTGAGTAGGAGAGTCCTTCACAGCAGCCTCAGCCAGGTTTATTACCTTTTATGAACTTGATCTCTGTTTGATGTGACTTATCAATGCCTGTGTATTTATTTGTGAAGCATTAAAGTTACTTCAATGGGATATTCCACCAGCTGTATTTGTTTGACAGTTTAATGCAAAGGTAAGAAGGGCATTTTGTTCCAGATGGAATGTTGATGGTAATTTTTTTTCAAGTTTCATCTTTATTTCAAAGATTCAATAATGTCATTACATGTCATGTGAACTCTGTACCTCGGAGGTGATGTGTTTGACACAAGAGCATGGAGGAAGCATCAGAGATGTGACGTGCATGGGAATATGTGACGGAATGAAAGTGGTATCGGAGCTAAGGAGACGTGGAGTTTTCTTCCTATGTTTTCTTTGCAACCACTTTTGTTGATTTACTGAACTTGATTGGGGGATTAATATGGCCAGGACATCAGCGATAACTCTGCCAATAGTGCCAGAGGATCTTTTGCAACCTGCTGATTGGCCACGCAAGGCTATGAGAAAACATATCCAACAAAAGACTTTACGTCTGACAGTGCATTACTCCTATAGTATTGTCAGCCTGTAATTTTTGTTTGGGTTCTGGAGTGGAATTTAAATCAACAACCTTCTGAATCAAACGTGGGCTAACATGTGACTCGAAGTCTGAGGGAGGGTCATCCGTATTTCGCACATACAAAACACAGTGGAAGGATCCCTTGTATTGCCCAGTATTACAGTACACCCCAAGTCAAAAACTGAAACTTAGTACAATTGCCTTAGCTTACTCCTGAATGTCTTATTCCTAACCAGCCCAAATATTTCAGAGGCCTCTCTACCCTTTCGGCTGTTACCACTGGGGTGTTGTACAGCCGTGTCAGTTCAGATTGGCTTGTAATATCATGAGGAAAAGTACCATCTCCACCCGAACTAAAACCTAAACAATAAAAATCAGAATTATTTCTTCACACAAACCCCATTATTGCTTGCATCAAATTATAAACCTTGTAAGTGACATCACAATTAATGTGCTAATAGTCATTTGGTGGAAGAGAATTTGAATATCTCTGAGAAAAACTTTTGTGTTAGAAACACTGCAGGTTCATTTATTAGGAGAATGTTCAAGAACACTTTTTTGTGAAAAAGCCATTCACAGGATGTGGGAGTAGTTGGTTGGGCCAGGGTTTATTGTCCATCTGTCGGTGCCTTGAGAAGGTGAAGGTGAGCTACCCTCTCAAACCATTGCTGTCCTTCGGTGTCGCCACATCTCTCAGGGAAAGCATTCCAGGAGTTTGACCCAATGATACAGAAGCAACTGCAATATATTTCCAGTCTGAATGGTGAATGATAGAACTTGCTGGTGATGGCATTCCCATTTATCTGTTGCCCCTGTCCTTTTAGCTAGAAATAGTTGTGAGCTTGGAAGGGGCTGTCTAAGGAGCCTCGGTGATTTTCTGCAGTGCATCTATAAGACGACACACACTACTGCTACTGAACATTGGTGATGGTGGAGGGAGTGAACATTTGGAGATTTTGGACCACATAAAGGGTTTCTTTGCCTTGGAAGTGTCAAGCTACTTGTGTGTTGTTGGAGCAGTACTCATCCGGACAAGTGGGGAGTTTTCCATCACATTCTGATTTAAACCTTGTAGAAAGTGGCCAGGCACTTGGCAGTGGATATTCATTGCAGACTTTTTAGCTTCTGATCTGCTCTTGCAGCTGTCGTATTTATATGTCAAAAGCTTTGTTGCTCACAGTGTGGCCTCCTCTACTTTGGGGAAATGAAGCTTAAACTGGGTGTCCACTTCACAGAACATTTACATTCTGCTCACAAAAAAGGCCCTGAGCTACCTATTGCCTGCCACATTAACACAGCACTCAGTTCCCTGGCCAAGATGCTGCAGTCTTCCAGCGAAGCTCAATGCAAGTTGGAAGAACTACACCTCATTTTCTGCATGGGGACCCCGCAGCCCTCCGGACTCAATATCAAGTTTAAAAATTTTAGGGCCGAAACTCTCCCACGTCCTGGCCACCTGCCTGATACACTAGGCCTCATTATCACATAGCCTGCTATGACACACTACCTCTTGTTAGTCACCAACAGCTCCCATTAACAGCTATTCACTCTCCCAGCAGATTGTTATCAACTCCCTTGTCTATCAAACTGCTCTTCTTTCTTTTTGAGCTCTATTCTATCCTTCACTCCCTATCCCACCCCCTCCCTATTTTCTGAATATAAACCAACATTTTCCCAGTTGCCATCAGTTCGGAGGAAGGATCACTGGACCCAAAACTTAACTCAGATATTTTCTTCTCAGATGCTGCCAGACCTGCTGAGATTTTCCAGCAATTTCTGTTTCAGTTCCTGATTTGCAGCATCTGCAGTTCTTTTGGTTTTCAAAGGGATGTGTTATTTGATATGTCCTGCAAGCCTTTGGGATATACAGTCTCAGTATTTTGTACAAATTGCCCTGATCGGTACAAGTGGAAAAGCTTTGCCGAAATATATCTCTTCTCACTCATACTCAATCAATATGGTTTTTACTTTAGTCATAAAAGTAATTATTTAACCCTTTCAGCTATCATTAAAGAGTCAATTTGTTATTATACACCAGCTCTAACACTGTGAGAAGTGTTCAATAATACACACAATAATTATTCACGCCACAAAAGTGAGCAGTGTACCCTGACAGGGTCGAAAGCCTGCGACGCAGTGATGTCTACGAGAGCTACTGGCACCTCGTTGGGTGAATCTATCAAGGAAGATCTAACCATCTTACATGCCTGAGTCCTCTGCCACAAAGGAGGAGCAGGCTGGTAAATACCTGCATCAGTATCACATTGCCACAAAACCTCCTGTCTCAGCACTTTATCACTATTCCTTCATTGTCACTCTTTCCGACAACCTTGTGGGTGGACCCCACCCACGATGGCTGCAGTTCTACAAAGTGTCTCATGATCACTTTCTGCAGGGCATTTCAGGAGGGATAATAAATGCTGGACCAGCAAGTGATGAACATATCCCATGGAGAAATAAAATAAAAGCCGGATGTGACGGACGCTCAGTGCAGGTGACGTTTCTGCCATTGAAGTCAGGCAGTCAGTTGTATCCACGGAGTGATAGGTGCTGAGATGGCATCCAACCTCTGGTTGAGGGCATGCACCTGTACCTATTGAAAGTACCTGTTATCATTAACCTACACCCCTCAGGATCATTCCAGCGTCCTGTACAGGATCTTTGCATTGTGTTGCAGCCAGCTGCACACCACCGTATGAGGTTATACTGGACACTCTGTTCAGGAGGGGAAACACTTCGATGGAGCTCAGAGCAGACCAGGAGAACCTGCAGCCAGGCTGTCTGAGAGGATGTGGGATGGTGTCTAGTTTCTGGAAAATTCAGAGCACCGTTGGATTGTAAGCCGTGTGGTGGTAAGAGCACCCATGGAATGTGCTGGGATTTCATACGCTCTCAGCCCCATGGGACTTCTGTTCTCCAAATCTTAACTAAGCCCCATTTCACAGCAGGGAAGGAGACAAGGACCCATTTTTAGGGAAAATTAACATTTTCGGGCTCATTGCTCCAACAACTGGGAAAATGTGTTCAGTTTGACCCATTTGTTTGCAAGTGCTATACCTGCTATATTAATCAGGTAAATAGACACCGAGACCTGCAGATGATGGCAATCTGGAACCAAAACAGACAGGCAGGTTCTGACAAAGGATCATTGGACTTGAAACATTAAAGTGTTCTCTTTACAGATGCTGTTTTCTCTTTGCTGATGTTGGTTTGTCTTTGTAGATGCTGCCAGATCTGCTGAGTTCCTTCAGCACTCTGTTTTTGTCTTAAACAATAGTTTTAAAGCCGCAGTTGTATTTTATAGAACATAGGACATAGAACTTAGAAAAGTACAGCACAGTACAGGCCCTTTGGACCACGATGTTGTGCCATGGAATAATCCTCATCCAAAAATAAAATAACCTAAACTACATTCCCCTCAATTCACTGCTGTCCATGGGCATGTCCAGCAGTCACTTTAATGTCACGAATGACTCTGCTTCCACGACTACCACTGGTAAACTATTTCATGCGCTCACAACTCTCTGGGTGAAGAACCTCCCTCTGATGTCTCCTCTATACCTTCCTCCTAGCACCTTAAAACTATGACCCCTCGTGGCAGTCAAACCTGCCCTGGGGAAAAGTCTCTGGCGATCGACTCTACCCATGTCTCTCATTACCTTGTACACCTCGATCAGGTCACCTCTCTTCCTACTTCTCTCCAGAGAGAAAAGCCCGAGCTCAGTCAACCACTCCGCATAAGACAAGCCCTCCAGTCCAGGCAGCATCCTGGTAAACCTCCTTTGCACCCTCTCCAAAGCCTCCACATCTTTCCTATAATAGGGCAACCAGAACCGGACACAATATTCCAAGGGTGGTCTCACCAGGGTTTTGTAGAGCTGCAGCAAAACCTCACGGCTCTTAAACTCAATCCCCCTGTTAATGAAAGCCAAAACACCATATGCTTTCTTAACAACCTTATCCACTTGGGTGGCAACTTTGAGAGAGCTATGCACTTGAACACCAAGATCCTGCTGTTCTTCCACACTGCCAAGAATCCTGCCTTTAATCCTATATTCAGCATTTCAATTCGACCTTCCAAAATACATCACTTCGCATTTTACCAGCTTGAACTCCATCTGCCGTTTCTCAGCCCACCTCTGCATACTGTCAATGTCTCGCTGAAGCCTGCAATAGACCTCGATACGATCAACGGCACCCCCAACATTTGTGTCATCAGCAAACATACTGACCCACCCCTCAAACCCCTGATCCAAGTCATTTATAAAAACTACAAAAAGCAGAAACACAAGAACAGAGCCCAGTGGGACACCACTCAGCACTGACCTCCAGGCAGAATCCTAACCATCTACAATCACTCTCTGCCTCCTGTCAGCCAGCCAAGAGGCATTTATAGTCATTCGAAATCATGGATCAACCTAGCATAATATTTATGTAAAAATTTCCATCATGCTACAGACTGACCAGTCATGTTTTAATGCAAGAGGAACATCAGACTGAGAATACGTCTCCACATTCTGATGTGTCCACAGGGCACTTTGTTTTATGGTCTGCAGGACTTACGTCTGAAATGCCTCAATATGGTCTTCATTTTTGTCATTCATTTTGGGGATGAAAGTTATAGAACATAGAACATTACAGCACAGTACAGGCCCTTCGGCCCTCGATGTTGTGCTGTACTGACCTGTCATACCAATCTGAAGCCCATCTAACCTACACTATTCCATGTACGTCCATATGCTTGTCCAATGACGACTTAAATGTACTTAAAGTTGGCAAATCTACTACCGCTGCAGCCAAAACGTTGCATTCCCTTACTACTCTCTGAGTAAAGAAACTACCTCTGACATCTGTCCTATATCTTTCACCCCTCAATTTAAAGCTATGCCCCCTCATGCTTGCCATCACCATCCTAGGAAAAAGGCTCTCCCTATCCACACTATCTAACCCTCTGATTAGTTTATTTGTCTCAATTAAGTCACCTCTCAACCTTCTTCTCTCGAACGAAAACAGCCTCAAGCCCCGCAGCCTTTCCTCATAAGACCTTCCTTCATATCGAGGCAACATCCTAGTAACTCTCCTGTGCACCCTTTCCAAAGCTTCCACATCCTTCTTATAATGCAGTGACCAGAACTGTACGCAATACTCCAAGTGCGGCCACATTCAGAGTTTTGTACAGCTTCAGCATAACCTCTTGGTTCCGGAAATCGATCCCCCTATTAATAAAAGCTAAAACACTATGCCTTCTTCACAGACCTGTCAACCTGGGTGGCAACTTCCAAGGATCTGTGTACATGGACACCGAGATCTCTCTGCTCATCTAAACTACCAAGAATCTTACCATTAGCCCAGTACATTGCATTCCGGTTACTCCGACCAAAGTGCATCACCTCACACTTGTCCTCATTAAACTGCATTTGCCACCTCTCAGCCCAGCTCTGCAGCTTATACACTTATTTAATTAATTAGCAGACCTACATACTGATAAATAGGTAAATGCTTAAATACTCACTTGGAGCTGCAGTAACAGCGCAGGAACAAATTGCAAGAATCACCAGGAACATGGTCCCCACAGAGTAAGTGCCTGCAGAGTAGAAAATTAAATAATAGATTTGACATGCAGTGGAAATGAAAGATTAAACAGAACAAATTCTTTGCATTTTGTCCAGAGTTATCACTTTGATTTCTTTTGAGCAGATAATAAACCAAAATAAACATTTGTACCAGTAAAATACTAACATTCCCCACCCCACATTTCTGATTGTAAAATAAAACAAGTCACACAGCGTGTGATTTAGTTCTCAAGTTATACAAAAATTCATAATTGTTGTTCTTTTATTTCTATATTCCTTTAAACATTCAATTTACCTGAGGCTTAGAATATCTCTGGATATTCTTTGATCTTGTTTCTGATCCCTGTCTGTCGAAGGACACTCTGTGACCCTGAATTTAAAGAACTCATTTCCTGACGTCACAGTTTGTGGATGTGACCATTTCAACCTGTGTAAACATGACAATTGCTTGGGACATACCAATAAGTACATCTGTTATAATAAATTGAAAAGATTAATGAAACATTAGAAAATTAATTTGTTGCACAGATTCTGCTCATGTATGAAATTACTCACACTTTCCATTTTGACATGACTCATGTGTTTGCTTTATTTATCCAGATAGATGGTTGGGGAGATGCATTCGTGAGTGACGTTATGATCTAAGAGTTTGAAATTGTATAAACATTGTAAAAGAGGGAATACATTTCCTGTGTGTTAATTCAAATTCTGCCCTAATCTGACATACACAATCTAAATTTCGGCCAAATCAACTATTTTGTCTGAAGCTAAGATGCACTAACACCTAGTTGAATCATATAATGTGCTGTGACAAGTTAATCAAGGCTCATATCAATTCCAGCCTCGCAGCCTGCCTTGACTCTTTGCAATTGCCTTCTCCCAGAATAGGTCCATAGCAGATGCCACCGCCCTAAGACAAGACTTGTCCCTGGAACATGGGGATAATAAGGATACCTATGTCAAGCTTATATTTATTGACCACATCTGCACCTTCAATACTACAATCCCAACCAAAGTAATTTTAAAACTCCGGCAGCTAGATCTCTCCACCCTCTGTAGCTGGATCCTTGTCTTCCTGACCCACAGATGGCAAGCAGTGAGGATGGGCAACAGCACCTCCTTCACAGCAATCCTCAACACCAGCACCCTGTAAGGCTGGGTACTCAGCCCCTCACTATACTCCCTGTACTCTCTTGTCTGTGTTGTCAAATTTTATGTGAACTCCATATACAACTTGTTTAATGACACCCCTGTTGTAGGCCAAACATCAAACAATGACGAGACAGAATACAGGAAAGAGATAGAGTGCTTGGAGTTGTGGTGCAAAGATAACAATCTCTCCCTCAACATGAGTGAAACTAAAGAACTGATCATTCACTTCAAGAAGCAAGGAGGGCGGCAGGCCCCAATCTACATCGATGGAGCTGAGGTGGAGATGATTGAGAGTGACAAGTCCCTTGGAGTGATGATCACCAATAATCTGTCCTGGACCACCCACACTGATGGGACTGTCAAGAAGGCACAACAACATCTCTTCTTCCTCAGGAGGCTAAGGAAATTCACATGTCCATAAGGACTCTCACCAAAGTTTATCGATGTACCAAAGAAAACAGGCGATCTGGATGCATCACAGCTTGGTACAGTAACTGCTCTGCCCCGGACCGTAAGATACTGCACAGAGTTGTAAAATCAGCCCGCTCCATCATCAAAACCAAACTCCCATCCATTGACTCCATCGTTAACTCCACTGACTTCTCGCTACCTCAGAAATGCAGCCAACATTATCGAAGATCACACCCACCCAACCTCTTCTGCCAGACTGAAGATAAAATAGCTTAATCACATGTACCATCAGATCCAAATACAACTTCTTCCCTGCTTTTATTAGACTTCTGAATGGGCCTGTCAAGTTTCAAATGAAATGTAACAAAGCGTCGGGCTGGATGGACACAGCAGGACAAGCGGCATCTTAGGAACACAAAAGGCGACATTTCAGGCCTCAACTCTTCATCAGAAAAGGAGGATGGGGAGACGGTTCTGAAATAGGGAGAGAGGTGGAGGCGGATCGAAGAAGGACAGAGGAGGAAGTGTCGGAGTATGATGCATATGGATCCAGAGGTTGATGAGGTGGGATGCAACGGTAACAGTTAGCCCGCTGGTTCCTGACCAATATGATCCAACTTCGAACCTGGAGGCAGCCTACTTCTAGACATACCATCCGACCACCCTCCGGATCCAATGCATCATCCTCCGACACTTCCGCCATCTGCAATCCAACTGCACCATCAAAGCCATTTCTCCATCCCCAACCTTGCCTGCTTTCCGGAGGGACCACTCTCTCTGAGACTCACTTGTCCCGTCTACACTCCCATCCAACCCCACCACACCTGTCACTTTCCTCAGCAACCGCAGGAAGTGCTCCACGTCCCCCACGGCCCCGATACCTCATTCCTCACCAGCATCCCAGGCCCCAAGAAGACTTTCCACATCAAGCAGATGTTCACCTGCACATCTGCCAATGTGGTATACTGCATCCGCTGTACCCGTTGTGGCCTCCTCTACATCGGGGAAATAAAGCAGTCTTGGGGACCGTTTTACAGAACACCTACTCTCAGTTCGCAATAAACAACTGCACCTCCCAGTTGTGAACCATTTCAACTCCCTCTCCCTCCATTCCTAAAATGACATGTCCATCCTGGGCCTCCTGCAGTGCCACAACGATGCCACACGAAGGTTGCCGGGACAGCAGCTCATATTCCGCTTGGGAGCCCTGCAGCCATATGGTATCAATGTGGACTTCACAAGCTTCAAAATCTCCATCCCTCCCTCCGCATCCAAAAACCAGCCCAGCTCGTCCCCG
Source organism: Stegostoma tigrinum (assembly GCF_030684315.1). Lineage (NCBI taxonomy): Eukaryota > Metazoa > Chordata > Chondrichthyes > Orectolobiformes > Stegostomatidae > Stegostoma > Stegostoma tigrinum. Next base: position 19,440,625 of record NC_081358.1, read on the forward strand.
CCTCCCTAACCTGTTCTTCATCTCACCTATCCCTTCCTCCCACCCAAGGCTGCACCTCCATTCCCTACCTACTATCCTCATCCCGCCCCCTTGACCTGTTCGTCCTCCCCGGTCAGTACCTATCCCCTCCCTACCTCCCCACCTATACTCACCTCTCCTGGCTCCATTGCCACCCCTTTAACTTTCTGACTCCTCTTCACCTGTCTTCTCCTCTCTCCATCTTCGATCCACCTCCCCCTCTCACTCTATTTATTTCAGAACCCTCTCCTCCTCTCCCTTCCCTGATTAAGGGTATCGGCCTGAAACATCAGCTTTTGTGCTCCTAAGGTGCTGCTTGGCCTGTTGTGTTCATCCAGCTCCACACTTTGTTATCTCGGATTCTCCGGTATCTGCAGTTCCCATTATCTCTGATTCAAATCTGAAGTTTTCATTTTGCTTTGTGCACACCTTCTTTGCAGTTGTAACTTTGTATTCTGCACTCTGTTTAATCACTCTGTGATCTTTGTACAGTTTGTGGTACCCGTTCTGCACATAAAACAAAACTTTGCACTGTGCTGAGGTATGTGTGACTATAAAGAATCAAATTCAATAAAACTTAATTTAATCAAGAATCCCTATTGCAAATATACAGCCTATTCAGCTCAGAGTGTTGGCAAATATCCTCTGAATAGCATCCCACTCAGATACACAGATACACCTCTCCACCCTATTCCCATGACCCTGTTTTCGCCATGGCCAATCCACCGAGCCTGCACAGACCTGGACACATTGGGGAATTTAGCATGGCCAATCCACTCAATCTGCACATCTTTTTTACGGTGGGAGGAAACTGGTGGAAAGCAAGGCAGGCCCCATTTTGCAAAGATATTTTCATAAATAAACAGAATAGTATTAATACCACAAAGTTGTCGACTGAGTGACGGGAGGTGAACATCAGTGACACCCCCAGTCCCCCGAGCACAGTCTTGCAGACAGCACATTACCTTGCTGCTGCCTGTGCCTTTAGTAGATGGATGTGGACAGCAGCCATTACTTTCGGTGACATTCACTGTCTGCCTGTATCAGCATGCCTGACACTGCACATGGCCACTGCTATTTAAAGACAACCTGCTCTCCTTACAGGGAAACGTGCTGGGAGATTTTTTTCAAAGTTAATATGTTTAATGATACTTTGCAAAATGACTGAGCATGTGACAGAATAAACTCCAATTTGTCACAGAGTGCGTCCACGATCCATACAGCCAGCATTTTGGCAAATTTGAAACAATGAAACAATGCAAAATTACATACGCGCAAATGTTATGTTTTGCAACTGGATGATCACTGGGAGTATCCCTGTCTTTAACATCCAACCCCTAACTTACTGGAAGTGAGTTTGCTTTTGGTCACTTGGTGCAGTGACACCATAGGTTAAGGAGAAATGAACTCGAGTTCATGAGGCCAGATTTCTAAACCCCATGCGCAAAGTCCTTTGAACTATCCCAAGGCATGAGCAGCACAGGTTTCTGTGTACCAATGTTCTGAACTGTCTCTCCATTTCTTGAAAGACCCGAGTGAGACTTGAACCTTGAACTTCTGACCTAAAAGTAGAGAGACATTGCAGACAGTGCAGTAGAGGTTTAACAAGAATGGCTCCAAGGTTGAGAACCAGTATTGTTAAGGAAAGTTTGGAGAAATTGGAAATGATTTCATTATAGACGATAACTAAAAAAGCAATATGCAGAGAAAAAGTCAGGTACCAAAGCAAACTGGCCAAAAATATAAAGGAGGACAGTAAAAGTTTTATTAGGTCTTTGAAATGAAAAAAAATGGTTCAGGCTAAAATTGGGCCCTTGAAGACAGAAACGGGTGAATTTATTATGCGGAACAAGGGAATGGCAGAAGAGTTGAATTGGCACTTTGGATCTGTCTACATTAGGGAAGACACAAACAGTCTCCCAGATATATTAGTGGCTGAAGGATCTAAGGTAATGGACGAACTGAAGGGAATTTATGTTAGGCAGGAAGTGGTGGGTCTAAAGCTGTTAGGTCTAAAGGCTGATAAGTCCCTGGGGCCGGATGGTCAGCATCCCAGGGAACTTAAGGAGGTGGCTCTAGAAATCGTGGACGCATTGGTAATCATTTTCTAATGTTCTATAGATTCAGGATCAGTTCCTACAGATTGGAGGGTGGCTAATGTTGTCACACTTTTCCAGAAAGGAGAGAGAGAGTAAACAGGGAATTATTGACCGGTTAGCCTGATATCAGTGGTAGGAAAGATGCTGGAGTCAATTATAAAAGATGAAATTACAACTCATTTGGATAGCAGTAACAGGATAGGTCAGAGTCAGCATGGAATTACGAAGGTGAAATCGTGCTTGACTAATATTCTGGTAGTTTTTGAGGGTGTAACTCTGACGATGGACAAGGGAGAGCCAGTGGATGTGGTATACCCGGACATTCAGAAAGCCTTTGATATAGTCCCACATAGGAGATTAGTGAGCAAAATTAGGGCACATGGTATTGGGGCCAAAATACTGACTTGGATTGAAAATTGGCTGGCTGGCAGGAAGCAAAGAGCAGTGATAAACAGCTCCCCTTTAGAATGGCAGGCGGTGACCAGTGGGGTACCTCAGGGTTCGGTGCTGGGACGGCAGCTGTTTACACTATACATTAATGATATCGATGAAGGCATTAAAAGTAATATTAGCAAATTTGCTGATGACACAAAGCTGGGTGACAGTGTGAAATGTGAGGACGATGTTATGAGAATACAATGTGACTGGGACAAGTTAGGTGAGTAGACGGATGCATGGCAGATGCAGTTTAATGTGGATGAATGTGTGGTTATCCACTTTGGTGGCAAGAACAGGAAGGCACAATACGATCTAAATGGAGTCAAGTTAGGTTAAGAGGAAGTACAACGAGATCTAGATGTTCTTGTACATCAGTCAATGAAAGCAAGCATGCAGGTACAGCAGGCAGCGAAGAAAGCTAATGGCATGCTGGCCTTCATAACAAGAGGAATTGAGTATCAGAGCAAAGAGGTCCTTCTGCAGCTGTACAGGGCCCTGGTGAGACCACACCTGGAGTATTGTGTGCAGTTTTGGTCTCCAAATTTGAGGAAGGACATTCTTGCTATCGAGGGAGTGCAGCGTAGGTTCGCGAGGTCAGTTCCCGGAATGGCGGGACTATCATATGTTGAAAGATTGGAAAAACTGGGCTTGTATACACTTGAGTTTAGAAGGAAGAGAGGGGATCTGGTTGAGACGTATAAGATTATTTAGGGATTGCACACTCTGGAAGCAGGAAGCATGTTTCCGCTGATGGCTGAGTCCAGAATCCAAGGACACAGCTTAAGAATAAGGGGTAGGCCATTGAGAACAGAGCAGAGTAAAAACCTCTTCACCCAGAGGGTGGTGGATATATGGAATGCTCTGCCCCAGAAGGCAGTGGAGGCCAACTCTCTGGATACTTTCAAGAAAGAGAAGCACAGAGCTCTTAAAAGTAGTGGAATCAAGGGTTATGGGGAAAAGGCAGGAACAGGATACTGATTGTGGATGAGCAACCATGATCATAATGAATGGTGGTGCTGGCTCAAAGTGCCGAATGGTCTGCTCCTGCACCTATTGTCTGTTGTCTTTTGCACTAATTTGAATTGTTCAGTCACAATGGACTGAATGAAATCTATCAGCATCATGGCAAGTCGGTGCCCCATGTTTTTAGCATTAGAAAAATCAAATGGAATTTAAATTAAAGATCTTGGAATTTAGCAACTGTTTATCAACTTTTCGTCATATATACATGAGACTCTCAATATGTTGATAACAGTGACTTCAAAATCAATTAAAAAGGCACTTGCCAAAAATTCATTATGCAACATAAAACAGTATTGACCTGAACCTTTACTGGAAACCTAGTATTTTTGATCACTAAAGTTGTTGCAATCATTTTTGACAAATAATTTTATAACTGTTACACAATGATACTTTTACAGATGAAAGAAAAAAAATCAGTTCTTTGGAAAATAAAAATCTGAAAGGTTTGCTGGAAAAGCCAAAAAAGCCAACACTTTACTCAACTTTGCTCTCAGTCAAATATATTTGGGTAAGTCTTTTAAAATGTTTGGACTGGAGGTTTATGATTTCTTTAGATTTAAGTTTCAATAAAGATGAATGCTGGGCTGCATTATTAAGGATGTAGTTGAGGTGTACTTGGAAGTGCATGGTAAAGTAGGGCTGAGACAGCACAATTTTACCACGGGGAGGTCATGCCTGAAAAATCTGCTGAAATACTTTGAGGAGGAGATCTTTGACAAGGTATCTCACAGGATGCTGCTAAAGAAGATAAGACCCTCTGGAGTTAAAGGCAAGCTACTGGCATGAGTAGGGGATTGACTGATTGGCAGAAGGCAGAGAGGGAGGGTAAGGGGGTCTTTTTCAGGATGGCAAGTGGTGATTCGTGAAGTTCCACAGGGATTAGTTTTGGGAACACAACTATTCACATTATACATTGATGATTTCAACAAAGGAATTGAAGCATTGTTGCTTTGTTTGCAGATGACACAAAGACAGGTGGAGGGTCAGATTGTGTTGAGAAAGCTAGACGGCTGCAGAAGGCTTTGGACATGCCAAAAGAGTGGACAAAGATGGAGCAGATCGAATACAATGTGGGAAAGTGTGAGGTAATGCTCTTCAGTAGGAAGGGTAGAGGCAAAGACTGTTGTCGAAATGAGGAAAGGCTTCGGAAATCTGAAGCACAAATCAACTGAGCGGTGTAAAGGAACATTTTCATCTCCTGCACATAGAACATAGAACATAACAACACAGTACAGTCTCTTCGGCCCACAATGTTGTACTGACCTGTCATACCGATCTGAAGCCCATCTAACCTACACTATTCCATGTATGTCCATATGCTTATCCAATGACGACTTAAATGTACCTGAAGTTGGCGAATCCACTACCGTTGCAGGCAAAGCGTTCCATTCCCTTACTCCTCTCTGAGCAAAGAAACTACCTCTGACATCTGTCCTATAGCTTTCACCCCTCAATTTAAAGCTATGCCCCCTCGTGCTCGCCGCCACCATCCCAGGAAAAAGGCTTTCCCTATCCACCCTATCTAATCCTCTGGTTATTTCATATGTTTCAATTAAGTCACCTCTCAAACTTCTTCTCTCTAATGAAAACAGCCTCACGTCCCTCAGCCTTTCCTCACAAGACCTTCCCTCCAGACCAGGCAACATCCAAGTAAATCTCGTCTGCACCCTTTCCAAACCTTCCACATCCTTCTTTTAAAGCGGTGACCAGAACTGCACACAATACTCCAAGTGTGGCCGCACCAGAGTTTTGTACAGCTGCAGCATAACCTCTTGGTTCCGGAACTCGATCTCTCTATTCATCAAGCTAAAACGCTGTATGCCTTCTTAACAGCCCTGTCAACCTGGGTGGCAACTTTCAATGATCTGTGTACATGGACACAGAGATCTCTCTGCACATCTACACTACTAAGAATCTTACTATTAGCCCTGTAGTTTGCCTTCCAGTTACTCCTACCAAAGTGCATCACCTCACACTTGTCCGCACTAAACTCCATTTGCCACCTCTCAGCCCAACTCTGCAACTTATCTACGTCCCTCTGCAACCTACAGCATCCTTCGTCACTATCCACTACTCCACCGAACTTAGTGTCATCTTCACATTTACTAAACCATCCTTCTACGCCCTCATCCAGGTCATTTATAAAAATGACAAACAGCAGTGGACCTAACACCGACCCTTGCGGTACACCACTAGTAACTGGTCTCCAGGATGAACATTTCCCATCAACTACCACCCTCTGTCTTCTTTCAGCAAACCCATTTCCCATCCAAACTGCTATATTTCCCACAATTACATTCCTCAGCATGTTGAAAAATAGCCTACTGTGGGGAACTTTATCGAACGCCTTGCTGAAATCCATATACACCACATCAACTGGTTTACTCTCATCTACCTGTTTGGTCACCTTCTCAAAGAACTCAATAATGTTCGTGAGGCACCACCTTCCCTTCACAAAACAGTGCTGACTATGCCTGATCAATTTATTCTTTCCTCGATGATTATAAATCCTATCCCTTATAACATTTTCCAACAATTTACCCACAACTGAGTTAAGGCTCACAGGTCTATAATTACCACGGTTGTCTCTACTCCCCTTCTTGAACAGGAGGACCACATTTGCTATCCTCCAGTCATCTGGCACTATTCATGTGGACAAATATGAGTTAAAGATCAAAGTCAAAGTCTCGGCAATCGTCTCCTTGGCTTCCCAGAGGATCCTAGGATAAATGCCATCCGGCCCAGGGGACTTTTCTATCTTCAACCTCTGTGGGGTTTCTAATGCCTCTTCCTTGTGAACCTCAATCCCACCTAGTCTCGTAGCCTGTATCTCGGTATTCTCCTTGACAACATTGTCGTTTTCTAGAGTGAATACTGTTGAAAAATATTCATTTTGCGCTTCCCCTATCTCCTCTGACTCCACACGCAGCTTACCACTACTATCCTTGATTGGCCCTAATCTTACTTTCGTCATTCTTTTATTCCTTAAATACCTATAGAAAGCCTTAGGGTTTACCCTGATCCTACCCACCAACCACTTCTCATGTCTCCTCCTGGCTTTTCTGAGCTCTCTCTTTAGGTCTTTCCTGGCTACCTCGTAGTCCTCAAGCACCCTAATTGAGCCTTAACATCTCATCCTAACATAAGCCTTCTTCTTCCTCTTGAAGAGAGATTCCACCTCCTTCGTAAACCACGGCTCCCGGGCTCTGCAGCTTCCTCCCTGCCTGACAGGTACATACTTATCTAGGACACACAGGAGCTTTTCCTTGAACAAGCTCCACATTTCTAATGTGCCCATCCTGTGTGGCCCATTCGCAATTTCTCTCCCTTTACTCCTGAACAGTGTTCTCTTCCAATAATATTTACCCTCTTGTGATTACCCTCCTCCATTACAGTGACTACTCCCTTCTCCAAACCGATCCTTCCGTAAGATCTACCCGTGGATCACTGCCAGTCAAATTAGATTCACCTGGGAACTGCCAGTGGGTGCCCACCAGCACAAGCAGCTCGCCCGTCTCATGTGAATAATCCCCAGGCACCAAAACTGGGTGAGGGCTGCTGTCCCTTTTCTGGAACAGGAGACATTCTCTCTCATCACCTGGAAGTGCTGAGACTATTCTTTTGCAGAAGATTTATTCGATACATGCTTCTGTTTGCAAAGAATGGATAGTGAACTGGTTGAGGTTTATCACATGGCGGGTGAAGCTAATTTCATATACATTCCTTTCTAGCTATTTGTATCCTTTGAAGGTATTATGTGGAAGAATAAAACGCCATTTAAATTAACAAAGACATTGTGGTTTGGCTTGGTTTTAAATCAAATTGACATATTCACATGACATTATTGATACTTAGATTTCGAAACACAAACTTTCTGGCATATTTAGGAAAAAGGTATTTGTCAAACAACAGATTATGCAATATTACCACAAGGTAACTGAAGGTAAGCAAGTTGCCTTTTTACAGGAATATGAGAATGTTGGATTGTTAAAGCTAATACAGACTTACTGGAAAAACAATCCCAGAAGAATGCTTTCGTATCAGACTGTTGTAATTCAATGCTTTTCCAATGTCCTTTGGCCAAAGAGCCGGGGATAAAACCACTTTGATGTCACATTGGTCATTTTAATTTCTCTGCAACCCCCACTGATTTGAACCTCTCTCACTCTGCATTGACTGCTCTCCCAATTCTCAGATCCAGCCCTGACTTTTGTTATTAAGCCTGCCAACAAGGGTGGTGCATTCATTCATTTATTCCTTTATTTGTGCATTACACACACACACACACACACACACACACACACACACACACACACCTTCCTCTCTCCCCCAGACTACGATGCCAGTATTAAACATCAAGCTGGTCAAAGTCTTGGATTAAAAGGAAGCCTCCGTCCTGGGCGCTGACAAGGTGTGCTTTCTTCTTTGATGTAACCTGAGGATTAATGGCACACATATTTGAACTTGTTTGTGAATTTGAGATCACAAGGTGTAGCGCTGGATGAACACAGCAGGCCAAGCAGCATCAGAGGAGCAGGAAGGCTCCCGTTTCGGGTCGATCCATGATCTCTGTGAATTTGAGACATTTGATCACTTTAGGTTGCAATTTAATGTAAACACGACTAGATGGTGCAAGAGATAATGGGGACTGCAGATGCTGGAGAATCCAAGATTACAAAGTGTGAAGCTGGATGAACACAGCAGGCCAAGCAGCATCTCAGGAGCACAAAGCCCGCAACGTCAGCTTTTGTGCTCCTGAGATGCTGCTTGGCCTGCTGTGTTCAGCCAGCTTCACACTTTGTCATCTTGGACTAGATGGTGCAATGTCAGTTGTCTGTGGAAAAGGAAACTAGAAATGGTATCAACAAGGTGGAGAGCTGGATGAACGCAGCAGGCCAGGCAGCATCAGAGGAGCAGGAAAGCTGACATTTCAGGCATGGACCCTTCTTCAGAAACGTTGTTCGATGGAAGTTAGTCAAAATAAATGGATTTCATCATAGAAATGTGTCATTTTGCATTATATCTGATTACAATCTCATGCAAGCTTGACTAAATACTCATGACATTTATTTCTTCATTCTGACCAAGATTTTTACCTTACAGTACTGTGAAGAAGGTACAATTACCGTGATCACTTTTACTGAGTTCACTTATTACAATTTGGGCTGGTCACGTTCAGTAGGGTAGATAGCAAGTAATTCCCATGCTTAACTCCACATTTCAAGCAGATTGCTTTGCATGACTTCACAGTAATTCCCCAAGCCCAGCTCCTGCGTTCCACTAACCTCACTGCTATTTGTGGTCTGACTCTCGCCCTATTTCTTTGCGCTCTCGTTTCCAATAGCTTACCTGGAGTGTCAAACAACCTGTTGCACTCCCAGAATAAATTACACCAAACTAACTACAATGATCTCCAAGAGTTCAAGCGAAGACTGATATGGCAAGTTATAATATTTCCTCGAACAATTCGAGTGAACTGTGATTTTCATATTGTTAAAGGTCCTCCTATAGACATGAAAGCAAATATATTGAGTCTTCCTGTACTCTGAACTCCGTTAGTATACAAGTGTAAATTCTCCCAAATATCTCTGCAAGGCTGCACACCAGGGAGTGGCTGCATATGCTGAGAAAGCAGCAGATTTTACTTTGTGCTTCCCGTCCTGCTGTGTGACCACTATGGACAACAAAGTTCCTGCCAAGGCATCTCATTCTACATTTTGAGCTCTTGTTACAAGAACGTATTTTAATTCACATTTTAAATCTGTATCTTAGTTGTTCTGACTTGGTCGCACGTGCTTGTCTATCAGTGTAAATGTCTGATTGGTTTAAATATTTTGACTGCATTGGATCCCCCTCGTTCTCACATACCACACACCTCAAACTCCGGATAAAATGCATCATCCTCCGGCACTTCTGCCATCTACAATCAGACCCCACCACCCAAGACACTTTTCCATCCCCACCCTTGTCTGCCTTCCAGAGAGACCACTCTCTCCATGACTCCCTTGCTAGTTCCACACTCCCCTCCAACCCCACAACACCCGGCACCTTCCCCTGCAACCGCAGGAATTGCTACACTTGTCACCACACCTCCTCCCTCACCCCCATCCCAGGCCACCAGATGACTTTCCATATCAAGCAGATATTCACCTGCACATCTGCCAATGTGGTATACTGTATCCATTGTACCCGGTGTGGCTTCCTCTGCATTGGGGAAACCAAGCGGACGCTTGGGGACCACTTTGCAGAACACCTCCGCTCGGTTCGCAATAAACAACTGCACCTCCCAGTCTGGAACCATTTTAACTCCCCCTCCCATTCGTTAGAAGACATGTCCATCATGGGCCTCGTGCAGTGCCACAATGATGCTACCCGAAGGTTGCAGGAACAGCAACTCATGTTCCGCTTGGGAACCCTGCAGCCCAATGTTATCAATGAGGACTTCACCAGCTTCAACATCTCCCCTTCCCACACCGCATCCCAAAACCAGACCAGTTCATCACCTCCCCCCACTGCATCCCAAAATCAGCCCTGCCTGTCTCTGCCTCCCTGACCTGTTCTTCCTCTCACCCATCCCTTCCTCCCACTTCAAACCGCACATCCATTTCCAACCTCCTAACCTCATCCCGCCTCCTTGACCTGTCCGTCATCCCTGGACTGACCTATCCATCCCAACATCCCCACCTATACTCTCTTCTGCACCTGTCTTCTTTTCTCTCCATCTACGGTCCACCTCCCCTTCTCTCCCTATTTATTCCAGAACCCTCACCACATCCCCCTGTCTGATGAAGGGTCTTGGCCCGAAACATCAGCTTTTGTGCTCCTGAGATGCTGCTTGGCCTGCTGTATTCATCCAGCTTCACACTATATCATTTAAGGATGTTACCGATAATTTAGGCATCAAACACTTTAAATCAAGTGCATACCATCCTGGATGAAAAGGAGCATTGCAATGGTGGCTTCCTACCCTAAAAGCCATCCAGAGGGCTCACTGCCAGGGTTACCCAAATGATCAGGATATGGGAACCCCATTTATATTGTGTGCCACTAGAGATGCTGCAAACGATTTGATCTAGTTTCCTCCATTTGTCTTGATATTCGGACATGAAGTAGGAGGGTCTTTAAAATTCAGTAAGAAAAAGTTGATCAATCCAAAATTAGATATTTCAGAGTTTGATTATGTATCTGAGTTGACAGAAAGTTTAAGCAGAGTAGGTGAATTAGCCAGGCAACATCTGAAGGTGGCACAACATCTAATGAAGCAAGATGTTTGTCAGTGGGAATAAAGTCTTGGTGCTGTGACCAGTGTTTGGAGACTCCTTCAAAGCAAGGTATAGTGGTCTCAATCAGATTGAGATGAAGTTGAGTCAGGTGAGTTATCTGGTCAAGATTCCAGATAGAAAGAAGCTTTATCGGGTATGTCATGTGAATATGTTGAAACCCTATTATGATAGGGACAGTGAACCAGAGAAGCAGGTATTAGTTACTGCCATTCAGAGAGAGGGATCAAAATCCAAATCATTTGATTTTGATGTGCCTCAAGGCAAGTGAAATAATGAACAAGCTATTCGAGAATGGGATAGGATAATGAGCGACTTGTCTCAGGAACAGAGCACTGAATCGGAAGGCTTGTTGCAGAAATATGAGGACATATGTGGGAATAGAATGGAATGGACTAGTGCTCTAATGCTTGAGGGTAAGCAGGGAATGCTGTTCCAATAAAACAACACCACTGCAGGCTTAACCTTCTTAAAGCCGCGCAGGTGCAGAAGGAAGTGGAAGGGATGCTGCAAGAAGATGTCTTCGAGCTAAATCAAAGTGAGAGGAGTAAGCAGTTCGTACTGGTTCTGAAGCCTAATGGTACTCAATGGTTCTACCTGGATTATCGGAAGGTCATTGTCGTAACTAAACCAGACTCATGCTCAATTCCAAAGCTGGAGGACTGTGTGGAAGAAGTTGGAGAAGCCACATTTATCACCAGCTTGGATTCACTCCGCGGTTACAGGCAAGTGCCTTTGTCAGAGATCACTCAAGAAAATTCTGCGTTTGTAACCCCAAATGGGCTGTATCAATTTAAAGTAATGCCTTTGGTATGAAGAACTTATATTGTGGCAGAATTGACTAATTGTGCCGTCTACATAGATAAATCGTGACCTTTAACCTTTCATGGAAAGATCACATGGTGCATTTGGTGGAGCTCTTTGAGAGACTCCAGGAAGCAAAGTTGGTTATTATCTTAGCAAAAACTGAATTTGTGAATGCAGAAGTGACGTTCTTGAGACATAACCTTGGACATGGTGGGATGACTCTGAGGAACATGAGGACAAATGCCTTCAAAGAATTTCGAAGTAAGATGGACTTTGATTTGAGGACAAAAAAATTGAGGACTAAAGTATGAGTCTGTTTCATTGGAGTCTTATGTTTCAAGCATTTAATTTATGAACTGTACACATTGCAAAACAGAAAAAAGTTGTTGCAGGTGCGTTATCACGGGTTTAAAGAAAATGCGTAAATAAGATTGAACCGGTACGGCCTCATATTATATGTATTTGAATTAGTAACAAAGGCATAACTTTAGAGTAATGAAGTCTGTATTTTGTGGTCATAGTGTCAAGGTTTTTGTTTAAAAAACCATCTTTTCAGAGTGATGTTTCAGAGATAGTAAGAACTGCAGATGCTGGAGAATCTGAGATAACAAGGTGTTGAGCTGGATGAACACAGCAGGCCAAGCAGCATCAGAGGAGCAGGAAGGCTGATGGTTCAGGCCTTCAGATTTTCTGCAGAAGAATCTCGGCCTGAAACATCAGCTTTCCTGTTCCTCTGATGCTGCTTGGCCTGCTGTGTTCATTCGGCTCTACACCCTGTTATCTTTTTCATAATGATGGCTCACTTTCTTCTTCAGAGGGCAGGTGTTATGAAGTTGGCTAGAGTCATTGTCAAGTGGAAGGCAGGAAGCCAAAATGTGTGGTTCCTTTAAGAGATTAGTGTTTTTCTGTTCTTAGTCATTCTTTAAACAAATGTATGTTCGTGAACAACATCTGAAGTTGTCAGTACGGAGAGCTTCATAAAGTGGAACAACTGTGTCAAAAATGCCTTATATATAGCAGGTAAAACAGCAGTCTTGTTTATTTTTACTGTAAATCTCCTGGTTATGGTTTCTTCATGAAGACCCGACATTACGGCAGCACAGCCATAATGCTTATTTTCGCCCGTACCCTTGCTGTGCCTGTGCTGGTGTCAGACACAGTGCAAATAAATTTATTAATACACCGCACACCAGGGATAAAAACACCCATGTGACTGTAGAATTAGAACCAAGCAGAGCCCCTGGTTGCAAAGCCTATGAGAAAGAATAAGTGAGGGGGAAAGTAGGGATCAAATCAAAATGGAATTGAGGGGGCGATAAGGCACTCCACACCCTGCGGTGCCCACATCACGCAAAAGACACAGGTGGTATTGGTGTACACCACGTGCTCCTTCTCCAGAGACACGCGGCATGAACGCAGCCACAGAAAAGGGGCTGTCAGCTGGCCACAATGACCCCCTCCACTGCCCGCTGCCTGTAGCTATTAATGGAACAGCAGTCTTGTTTTCATGCGGTGAAAATGACTTTGAATTTGGCCAATTTATTGAAACAAAGCACCGAGATACAGAGGGACAGTTGAATTTAAATCTGATGGTGTTGACAAACTGCGGCCAATCATATTATAATAGTTGGATCATGGCCATCTGAAAGGGAGAGCCATTCACAACCTGGCAGAGTCAGCACCATTCAGCTCTCAGGGAAAGCCTGTCTAATTTATCACAAGGGCCATGGTATTTTAGCTCAAATTCTTCACTGACAAAATTATAGAGACAAAACATCCCTGACAGCACAAATAATGGAAGAAAGGCCTTTGTGAAGAGTTCAGAGGTGGCAGAAAATTCCAGAAGACAGTCTGAGTGAACTTGGTGAGATTAAGTTACAATTCATTGCTCCTTATTAATTGAGTTGACATTAGTGAGACTATTACTTTTAATTAAACAGCATTTGAGTAGAATTTAGACCAGTCAGGGTGCAGTTAATTGTCTAAGGGGAAATTGTCGGCCTGTTCATAATTTTGTTAATTTGTTCATTATTGGCTTAAATTAATATCTAGTTTCTTGCTTCTTGTAAAGTGTAGATCAAAGGTTTTCTTTCTTTTAACCACAGTTTTAATACATTACAAGGCGAAAGATGAACTTGTCTGTGTATTTTGGTGGGTAATTATTGGAGGGGAGCCCCTGCTCCTGTCATGATGGATTGGGGCTTTTGTTTCAGTTTAATTATCGGAGGGGTTCGCCCATTGTAATAACAGCCTGAACAATGGAGTTTAAACTACAATCAAATTGGCCATGAAGTTACAGAACAGGCTCAAAGATGAATAGCTAACCTCTGCTCCCAAATCCGATATTCCATTGTCCTCTGGAACTTTCTTTTTGTTGCCCATTGAGACATAGTGCTGCAGAAACATGTGTGACATTCGATGCTTCCCTCCTGGGTAGGTAATTGGGTCAGGTGGTTATTTGGGATGTATCAGGGTGTGTAGTTGGGTTCCGTGAGTTGCCTTGTCAGAGTGTAGTCTGATCGTGGGGGAGGTCAGTTGGGTCAGGTCAGTGAGAGATGGTCAGCCTGGGTTGTGTGAATGCTCGGGTGGGAGCTAGTTTAAGGCTGCATCTGCTCAGGTGTTACTATATGGGGACGATTTAGTGCATTTTTATTGTAATGAATGTTACATCAATGTGAGATTGATACCTGATCTGCAGTAAGAAGATTAGTTCTATCACTGAGTCCTACACTATCAACATCCTTGCTGGAAGAGCACAGCAGGCCAAGCAGCATCAGAGGAACAGGAAGGCTGACGTTGCGGGCCTAGACTATCCTTCAGTAATGCATTCCGAGGCCCAAAACTTCAGCCTTCCTGCTCCTCTGATGCTGCTTGGCCTGCTGAGTTCATCCAGCTCGACACTTTCTTATCTCAGATTCTCCAGCATCTGCTGTTCCTACGATCTCTGAAACCATTGACAGCCCATCTTGTTTACAAGATGCACAGCAAAATTTCATCAAAGATCCTACATAGCTCCTTCCAAAGCCATGACCACTGCCATCGAGAAGGTTAGGGGCAGCAGATGCATGTATCAGTGATAATAGGAACTGCAGATGCTGGAGAATCCAAGATAACAAAGTGTGGAGCTGGATGAACACAGCAGGCCAAGCAGCATCTCAGGAGCACAAAGAAGGGCCTAGACCCTCTGATGAAAGGGGTAGCCCCGAAACGTCAGCTTTTGTGCTCCTGAGATGCTGCTTGGCCTGCTGTGTTCATCTAGCTCCACAATTTGTCCTCTCTGAGCCAATAAAATGCTGGCCATGCATTGACACGCACAGCCCAGGAGTGAATTTAAAAAGTTCCCAGTTAAACATTCCAGCTTTGAATACATGCGATGGAAGCAGAGGTTTGCAACAGAAAACAACAAAATTTCACAGGGAAGAATGTCAGCGTTAATAAAGATGAAAATGGTTTACTCTGAAAAGCAGGAATCAGACAATAAGATGCAAGACTTTTATATGATAGAAACAGGTTAAAAGCAATTTTTCGTTTGCAAAGACATTTCAAGGAATGGTCTCTGATGTGTAATGATGAACAAGCCCCCAGTTTCAGATTTCAGAATGAATCCCTTTGTGAAGTATGCAATCAAAATATCCACTCTGCAGTTTGAAGTCATAAATAATTTTAATACATTTTAGAGGAACAATTTAAGCCATTTTACATTTCTTGCAATGCATAACATTGCGTTCCTCTGAAGACGTTGCAGAAATCTGGTCAGGCTGTGCCAGATATTCAGTACCTTTTGTTGCATTGTATTCTGAACATTATTGTTTCTGTTTTCTCCAGAGGATCTCTTGTTGTTTACTGGGAAATTGAAAGGATTGCATTCTAAAGACCAAGCAGATTAAGGATACCTTTCTATTCTTTTATATTACATCAGACAAGAAAGCTCAATTTTGCTTAATTTGGCTGACTGACTTCTAACTAGATCATAAACACATTTCCTAAATTACAATCCATGAAGCGTAGTCAAAGAATTGTCTATTGGCACATCATTCTGCTGGAAGCATGGTGACAGTTGTCAGTGAGCAAATCATAGTTTTGACCAACAGTTTCCACAAAATCTCCGACGGAACGTCCCTCAACTGGCCTCTCATCCGTCACCTGAACAATGAGATAAGATGTTAATACATAATATATTCTGTAAATTAATTTGGACTTGAATAAGAACTTCCAATATGCATTGATACACACCCTCCACCGATCTGACATGTGAGCAGCATCAGTGACAACAGTATCAGATGAGATCCCATATCCTCTTCCTTTGTGAATTAGCCACTGTTCTCCATCATCTGTGGTAACTCTGAAACATTGAGCATATTTGTCTGAAAATAATCTAAAACTTCATACCTGGCTTATATAAATCACAATAAGAAATTCAAATAAAAAACGTTGCACAACTTGTCAGGAACATCAACACCATTTAAACAAAGGCACATTCCACCCAAAGGAAAATCACCCCTTGCCAATAGCTGAGGATATTTGCCAGAACTGGGAAAGCCATGTTACAAACTGTTCAAGCAGAAGTCTAATGTAGTCATATTCACAGATCATCCCTGTCAATCGATGTCCCAGATTCCTCCATCACCTCCCTTGATATGTTCAGTCCTACCATTAGAAGCAGCGTGCTACAGTCAGAACCATTTGATCACACAACTGAAAAACCAGATTAAAGGCCAGAGCTCATGTCACAGCCTGCAGTGAATGGTGTTGGACAGTGAAACAAATAACTGGAGAAGCAGATTTTACAGTCATCACATCATCAATGATGGCAGAGCCCAGCTCGTCTGTTCGAAGGATAAAGCTGAAATGCTCGCAAAGTTCTTCAGTCTCAAGGTGCATTGTCTATCTTGAACTTCTCCTGGAGTCCCAACATCAGAAGCACCTCATAGAATCCCCACAGTGTGGAACGCTGCATGCCCCACAGACAATCCACCTCACCCGCACATCCTGGGACACTATGGACAATTTGAGCGTAGCCAATCTACCTCAGCTAATCAGGAACGAAAAAGACAGCAGAATTTTGGATGAGCTCAATTTTATAGAGGGTAGAAGATGTGAGAGTAGACGGGGGAGGTTTGTAATGTTGAAGGATATGGAAGGTAAAAGGTGAAGGTGCCATTGGGCTGCTGTCCCATTAGAGAGAGATGACTAGTGATGGTGCAACCTGAGGGTCATCATGCCTCAGGCAAGGGGAGAGATTGAGTAGGAGAGTCCTTCACAGCAGCCTCAGCCAGGTTTATTACCTTTTATGAACTTGATCTCTGTTTGATGTGACTTATTAATGCCTGTGTATTTATTTGTGAAGCATTAAAGTCACTTCAATGGGATATTCCACCAGCTGTATTTGTTTGACAGTTTAATGCAAAGGTGAGAAGGGCATTTTGTTCCAGATGAAATGTTGATGGTAATTTTTTTCAAAGTTTCATGCTTATTTCAAAGATTTGATAATGTCATTACATGTCATTTGAACTCTGTACCTTGGAGGTTTTGTGTTTGATACAAGAGCATGGAGGAAGCATCAGAGATGTGACGTGCATGGGAATATGTGACGGAATGAAAGTGGTATCGGAGCTAGGGAGACGTGGAGTTTTCTCCCTATGTTTTGTTTGCAACCACTTTTGTTGATTTACTGAACTTGATTGGGGGATTAGTACGGCCAGGACATCAGCGATAACTCTGCCGGTAGTGCCAGAGGATCTTTTACAACCTGCTGATTGGCCACGCAAGGCTATGAGAAAACATATCCCACAAAAGACTTTACATCCGACAGTGCATTACTCCTACACTATTGTCAGCCTGTAATTTTTGTTTGGGGTTCTGGAGTGGGATTTAAATCAACAACCTTCTGAATCAAACGTGGGCTAACAAGTGGCTAGAAGTCTGAGGGAGGGTCATCCGATTAAGCATATACAAAACACAGTGGAAGGATCCCTTGTATCGCCCAGTTTTACAGTATATCCCAAATCAAAAACTGAAACTTATTACAATTGCCTTACCTAACTCCTGAATGACTTATTCCTAACCAGCCCAAATATTTCAGAGGCCTCTCTACCCTTTCAGCTCTTGTCACTGGGGTGTTGTATAGCCGTGTCAGTTCAGATTGGCTTGTAATATCATGAGGAAAAGTACCATCTCCACCTGAACTAAAACCTAAACAATAAAAATCAGAATTATTTATTAACACAAACCCAATTACTGCTTGCATCAAATTATAAACCTTGCAAATGACATCACAATTAATGTGCTAATAGTCATTTGGTGGAAGAGTTTTTGAATATCTCTGAGAAAAACTTTTGTGTTAGAAACACTGCAGGTTCATTTATTAGGAGAATGTTCAAGAACACTTTTTTGTGAAAAAGCCATTCACAGGATGTGGGAGTAGTTGGTTGGGCCAGGGTTTATTGTCCATCTGTAGGTGCCTTGAGAAGGTGAAGGTGAGCTACCCTCTCAAACCATTGCTTTCCTTCGGTGTCGCCACATCTCTCAGGGAAAGCATTCCAGGAGTTTGACCCAATGATACAGAAGCCACAGCAATATATTTCCAGTCAGAATGGTGAATGATGGAACTTGCCGGTGATGGCGTTCCCATTTATCTGTTGCCCCTGTCCTTTTAGCTAGAAATAGTTGTGAGCTTGGAAGGGGCTGTCTAAGGAGCCTTGGTGATTTTCTGCAGTGCATCGATAAGACGACACACACTACTGCTACTGAACATTGGTGATGCTGGAGGGAGTGAACATTGGAGATTTTGAACCATATAAAGGGTTTCTTTGCCTTGGAAGTGTCAATCTACTTGTGTGTTGTTGGAGCAGTACTCATCCGGACAAGTGGGGAGTTTTCCATCACATTCTGATTTAAACCTTGTAGAAAGTGGCCAGGCACTTGGCAGTGGATATTCATTGTGGGCTTTTTAGCTTCTGATCTGCTCTTGCAGCTGTAGTATTTATATGTCAAACGCTTCGTTGCTCACAATGTGGCCTCCTCTACTTTGGGGTAATGAAGCTTAAACTGGGTGTCCACTTCACAGAACATTTACACTCTGCTTACAAAAAAGGCCCTGAGCTACCTATTGCCTGCCACATTAACACAGCACTCTGTTCCCTGGCCAAGATGCTGCAGTCTTCCAGCGAAGCTCAATGCAAGTTGGAAGAACTACACCTCCTTTTTTGCATGGGGACCCTGCAGCCCTCAGGACTCAATATCAAGTTTAAAAATTTTAGGGCCGAAACTCTCCCACGTCCTGGCCACCTGCCTGATACACGAGGCCTCATTATCACATAGCCTGCTATGACACACTACCTCTTGTTAGTCACCAACAGTTCCCATTAACAACTATTCGCTCTCCCAGCAGGTTGTCATCAACTCCCTTGTCTATCAAACTGCTCTTATTTCTTTTTGAGCTCTATTCTATACTTCACTCCCTATCCCACCCCCTTCCTATTTTCTGAATATAAACCAACATTTTCCCAGTTGCCATCGGTTCGGATGAAGGATCACTGGACACAAAACTGAACTCAGATATTTTCTTCTCAGATGCTGCCAGACCTGCTGAGATTTTCCAGCAATTTCTGTTTCAGTTCCTGATTTGCAGCATCTGCAGTTCTTTTGGTTTTCAAAGGGATGTGCTATTTGGTATGTCCTGCAAGCGTTTGGGATATACAGTCTCAGTATTTTGGACAAATTGTCCTGATCAGTACAAGTGGAAAAGCTTTGCCGAAATATATCTCTTCTCACTCATACTCAATCAATATGGTTTTTCTTTCGGAACAAAAGTAATTATTTAACCCTTTCAGCTATCATTATACACCAGCTCTAACACTGTGAGAAGTGTTCAATAATACACACAATAATTATTCACCCAACAAAAGTGAGCAGTGTACCATGGCAGGGTCGGAAGCCTGCGATGCAGCGATGTCTAGGAGAGCCACAGGTACCTCGTTGGGTGAATCTATCAAGGAAGATCTAACCATCTTACACGTCTGAGTCCTCCGCCACAAAGGAGGAGCAGGCTGGTAAATACCTGCATCAGTATCACATTCCCACAAAACCTCCTGTCTCAGCACTGAATCACTCTTCCTTCATTGTCACTCTTCCCGTCAACCGTGTGGGTGGACCCCACCCAGGATGGCTGCAGTTCTACAAAGTGTCTCATGATCACTTTCTGCAGGGCATTTCAGGAGGCATAATAAATGCTGGACCAGCAAGTGATGAACATATCCCATGGAGAAATAAAATAAAAGCCGGATGTGACGGACGGTCAGTGCAGGTGACGTTTCTGCCATTGAAGTCAGGCAGTCAGTTGTATCCACGGAGTGATAGGTGCTGAGATGGCATCCAACCTCTGGTCATGGGCATGCACCTGTACCTATTGAAAGTACCTGTTATCATTAACCTACACCCCTCAGGATCATTCCAGCGTCCTGTACAGGATCTTTGCATTGTGTTGCAGCCAGCTGCACACCACCGTATGAGGTTATACTGGACACTCTGTTCAGGAGGGGAAACACTACGATGGAGTTCAGAGCAGTCCAGGAGAACCTGCAGCCAGGATGTCTGAAAGGATGTGGGATGGTGTCTAGTTTCTGGAAAATTCAGAGCACCGTTGGATTGTAAGCCGTGTGGTGGTCAGAGCACCCATGGAATGTGCTGGGATTTCATACGCTCTCAGCCCCACGGGATTTCTGTTCTCCAAATCTTAACTAAGCCCCATTTCACAGTAGGGAAGGAGGCAAGGACCCATTTTTCGGGAAAATTAACATTTTCGGGCTCATGGCTCCAACAACTGGGAAAAATGTGTTCAATTTGACCAATTTGTTTGCAAGTGCTATACCTACTATATTAATCAGGTAAATAGACACCGAGACCTGCAGATGATGGCAATCTGGAACCAAAACAGACAGGCAGGTTCTGACAAAGGATCATTGGACTTGAAACATTAAAGTGTTCTCTTTACAGATGCTGTTTTCTCTTTGCTGATGCTGGTTTGTCTTTGTAGATGCTGCCTGATCTGCTGAGTTTCTTCAGCACTCTGTTTTTGTCTTAAACAATAGTGTTAAAGCCGCAGTTGTAATTTATAGAACATAGAACATAGAACTTAGAAAAGTACAGCACAGTACAGGCCCTTCGGCCCACGATGTTGTGCCGTGGAATAATCCTAATCCAAAAATAAAATAACCTAACCTACATTCCCCTCAATTCACTGCTTTCCATGGGCATGTCCAGCAGTCGCTTTCATGTCACAAATGACTCTGCTTCCACGACTACCACTGGTAAACTATTTCATGCGCTCACAACTCTCT
Source organism: Stegostoma tigrinum (assembly GCF_030684315.1). NCBI lineage: Eukaryota > Metazoa > Chordata > Chondrichthyes > Orectolobiformes > Stegostomatidae > Stegostoma > Stegostoma tigrinum. The sequence continues at coordinate 19,461,628 of NC_081358.1, forward strand.
GGATGAAGAACCTCCCTCTGATGTCTCCTCTATACCTTCCTCCTAACACCTTAAAACTATGACCCTGCGTGGCAGTCAAACCTGCCCTGGGGAAAAGTCTCTGGCGATCAACTCTACCCATGTCTCTCATTACCTTGTACACCTCGATCAGGTCACCTCTCTTCCTCTTCTCTCCAGAGAGAAAATCCCATGCTCAGTCAACCTCTCCTCCTAAGACAAGCCCTCCAGTCCAGGCAACATCCTGGTAAACCTCTTTTGCACCCTCTCCAAAGCCTCCACATCTTTCCTATAATAGGGCAACCAGAACCGGACACAATACTCCAAGTGTGGTCTCACCAGGGTTTTGTAGAGCTGCAGCAAAACCTTGTGGCTCTTAAACTTGATCCCTCTGTTAATGAAAGCCAAAACGCCATATGCTTTCTTAACAACCTTATCCACTTGGGTGGCAACTTTGAGGGAGCTATGCAATTGAACACCAAGACCCCGGTGTTCCTTCACACTGCCAAGCATCCTGCCTTTAATCCTATATTCAGCATTTAAATTCGACCTTCCAAAATACATCACTTCGCATTTTACCAGCTGGAACTCCATCTGCCATTTCTCAGCCCACCTCTGCATACTGTCAATGTCTCGCTGAAGCCTGCAATAGACCTCGATACGATCAACGGCACCCCCAACATTTGTGTCATCAGCAAACATACTGACCCACCCCTCAAACTCCTGATCCAAGTCATTTATAAAAACTACAAGGAGCAGAGGCCCAAGAACAGAGCCCAGTGGGACACCACTCAGCACTGACCTCCAGGCAGAATCCTAACCATCTGCAACCACTCTCTGCCTCCTGTCAGCCAACCAAGAGGCATTTATAGTCATTCGAAATCATGGATCAACCTAGCATAATATTTATGTAAAAATTTCCATCATGCTACAGACTGGCCAGTCATGTTTTAATGCAAGAGGAACATCAGACTGAGAATACGTCTCCACATTATGATGTGTCCACAGGGCACTTTGTTTTATGGTCTGCAGGACTTACATCTAAAATGCCTCAGTATGGTCTTCATTTTTGTCATTCATTTTGGGGGTTGAAAGTTATAGAACATAGAACATTACAGCACAGTACAGGCCCTTCGGCCCTCGATGTTGTGCTGTACTGACCTGTCATACCAATCTGAAGCCCATCTCACCTACACTATTCCATGTACGTCCATATGCTTGTCCAATGACGACTTAAATGTACTTAAAGTTGGCAAATCTACTACCGCTGCAGGCAAAGCCTTGCATTCCCTTACTACTCTCTGAGTAAAGAAACTATCTCTGACATCTGTCCTATATCTTTCACCCCTCAATTTAAAGCTATGCCCCCTCATGCTTGCCGTCACCATCCTAGGAAAAAGGCTCTCCCTATCCACCCTATCTAACCCTCTGATTAGTTTATATGTCTCAATTAAGTCACCTCTCAACCTTTTTCTCTCGAACGAAAACAGCCTCAAGCCCCGCAGCCTTTCCTCGTAAGACCTTCCCTCTATACCAGGCAACATCCTAGTAACTCTCCTCTGCACCCTTTCCAAAACTTCCACATCCTTCTTATAATGCAGTGACCAGAACTGTACGCAATACTCCAAGTGCGGCCACATTCAGAGTTTTGTACAGCTTCAGCATAACCTCTTGGTTCCGGAACTCGATCCCCCTATTAATAAAAGCTAAAACACTATGCCTTCTTCACAGACCTGTCAACCTGGGTGGCAACTTCCAAGGATCTGTGTACACGGACACCGAGATCTCTCTGCTCATCTGAACTACCAAGAATCTTACCATTAGCCCAGTACATTGCATTCCGGTTACTCCTACCAAAGTGCATCACCTCACACTTGTCCTCATTAAACTGCATTTGCCACCTCTCAGCCCAGCTCTGCAGCTTATACACTTATTTGATTAATTAGCAGACCTAGAGTACTGATAAATAGGTAAATGCTTAAATACTCACTTGGAGCTGCAGTAACAGCGCAGGAACAAATTGAAAGAATCACCAGGATCATGGTCCCCGCAGTGTTAGTGCCTGCAGTGTAGAAAATTAAATAATAGATTTGACATGCAGTGGAAATGAAAGATTACACAGAACAAATTCTTTGCATTTTGTCCAGAGTTATCACTTTGATTTCTTTTGAGCAGAAAAAAACTGTGCATCAAAATAAACATTTGTACCAGTAAAATACTAACATTCCCCTCCCCACATTTCTGATTGTAAAATAAAACAAGTCACACAGCGTGTGATTTAGTTCTCAAGTTATACAAAAATTCATAATTGTGGTTCTTTTATTTCTATATTCCTTTAAACATTCAATTTACCTGAGGCTTAGAAGAACAAAAGTCGTGTTTCTCTGGATATTCTTTGATCTTGTTTCTGATCCCTGTCTGTCGTAGGACACTCTGTGACCCTGAATTTAAAGAACTCATTTCCTGACGTCACAGTTTGTGGAAGTGACCATTTCAACCTGTGTAAACATAACAATTGCTTGGGACATACCAATAAGTACATCTGTTATAATAAATTGAAAAGATTAATGAAACATTAGAAAATTAATTTGTTGCACAGATTCTGCTCATGTATGAAATTACATACGCTTTCCATTTTGACATGACTCATGCGTTTGCTTTATTTATCCAGATAGATTGTTGGGGAGATGCATTCGTGAGTGACGTTATGATCTAAGAGTTTGAAATTGTATAAACATTGTAAAAGAGGGAATACATTTCCTGTGTGTTAATTCAAATTCTGCCCTAATCTGACAAACACAATCTAAATTTCGGCCAAATCAACTATTTTGTCTGAAGCTAAGATGCACAAACACCTAGTTGAATCATATAATGTGCTTAGTCAGGTTAATCATGGCTCATATCAATTCCAGCCTCGCAGCCTGCCTTGACTCTTTGCAAATTGCCTACCAGCAGAATAGGTCCATAGCAGATGCCATCTCCCTAAGACAAGACTTGTCCCTGGAACATGGGGATAATAAGGATACCTATGTCAAGCTTATATTTATTGACCACATCTGCACCTTCAATACTACAATCCCAACCAAAGTAATTTTAAAACTCCGGCAGCTGGATCTCTCCACCCTCTGTAGCTGGATCCTTGACTTCCTGACCCACAGATGGCAATCAGTGAGGATGGGTAACAGCACCTCCTTCACAGCAATCCTCAACACCAGCACACTGTAAGGCTGGGTACTCAGCCCCTCACTATACTCCCTGTACTCTCTTGTCTGTGTTGTCAAATTTTATGTGAACTCCATATGCAACTTGTTTAATGACACCCTTGTTGTAGGCCAAACATCAAACAAGACGAGACAGAATACAGGAAAGAGATAGAGTGCTTGGAGTTGTGGTGCAAAGATAACAATCTCTCCCTCAACATGAGTGAAACTAAAGATCTGATCATTCACTTCAAGAAGCAAGGAGGGCAACAGGCACCAATCTACATCAATGGAGCTGAGGTGGAGATGATTGAGAGCGACAAGTCCCTTGGAGTGATGATCACCAATAATCTGTCCTGGACCACCCACACTGATGGGACTGTCAAGAAGGCACAACAACATCTCTTCTTCCTCAGGAGGCTAAGGAAATTCACATGTCCATAAGGACTCTCACCAAAGTTTATCGATGTACCAAAGAAAACAGGCGATCTGGATGCATCACAGCTTGGTACAGTAACTGCTCTACCCCGGACCGTAAGATACTGCACAGAGTTGTAAAAACAGCCCGCTCCATCATCAAAACCAAACTCCCATCCATTGACTCCATCGTTAACTCCACTGACTTCTCGCTACCTCAGAAATGCAGCAAACATTATCGAAGATCACTCCCACCCAACCTCTTCTGCCAGACTGAAGATAAAATAGCTTAAACACATGTACCATCAGATCCAAATACAACTTCTTCCCTGCTTTTATTACACTTCTGAATGGGCCTGTCAAGTTTCAAATGAAATGTAACAAAGCGTGGGGCTGTATGTACACAGCAGGACAAGCGGCATCTTAGGAACACAAAACACGACATTTCAGGCCTCAACTCTTCATCAGAAAAGGAGGATGGGGAGACGGTTCTGAAATAGGGAGAGAGGTGGAGGCGGATCGAAGAAGGACAAAGGAGGAAGTGTCGGAGTATGATGCATATGGATCCAGAGGTTGGTGAGGTGGGATGCGAAGGTAACAGTTAGCCCGCTGGTTCCTGACCAATATGATCCAACTTCGAACCTGGAGGCAGCCTATTTCTTGACATACCATCCGACCACCCTCCGGATCCAATGCATCATCCTCCGACACTTCCGCCATCTGCAATCCAACTGCACCATCAAAGCCATTTCTCCATCCCCAACTTTGCCTGCTTTCCGGAGGGACCACTCTCTCTGAGACTCACTTGTCCCATCTACACTCCGATTCAACCCCACCACACCTGTCACTTTCCTCAGCTACCGTAGGAAGTGCTCCACTTCCCCACCCGCCCCGATACCTCATCCCTCACCAGCATCCCAGGCCCCAAGAAGACTTTCCATATCAAGCAGATGTTCACCTGCACATCTGCCAATGTGGTATACTGCATCCGCTGTACCCGTTGTGGCCTCCTCTACATCGGGGAAACAAAGCAGTCTTGGGGACCGTTTTACAGAACACCTACTCTCAGTTCGCAATCAACAACTGCACCTCCTAGTTGCGAACCATTTCAACTCCCTCTCCCTCCTTTCCTAAAATGACATGTCCATCCTGGGCCTCCTGCAGTGCCACAACGATGCCACACGAAGGTTTCAGGGACAGCAGCTCATATTCCGCTTGGGAACCCTGCAGCCCAATGGTGTCGATGTGGATTTCACAAGCTTCAAAATCTCCATCCCTCCCTCTGCATCCCAAAACCAGCCCTGCTCGTCCCCGCCTCCCTAACCTGTTCTTCATCTCACCTATAGCCTCCTCCCACCCCAGGCTGCACCTCCATTCCCTACCTACTATCCTCATCCCGCCCCCTTGACCTGTTCGTCCTCCCCGGTCAGTACCTATCCCCTCCCTACCTCCACACCTATACTCACCTTTCCTGGCTCCATTGCCACCCCTTTAACTTTCTGACTCCTCTTCACCTATCTTCACCTCTCTCCCTCTTCAATCCACCTCCCCCTCTCACTCTATTTATTTCAGAACCCTCTCCTCCTCTCCCTTCCCTGATTTAGGGTATCGGCCTGAAACATCAGCTTTTGTGCTCCTAAGGTGCTGCTTGGCCTGCTGTGTTCATCCAGCTCCACACTTTATTATCTCGGATTCTCTGGTATCGGCAGTTCCCATTATCTCTGATTCAAATCTGAAGTTTTCATTTTGCTTTGCGCACACCTTCTTTGCAGTTGTAACTTTGTATTCTGCACTCTGTTTAATCACTCTGTGATCTTTGTACAGTTTGATGTACCCGTTCTGCACATAAAACAAAACTTTGCACTGTGCTGAGGTATGTGTGACAATAAAGAGTCAAATTCCATCAAACTGAATTTAATCAAGAATCCCTATTGCAAATATACAGCCTATTCAGCTCAGAGTGTTGGCAAATATCCTCTGAATAGCATCCCACTCAGATACACAGATACACCTCTCCACCCTATTCCCATAACCCTGTTTTCGCCATGGCCAATCCACCGAGCCTGCACAGACCTGGACACATTGGGGAATTTAGCATGGCCAATCCACTCAATCTGCACATCTTCTTTACGGTGGGAGGAAACTGGTGGAAAGCACGGCAGGCCCCATTTTGCAAAGATATTTTCATAAATAAACAGAATAATATTAATACCACAAAGTTGTCGACTGAGTGACGGGAGGAGAAAATCAGTGACACCCCCAGTCTCCCGAGCACAGTCTTGCAGACAGCACATTACCTTGCTGCTGCCTGTGCCTTTAGTAGATGGATGTGTACAGCAGCCATTACTTTCGGTGACATTCACTGTCTGCCTGTATCAGCAGGCCTGACAGTGCACATGGCCACTGCTATTTAAAGACAACCTGCTCTCCTTACAGGGAAACGTGCTGGGAGATTTTTTTCAAAGTTAATATGTTTAATGATACTTTGCAAAATGACTGAGCATGTGACAGAACAAACTCTAATTTGTCACAGAGTGCGTCCATGATCCATACAGCCAGCATTTTGGCAAATTTGTCTTTGAGCTAACAATGAAACAATGCAAAATTACATACGCGCAAATGTTATGTTTTGCAACTGGATGATCACTGGGAGTATCTCTGTCTTTAACATCCAACTCCTAACTTACTGGAAGTGAGTTTGCTTTTGGTCACTTGGTGCAGTGACACCATTGGTTAAGGAGAAATGAACTCGAGTTCATGAGGCCAGATTTCTAAACCCCATGCGCAAAGTCCTTTGAACTATCCCAAGGCATGAGCAGCACAGGTTTCTGTGTACCAATGTTCTGAACTGACTCTCCATTTCTTGAAAGACCCGAGTGAGGCTTGAACCTTGAACTTCTGACCTAAAAGTAGAGAGACATTGCAGACAGTGCAGTAGAGGTTTAACAAGAATGGCTCCAAGGTTGAGAACCAGTATTGTTCAGGAAAGTTTGGAGAAATTGGAAATGATTTCATTATAGACGATAACTAAAAAGGCAATATGCAGAGAAAAAGTCAGGTACCAAAGCAAATTGGCCAAAAATATAAAGGAGGACAGTAAAAGCTTTTTTAGGTATTTGAAATGAAAAATAATGATTCAGACTAAAATTGGGCCCTTGAAGCCAGAAACGGGTGAATTTATTATGCGGAACAAGGAAATGGCAGAAGAGTTGAATTGGCACTTTGGATCTGTCTACATTAGGGAAGACACAAACAGTCTCCCAGATGTAATAGTGGCTGAACGATCTAAGGTAATGGACGAACTGAAGGGAATTTATGTTAGGCAGGAAGTGGTGTTGGATAAGCTGTTAGGTCTAAAGGCTGATAAGTCCCTGGGGCCTGATGGTCAGCATCCCAGGGAACTTAAGGAGGTGGCTCTAGAAATCATGGACGCATTGGTAATCATTTTCTAATGTTCTATAGATTCAGGATCAGTTCCTACAGATTGGAGGGTGGCTAATGTTGTCCCACTTTTCAAGAAAGGAGAGAGAGAGAAAACAGGGAATTATCGACCAGTTAGCCTGATATCAGTAGTGGGTAAGATGCTGGAGTCAATTATAAAAGATGAAATTACAACTCATTTGGATGGCAGTAACAGGATATATCAGAGTCAGCATGGATTTGCGAAGGTGAAATCGTGCTTGACTAATATTCTGGTAGTTTTTGAGGATGTAACTATGACGATGGACAAGGGAGAGCCAGTGGATGTGGTGTACATGGACTTTCAGAAAGCCTTTGATATAGTCCCACATAGGAGATTAGTGAGCAAAATTAGGGCACATGGTATTGGGGCCAAAATACTGGCTTGGATTGAAAATTGGCTGGCTGGCAGAAAGCAAAGAGCAGTGATAAACGGGTCCCCTTCGGAATGGCAGGCGGTGACCAGTGGGGTACCTCAGGGTTCGGTGCTGGGACGGCAGTTGTTTACGCTATACATTAATGATATAGATGAAGGCATTAAAAGTAATATTAGCAAATTTGCTGATGACACAAAGCTGGGTGACAGTGTGAAATGTGAGGACGATGTTATAAGAATACAAGGTGACTGGGACAGGTTAGGTGAGTGGACGGATGCATGGCAGATGCAGTTTAATGGGGATGAATGTGTGGTTATCCACTATGGTGGCAAGAACAGGAAGGCACAATACGATCTAAATGGAGTCAAGTTAGGTTAAGAGGAAGTACAACGAGATCTGGGTGTTCTTGTACATCAGTCAATGAAAGCAAGCATGCAGGTACAGCAGGCAGAGAAGAAAGCTAATGGCATGCTGGCCTTCATAACAAGAGGAATTGAGTATCGGAGCAAAGAGGTCCTTCTGCAGCTGTACAGGGCCCTGGTGAGACCACACCTGGAGTAGTGTGTGCAGTTTTGGTCTCCAAATTTGTGGAAGGGCATTCTTGCTATTGAGGGTATGCAGCGTAGATTCATGAGGTCAATTCCCGGAATGGCGGGACTATCATATGTTGAAAGATTGGAATGACTGGGCTTGTATACACTTGAGTTTAGAAGGAAGAGAGGGGATCTGATTGTGACGTATAAGATTATTTAGGGATTGCACACTCTGGAGGCAGGAAGCATGTTTCCGCTGATGGCTGAGTCCAGAATCCAAGGACATAGCTTAAGAATAAGGGGTAGGCCATTGAGAACAGAGCAGAGTAAAAACCTCTTCACCCAGAGGGTGGTGGATATATGGAATGCTCTGCCCCTGAAGGCAGTGGAGACCAACTCTCTGGATACTTTCAAGAAAGAGAAGCATAGAGCTCTTCAATGTAGTGGAATCAGGGGTTATGGGGAAAAGGCAGGAACAGGATACTGATTGTGGATGAGCAACCATGATCATAATGAATGGTGGTGCTGGCTCAAAGTGCCGAATGGCCTGCTCCTGCACCTATTGTCTATTGTCTTTTGCACTAATTTGAATTGTTCAGTCACAATGGACTGAATGAACTCTATCAGCATCATGGCAAGTCTGTGCCCCATGTTTTTAGCATTAGAAAAATCAAATGGAATTTAAATTAAAGATCTTGGAATTTAGCAACTGTTTATCAACTTTTCGTCATAAATTCATGAGACTCTCAATATGTTGATAACAGTGACTTCAAAATCAATTAAAAAGGCACTTGCCAAAAATTCATTATGCAACATAAAACAGTATTGACCTGAACCTTTACTGGAAACCTAATATTTTTGATCACTAAAGTTGTTGCAATCATTTTCGACAAATAATTTTATAACTGTTACACAATGATACTTTTACAGATGAAAGAAAAAAAATCAGTTCTTTGGAAAATAAAAATCTGAAAGGTTTGCTTGAAAAGCCAAAAAAGCCAACACTTCACTCAACTTTGCTCTCAGTCAAATATATTTGGGCAAGTCTTTTAAAATGTTTGGACTGGAGGTTTATGATTTCTTTAGATTTTAGTTTCAATAAAGATGAATGCTGGGCTGCATTATTAAGGATGTAGTTGAGGTGTACTTGGAAGTACATGGTAAAGTAGGGCTGAGTCAGCACAATTTTACCACGGGGAGGTCATGCCTGAAAAATCTGCTGAAATACTTTGAGGAGGAGATCTTTGACAAGGTATCTCACAGGATGCTGCTAAAGAAGATAAGACCCTCTGGAGTTAAAGGCAAGCTACTGGCATGAGTAGGGGATTGACTGATTGGCAGAAGGCAGAGAGGGAGGGTAAAGGGGTCTTTTTCAGGATGGCAAGTGGTGATTCGTGAAGTTCCACAGGGATTAGTTTTGGGAACACAACTATTCACATTATACATTAATGATTTCAAGAAAGGAATTGAAGCATTGTTGCTTTGTTTGCAGATGACACAAAGACAGGTGGAGGGTCAGATTGTATTGAGAAAGCTAGACGGCTGCAGAAGGGTTTGGACATGCCAAGAGAGTGGACAAAGATGGAGCAGATGGAATACAACGTGGGAAAGTGTAAGGTAATGCTCCTCAGTAGGAAGGGTAGAGGCAAAGACTGTTGTCGAAATGAGGAAATCCTTCGGAAATCTGAAGCACAAATCAACTGAGCAGTGTGAAGGAACATTTTCATCTCCTGCACATAGAACATAGAACATAACAACACAGTACAGGCCCTTCGGCCCTCGATGTTGTACTGACCTGTCATACCGATATGAAGCCCATCTAACCTACACTATTCCATGTATGTCCATATGCTAATCCAATGACGACTTAAATGTACCTGAAGTTGGCGAATCCACTACCGTTGCAGGCAAAGCGTTCCATTCCGTTACTACTCTCTGAGTAAAGAAACTACCTCTGACATCTGTCCTATAGCTTTCACCCCTCAATTTAAAGCTATGCCCCCTCGTGCTCGCCGTCACCATCCCAGGAAAAAGGCTTTCCCTATCCACCCTATCTAATCCTCTGATTATTTCATATGTTTCAATTAAGTCATCTCTCAACCTTCTTCTCTCTAATGAAAACAGCCTCACGTCCCTCAGCCTTTCCTCATAAGACCTTCCCTCCAGACCAGGCAACATTCAAGTAAATCTCGTCTGCACCCTTTCCAAACCTTCCACATCCTTCTTATAATGCAGTGACCAGAACTGCACACAATACTCCAAGTGCGGCCGCACCAGAGTTTTGTACAGCTGCAGCATAACCTCTTGGTTCCGGAACTCGATCTCTCTATTCATAAAGCTAAAACGCTGTATGCCTTCTTAACAGCCCTGTCAACCTGGGTGGCAACTTTCAATGATCTGTGTACATGGACACCGAGATCTCTCTGCTCATCTACACTACTAAGAATCTTACTATTAGCCCTGTAGTTTGCCTTCCAGTTACTCCGACCAAAGTGCATCACCTCACACTTGTCCGCATTAAACTCCATTTGCCACCTCTCAGCCCAATTCTGCAACTTATCTACGTCCCTCTGCAACCTACAGCATCCTTCGTCACTATCCACTACTCCACCAAACTTAGTGTCATCTTCAAATTTACTAAACCATCCTTCTACGCCCTCATCCAGGTCATTTATAAAAATGACAAACAGCAGTGGACCTCACACCGACCCTTGCGGTACACCACTAGTAACTGGTCTCCAGGATGAACATTTCCCATCAACTACCACCCTCTGTCTTCTTTCAGCAAGCCCATTTCCCATCCAAACTGCTATATTTCCCACAATTACATTCCTCCGCATGTTGAAAAATAGCCTACTGTGGGGAACTTTATCGAACGCCTTGCTGAAATCCATATACACCACATCAACTGGTTTACTCTCATCTACCTGTTTGGTCACCTTCTCAAAGAACTCAATAATGTTCGTGAGGCACCACCTTCCCTTCACAAAACAGTGCTGACTATGCCTGATCAATTTATTCTTTCCTCGATGATTATAAATCCTATCCCTTATAACCTTTTCCAACAATTTACCCACAACTGAGTTAAGGCTCACAGGTCTATAATTACCACGGTTGTCTCTACTCCCCTTCTTGAACAGGAGGACCACATTTGCTATCCTCCAGTCATCTGGCACCATTCATGTGGACAAAGATGAGTTAAAGATCAAAGTCAAAGTCTCGGCAATCGTCTCCCTGGCTTCCCAGAGGATCCTAGGATAAATGCCATCCGGCCCAGGGGACTTTTCTATCTTCAACCTCTGTGGGGTTTCTAATGCCTCTTCCTTGTGAACCTCAATCCCACCTAGTCTCGTAGCCTGTATCTCGGTATTCTCCTTGACAACATTGTCGTTTTCTAGAGTGAATACTGTTGAAAAATATTCATTTTGCGCTTCCCTTATCTCCTCTGACTCCACGCACAACTTACCACAACTATCCTTGATTGGCCCTAATCTTACTTTCGTCATTCTTTTATTCCTTAAATACCTATAGAAAGCCTTAGGGTTTACCCTGATCCTATCCACCAACCACTTCTCATGTCTCCTCCTGGCTTTTCTGAGCTCTCTCTTTAGGTCTTTCCTGGCTACCTCGTAGTCCTCAAGCACCCTAACTGAGCCTTCACATCTCATCCTAACGTAAGCCTTCTTCTTCCTCTTGAAGAGAGATTCCACCTCCTTCGTAAACCACGGCTCCTGCGCTCTGCAGCTTCCTCCCTGCCTGACAGGTACATACTTATCTAGGACACACAGGAGCTTTTCCTTGAACAAGCTCCACATTTCTAATGTGCCCATCCTGTGTGGCCCATTCACAATTTCTCTCCCTTTACTCCTGAACAGTGTTCTCTTCCAATAATATTTACCCTCCTGTGATTACCCTCCTCCATTACAGTGACTACTCCCTTCTCCAAACCGATCCTTTCCTAAGATCTACCCATGGATCACTGCCAGTCAAATTAGATTCACCTGGGAACTGCCAGTGGGTGCCCACCAGCACAAGCAGCTCGCCCGTCTCATGTGAATAATCCCCAGGCACCAAAACTGGGTGAGGGCTGCTGTCCCTTTTCTGGAACAGGAGACATTCTCTCTCATCACCTGGAAGTGCTGAGACTATTCTTTTGCAGAAGATTTATTTGATACATACTTCTGTTTGCAAAGAATGGAAAGTGAACTGGTTGAGGCTTATCACATGGCGGGTGAAGCTAATTTAATATACATTCCTTTCTAGCTTTTTGTATCCTTTGAAGGTATCATGTGGAAGAATAAAATGCCATTTAAATTAACAAAGACATTGTGGTTTGGCTTGCTTTTAAATCAAATTGACATATTCACATGACATTATTGATACTTAGATTTCGAAACACAAACTTTCAGGCATATTTAGGAAAAAGGTATTTGTCAAACAACAGATTATGCAATATTAACACAAGGTAACTGAAGGTAAGCAAGTTGCCTTTTTACAGGAATATGAGAATGTTGGATTGTTAAAGCTAATACAGACTTACTGGAAAAACAATCCCAGAAGAATGCTTTCGTATCAGACTGTTGTAATTCAATGCTTTTCCATATACACTTGAAACATTTCCACTGCGATTTCTTCAAGATGGCTGTGACCATGTCCTTTGGCCAAAGAGCCGGGGATAAAACCACTTTGATGTCACATTGGTCGCTTTAATTTCTCTGCGACCCCCACTGATTTGAACCTCTCTCCTTCTGCATTGACTGCTCTCCCAATTCTCAGATCCAGCCCTGACTTTTGTTATTCAGCCTGCCAACAAGGGTGGTGCAGTCATTCATTTATTCATTCATTCATGCATTACACACACACACACACACACACACACACACACACACACACACACACACACACACACACACACTCACCTTCCTCTCTCCCCCAGACTACGATGCCATTATTAAACATCAAGCTGGTCAAACTCTTGGATTAAAAGGAAGCCTCCGTCCTGGGCGCTGACGAGGTGTGCTTTCTTCTTTGATGTAACCTGAGAATTAATGGCACACATATTTGAAGTTGTTTGTTAATTTGAGATCACAAGGTGTAGCTCTGGATGAACACAGCAGGCCAAGCAGCATCAGAGGAGCAGGAAGGCTCCCATTTCGGGTCGATCCATTATATCTGTGAATTTGAGACATTTGATCATTTAGGATGTAATTTAATGTAAACACGAATAGATGGTGCAAGAGATAATGGGAACTGCAGATGCTGGAGAATCCAAGATAACAAAGTGTGAAGCTGGATGAACACAGCAGGCCAAGCAGCATCTCAGGAGTACAAAGCCCGCAACGTCAGCTTTTGTGCTCCTGAGATGCTGCTTGGCCTGCTGTGTTCAGCCAGCTTCAAACTTTGTCATCTTGGACTAGATGGTGCAATGTCAGTTGTCTGTGGAAAAGGAAACTAGAAATGGTATCAACAAGGTGGAGAGCTGGATGAAAGCAGCAGGCCAGGCAGCGGCAGAGGAGCAGGAAAGCTGACATTTCAGGCATGGACCCTTCTTCAGAAATGTTGTTCGATGGAAGTTTGTCAAAATAAATGGATTTCACCATAGAAATGTGTCATTTTGCATTATATCTGATTACAATCTCATGCAAGCTTGACTTAATACTCATGACATTTATTTCTTCATTCTGACCAAGATTTTTACCTTACAGTACTGTGAAGAAGGTACAATTACCGTGATCACTTTTACTGAGTTCACTTATTACAATTTGGGCTGGTCCCATTCAGTAGGGTAGATAGCAAGTAATTCCCATGCTTTACTCCACATTTCAAGCAGATTGCTTTGCATGACTTCACAGTAATTCCCCAAGCCCAGCTCCTGCGTTCCACTCTCCTCACTGCCGTTTGTGGTCTGACTCTCTCCCTATTTCTTTGCGCTCTCGTTTCCAATAGCTTACCTGGAGTGTCAAACAACCTGTTGCACTCCCAGAATAAATTACACCAAACTAACTACAATGATCTCCAAGAGTTCAAGCGAAGACTGATATGGCAAGTGATAACATTTCCTCGAACAATTCGAGTGAAATGTGATTTTCATATTGTTAAAGGTCCTCCGATAGACATGAAAGCAAATATATTGAGTCTTCCTGTACTCTGAACTCCGTTAGTATACAAGTGTAAATTCTCCTAAATATCTCTGCAAGGCTGCACACCAGGGAGTGGCTGCATATGCTGAGAAAGCAGCAGATTTTACTTTGTGCTTCCCGTCCTGCTATGTGACCACTATGAATAACAAAGTTCCTGTCAAGGCATTTCATTCTACATTTTGAGCTCTTGTTACAAGAACGTATTTTAATTCACATTTTAAATCTGTATCATAGTTGTTCTGACTTGGTCGCACGTGCTTGTCTATCAGTGTAAATGTCTGATTGGTTTAAATATTTTGACTGCATTGGATCCCCCTCGTTCTCACATACCACACCCCCCAAACTCCGGATACAACGCATCATCCTCCGACACTTCTGCCATCTACAATCAGACCCCACCACCCAAGACACTTTTCCATCCCCACCCTTGTCTGCCTTCCAGAGAGACCACTCTCTCCATGACTCCCTTGCTCGTTCCACACTCCCCTCCAACCCCACCACACCCGACACCTTCCCCAGCAACCGCAGGAATTGCTACACTTGCCACCACACCTCCTCCCTCACTCCCATCCCAGGCCACCAGATGACTTTCCATATCAAGCAGATATTCACCTGCACATCTGCCAATGTGGAATACTGTGTCCATTGTACCCGGTGTGGCTTCCTCTGCATTGGGGAAACCAAGCGGGCGCTTGGGGACCACTTTGCAGAACACCTCCGCTCGGTTCGCAATAAACAACTGCACCTCTCAGTCTCGAACCATTTTAACTCCCCCTCCCATTCGTTAGAAGACATGTCCATCATGGGCCTCGTGCAGTGCCACAATGATGCTCCCCGTAGGTTGCAGGAACAGCAACTCATGTTCCGCTTGGGAACCCTGCAGCCCAATGGTATCAATGTGGACTTCACCGGCTTCAACATCTCCCCTTCCCGCACCGCATCCCAAAACCAGCCCAGTTCATAACCTCCCCCCACTGCATCACCCTACCAGCCCAGCTCATCCCCTCCCCCCACTGCATCCCAAAATCAGCCCAGCCTGTCTCTGCCTCCCTGACCTGTTCTTCCTCTCACCCATCCCTTCCTCCCACTTCAAACCGCACCTCCATTTCCAACCTGCTATCTGAACTATCCATCCCTACTTCCCCACCTATACTCTCCTCTGCACCTGTCTTCTTTTCTCTCCATCTACGGTCCACCTCCCCCTCTCTCCCTATTTATTCCAGAACCCTCACCACATCCCCCTCTCTGATGAAGGGTCTTGGCCCGAAACATCAGCTTTTGTGCTCCTGAGATGTCCTTGGCCTGCTGTATTCATCCAGCTTCACACTATATCATTTGAGGATGTTACCGATAATTTAGGCATCAAACACTTTAAATCAAGTGCATACCATCCTGGATGAAAAGGAGCATTGCAATGGTGGCATCCTACCCTAAAAGCCATCCAGAGGGCTCACTGCCAGGGTTACCCAAATGATCAGGATATGGGAACCCCATTTATATTGTGTGCCACTAGAGATGCTGCAAATGATTTGATCTAGTTTCCTCCATTTGTCTTGATATTCGGACATGAAGTAGGAGGGTCTTTAAAATTCAGTAAGAAAAAGTTGATCAATCCAAAATTAGATATTTCAGAGATGGATTATGTTTCTGAGTTGACAGAAAGTTTAAGCAGAGTCGGTGAATTAGCTAGGCAACATCTGGAGGTGGCACAACATCTAATGAAGCAAGATGTTTGTCAGTGGGAATAAAGTCTTGGTGCTGTGACCAGTGCTTGGAGACCCCTTCAAAGCAAAGTATAGTGGTCTCAATCAGATTGAGATGAAGTTGAGTCAGGTGAGTTATCTGGTAAAGATTCCAGATAGAAAGAAGCTTTATCGGGTATGTCATGTGAATATGTTGAAACCCTATTATGATAGGGACAGTGAACAAGAGAAGCAGGTATTAGTTACTGTCATTCAGAGAGAGGAATCAAAATTCAAATCATTTGATTTTGATGTGCCTCAAAGCAAGTTAAATAATGTGCAAGCTATTCGAGAATGGGATAGGATAATGAGCTACTTGTCTCAGGAACAGAGCACTGAATCAGAAGGCTTGTTGCAGAAATATGAGGACATATGTGGGAATAGAATGGAATGGACTAGTGCTCTAATACTTGAGGGTAAGCAGGGAATGCTGTTCCAATAAAACAACACCACTGCAGGCTTAACCTTCTTAAAGCTGCGCAGGTGCAGAAGGAAGTGGGAGGGATGCTGCAAGAAGATGCCTTCGAGCTAAATCAAAGTGAGAGGAGTATGCAGGTCGTACTGGTTCTGAAGCCTGATGGTACTCAATGGTTCTACCTGGATTATCGGAAGGTCATTGTCGTAACTAAACCAGACTCATGCTCAATTCCAAAGCTGGAGGACTGTGTGGAAGAAGTTGGAGAAGCCACATTTATCACCAGCTTGGATTCACTCCACGGTTACAGGCAAGTGCCTTTGTCAGAGAGAACAAAAGAAAATTCTGCGTTTGTAACCCCAAATGGGCTGTACCAATTTAAAGTAATGCCTTTGGTGTGAAGAACTCATATTGTGGCAGAATTGACTAATTGTGCCGTCTACATAGATAAATCGTGACCTTCAACCTTTCATGGAAAGATCACATGGTGCATTTGGTGGAGCTCTTTGAGAGACTCCAGGAAGCAAAGTTGGTTATTATCTTAGCAAAAACTGAATTTGTGAATGCAGAAGTGACGTTCTTGAGACATAACCTTGGACATGGTGGGATGACTCTGAGGAACATGAGGACAAATGCCTTCAAAGAATTTCGAAGTATGATGGACTTTGATTTGAGGACAAAAAAATTGAGGACAAAAGTATGAGTCTGTTTCATTGGAGTCTTATGTTTCAAGCATTTAATTTATGAACTGTACACATTGCAAAACAGAAAAAAGTTGTTGCAGGTGCGTTATCACGGGTTTAAAGAAAATGCGTAAATAAGATTGAACTGGTACGACCTCATATTATACATATTTGAATTAGTGACAAAGGCATAACTTTAGAGTAATGAAGTCTGTATTTTGTGGTCATAGTGTCAAGGTTTTTGTTTTAAAAACCATCTTTTCAGAGTGATGTTTCAGAGATAGTAAGAACTGCAGATGCTGGAGAATCTGAGATAACAAGGTGTTGAGCTGGATGAACACAGCAGGTCAAGCAGCATCAGAGGAGCAGGAAGGCTGATGGTTCAGGCCTTCAGATTTTCTGCAGAAGAATCTCGGCCTGAAACATCAGCTTTCCTGTTCCTCTGATGCTGCTTGGCCTGCTGTGTTCATTCGGCTCTACACCCTGTTATCTTTTTCATAATGATGGCTCACTTTCTTCTTCAGAGGGCAGGTGTTATGAAGTTGGCTAGAGTCATTGTCAAGTGGAAGGCAGGAAGCCAAAATGTGTGGTTCCTTGAAGAGATTTGTGTTTTTCTGCACTTAGTCATTCTTTAAACAATTTTATGTCCGTGAACAACATCTGAAGTTGTCAGTACGGAGAGCTTCATAAAGTGGAACAACTGTGTCAAAAAAGCCTTATATATAGCAGGTAAAACAGCAGTCTTGTTTATTTTTTCTGTAAATCTCCTGGTTATGGTTTCTTCATGAAGACCCTACATTACGGCAGCACAGCCAGAATGCTTATTTTCGCCCGTACCCTTGCTGTGCCTGTGCTGGTGTCAGGCACAGTGCAAATAAATTTATTAATACACCGCACACCAGGGATAAAAACACCCATGTGATTGTAGAATAAGAATCAAGCAGAGCCCCTGGTTGCAAACCCTATGTGAACGAATAAGTGAGGGGGAAAGTAGGGATCAAATCAAAATGGAATTGAGGGGGCGATTAGGCACTCCACACCCTGCGGTGCCCACATCACGCAAAAGACACGGGTGGTATTGGTGTACGCCTCGTGCTCCTTCTCCAGAGACACGCGGCATGAACGCAGCCACAGAAAAGGGGCCGTCAGCTGGCCACAATGACCCCCTCCACTGCCCGCTGCCTGTAGCTATTAATAGAACTGCAGTCTTGTTTTCATGCTGTGAAAATGACATTGAATTTGGCCAATTTATTGAAACAAAGCACCGAGATACAGAGAGACAGTTGAATTTAAATCTGATGGTGTTGACAAACTGCGGCCAATCACATTATAATGGTTGGATCATGTCATTATGGCCATCTGAAAGGGAGAGCCATTCACAACCTGGCAGAGCCAGCACCATTCAGCTCTCAGGGAAAGCCTGTCTAATTTATCACAAGGGCCATGGTATTTTAGCTCAAATTCTTCACTGACGAAATTATAGAGACAAAACATCCCTGACAGCACAAATAATGGAAGAAAGGCCTTTGTGAAGAGTTCAGAGGTGACAGAAAATTCCAGAAGACAGTCTGAGTGAACTTGATGAGATTAAGTTACAATTTATTGCTCCTTATTAATTGAGTTGACATTAGTGAGACTATTACTCTTCATAAAACAGCATTCCAGTAGAATTTAGACCAGTCAGGGTGCAATTAATTGTCTAAGGGGACATTGTCAGCCTGTTCATAATTTTGTTAATTTGTTCATTATTGGCTGAAATAAATATATAGATTCTTGTTTCTTGTTTCTTGTAAAGTATAGATCAAAAATTTTCCATCTTTTAGCCACAGTTTTAATAGATTACAAGGCGAAAGATGAACTTGTCTGTGTATTTTTGGGGGTAATTATTGGACGGAAGCCCCTGCTCCTGTCATGATGGATTGGGGCTTTTGTTTCAGTTTAATTATCGGAGGGGTTCGCCCATTGTAATAACAGCTTGAACAATGGAGTTTAAACTACAACCAAATTGGCCATGAAGTTACAGATCAGTCTCAAAGATGAATAGCCAACCTCTGCTCCCAAATCCGATATTCCATTGTCCTCTGTAACTTTCTTTTTGTTGCCCATTGAGACATAGTGCTGCAGAAACATGTGTGCTGTTCGATGCTTCCCTCCTGGGTAGGTAATTGGGTCAGGTGGTTATTTGGGATGTATCAGGGTGTGTAGTTGGGTTCTGTGAGTTGCCTTGTCAGAGTGTAGTCTGATCGTTGGGGAGGTCAGTTGGGTCAGGTCAGTGAGAGATGGTCAGCCTGGGTTGTGTGAATGCTCGGATAGGAACTAGCTTTAGGCTGCATCTGTTCAGGTGTTACTATATGGGGACGATTTAGTGCATTTTTATTGTAATTAATGTTGCATCAATGTGAGATTGA
Organism: Stegostoma tigrinum; assembly: GCF_030684315.1. Taxonomy (NCBI): domain Eukaryota; kingdom Metazoa; phylum Chordata; class Chondrichthyes; order Orectolobiformes; family Stegostomatidae; genus Stegostoma; species Stegostoma tigrinum. Next base: position 19,480,999 of record NC_081358.1, read on the forward strand.
TACCTGATCGACAGTAAGAAGATTAGTTCTATCACTGAATCCTACACTATCAACATCCTTGGGGTTACCAATGACCAGAAACCCAAATGGACTTGCCTCTTCAATACAGAAGTGAAAAAACAGGTCAGAGGTGAGGAATACTGCAGCAAGTAACTCAACTCTGACTCCTCAAAGCTTGTCCACCATTGACGAGGCACAAGTCAGCAATATAATGGAATACTTTCACCTGCCTGGATAGGTACAGCTTCAACAACACTAACGAAGCTTAACACCTTCCAGAACAAAGCAGCCCACTTGATTAGCATCATATCTACAAGCATTCACCATTGACAGCATGGGATAAAAAGGTACAGAGCTGGAAGAGCACAGCAGGCCAAGCAGCATCAGAGGAAAAGGAAGGCTGACGTTGCAGGCCTAGACTATCCTTCAGTAATGCATTATGAGGCCCGCAACTTCTGCCTTCCTGCTCCTCTGATGCTGCTTGGCCTGCTGAGTTCATCCAGCTCGACACCTTGTTATCTCAGATTCTCAAGCATCTGCTGTTCCTCCGATCTCCGAAACCATTGACAGCCCATCTTGTTCACAAGATGCACAGCAAAATTACATCAAAGATCCTTACATAGCTCCTTCCAAAGCCATGACCATTTCCATCTTGAAGGTTAGGGGCAGCAGATGCATGAGAGCCACCACCACCTGTAGCGTACCCTCCTGGTTAGTCACCATCCCAAATTGGAAATATATTGCTGTTCCATCGCTGTTGTTAGATCAAAATCCTGGATTTCCCTCACTCATGGCATTGTGGGTTTACCCACTACCATGGATTGCAGCAGTTCAAGGAAGCAGCTCACCACGGCTTTCAAAACGGGATCTAGGGTGAGCCAATAAAATGTATCAGTGATAATGGGAACTGCAGATGCTGGAGAATCCAGGATAACAAAGTGTGGAGCTGGATGAACACAACAGGCCAAGCAGCATCTCAGGAGCTCAAAGAAGGGCCGAGATCCTCTGATGAAGGGGCTAGGCCCGAAACGTCAGCTTTTGTGCTCCTGAGATGCTGCTTGGCCTGCTGTGTTCATCCAGCTCCACACTTTTTTCTCTCTGAGCCAATAAAATGCTGGCCATGCATTGACACGCACAGCCCAGGAGTGAATTTAAAAAGTTCCCAGTTAATTATTCCAGCTTTGAGTACATGCAATGGAAGCAGAGGTTTACAACAGAAAACAACAAAATTTCACAGGGAAGAACGTCAGCGTTAATAAAGATGAAAATGGTTTACTCTGAAAAGCAGGAATAAGACAATAAGATGCAAGACTTTTGTATCATAGTAACAGGTTAAAAGCAATTTTACATTTGCAAAGACATTTCAAGGCATGATCTCTGGTGTGTAATGATGAGCAAGCCCCCAGTTTCAGATTTCAGAATGAATCCCTTTGTGAAGTATGCAATCAAAATATCCACTCTGCAGTTTGAAATCATTAATAATTTTAATACATTTTAGAGGAACAATTTTACAATTTTACAATTCTTGCAATGCATAACATTGCGTTCCTCTGAAGACGTTGCAGAAATCTGGTCAGGCTGTGCCAGATATTCAGTACCTTCTGTTGCATTGTATTCTGAACATTATTGTTTCTGTTTTCTACCAGAGGATCTCTTGTAATTTACGGGGAAATTGAAAGGATTGCATTCCAAAGACCAAGCAGATTAAGGATACCTTTCTATTCTTTTATATTACATCAGACAAGAAAGCTCAATTTCGCTTAATTTGGCTGACTGACTTCTAACAAGATCATAAACACATTTCCTAAATTACAATCAATGAGGTGTAGTAAAAGAATTGTCTATTGGCGCATCATTCTGCTTGAAGCATGGTGACAGTTGTCATTGCGCAAATCATAGTTTTGACCACCAGCTTCCACAAAATCTCCGACTGTACGTCCCTCAACTGGCCTCTCATCCGTCACCTGCACAATGAGATAAGATGTTAATACATGATATATTCTGTAAATTAATTTGGACTTGAATAAGAACTTCCAATATGCATTAATACACACCCTCCACCGATCTGACATGTGAGCAGCATCAGTGACAACAGTATCAGATGAGATCCCATTTCCTCTTCCTTTGTGAATTAGCCACTGTTCTCCATCATCTGTGGTAACTCTGAAACATTGAGCATATTTGTCTGAAAATAATCTAAAACTTCATACCTGACTTATATAAATCACAATAAGATATTCAAATAAAAAAAGTTGCACAACTTGTCAGGAACATCGACACCATTTAACCAAAGGCACATTCCACCCAAAGGAAATTCACCCCTTGCCAATAGCTGAGGATATTTGCCAGAACTGGGAAAGCCATGTTACAAACTGTTCAAGCAGAAGTCTGATGTAGTCATATTCGCAGATCATCCCTGTCAATCGATGTCCCAGATTCCTCCATTACCTCCCTCGATATGTTCAGTCTCACCATCAGAAGCAGCATTCTACAGACAGAACCATGTGATCACACAACTGAAAAATCAGATTAAAGGCGAGAGCTCATGTCACAGCCTGCAGTGAATGGTGTTGGACAGTGAAACAAATAACTGGAGAAGCAGATTTTACAGTCACCACATCATCAATGATGGCAGAGCCCAGCTTGTCTGTTCGAAGGATAAAACTGAAATGCTCACAAAGTTCTTCAGTCTCAAGGTGCATTGTCTATCTTGAACTTCTCCTGGAGTCCCAACATCAGAAGCACCTCATAGAATCCCCACAGTGTGTAACGCTGCATGCCCCACAGACAATCCATCTCGCCTGCACATCCTGGGACACTATGGACAATTTGAGCATAGCCAATCTACCTCAGCTAATCAGGAACGAAAAAGACAGCAGAATTTTGGATGAGCTCAATTTTATAGAGGGTAGAAGATGTGAGAGTAGACGGGGGAGGTTTGTAATGTTGAAGGGTATGCGAGGTAAAAGGTGAAGGTGCCATTGGGCTGCTGTCCCATTAGAGAGAGATGACTAGTGATGGTGTAACCTGAGGGTCATCATGCCTCAGGCAAGGGGAGAGATTGAGTAGGAGAGTCCTTCACAGCAGCCTCAGCCAGGTTTATTACCTTTTATGAACTTGATCTCTGTTTGATGTGACTTATTAATGCCTGTGTATTTATTTGTGAAGCATTAAAGTCACTTCAATGGGATATTCCACCAGCTGTATTTGTTTGACAGTTTAATGCAAAGGTAAGAAGGGCATTTTGTTCCAGATGGAATGTTGATGGTAATTTTTTTCAAAGTTTCATGCTTCTTTCAAAGATTCGATAATGTCATTACATGTCATGTGAACTCTGTACCTCGGAGGTGATGTGTTTGATACAAGAGCATGGAGGAAGCATCAGAGATGTGACGTGCATGGGAATATGTGACGGAATGAAAGTGGTATCGGAGCTAGGGAGACGTGGAGTTTTCTCCCTATGTTTTGTTTGCAACCACTTTTGTTGATTTACTGATCTTGATTGGGGGATTAATACGGCCAGGACATCAGCGATAACTCTGCCGGTAGTGCCAGAGAATCTTTTGCAACCTGCTGATTGGCCACGCAAGACTATGAGAAAACATATCCCACAGAAGACTTTACGTCTGACAGTGCATTACTCCTATAGTATTGTCAGCCTGTAATTTTTGTTTGGGGTTCTGGAGTGGGATTTAAATCAACAACCTTCTGAATCAAACGTGGGCAAACATGTGACGAGAAGTCAGAGGGAGGGTCATCCGTATTTAGCATATACAAAACACAGTTGAAGGATCCCTTCTATGGCCCAGTTTTACAGTATACCCCAAGTCAAAAACTGAAACTTATTACAATTGCCTTACCTTACTCCTGAATGTGTTATTCCGAATCGGCCGAAAAATTTCATAGGCCTCTCTACCCTTTCAGCTGTTACCACTGGGGTGTTGTATAGCCGTGTCAGTTCAGATTGGCTTGTAATATCATGAGGAAAAGTACCATCTCCACCCGAACTAAAACCTAAACAATAAAAGTCAGAATTATTTATTAACACAAACCCCATTACTGCTTGCATCAAATTATAAACCTTGCAAATGACATCACAATTAATGTGCTCATAGTCATTTGGTGTCAGAGAATTTGAATATCTCTGAGAAAAACTTTTGTGTTAGAAACACTGCAGGTTCATTTATTAGGAGAATGTTCAAGAACACTTTTCTGTGAAAAAGCCATTCACAGGATGTGGGAGTAGTTGGTTGGGCCAGGGTTTATTGTCCATCTGTAGGTGCCTTGAGAAGGTGAAGGTGAGCTACCCTCTCAAACCATTGCTTTCCTTCGGTGTCGCCACATCTCTCAGGGAAAGCATTCCAGGAGTTTGACCCAATGATACAGAAGCAACAGCAATATATTTCCAGTCAGAATGGTGAATGATGGAACTTGCCGGTGATGGCGTTCCCATTTATCTGTTGCCCCTGTCCTTTTAGCTAGAAACAGTTGTGAGCTTGGAAGGGGCTGTCTCAGGACCCTCGGTGATTTTCTGCAGTGCATCTATAAGATGACACACACTACTGCTACTGAACATTGGTGATGGTGGAGGGAGTGAACATTCAGAGATTTTGGACCATATAAAGGGTTTCTTTGCCTTGGAAGTGTCAAGCTACTTGTGTGTTGTTGCCGCAGTACTCATCCGGACAAGTGGGGAGTTTTCCATCGCATTCTGCTTTAAACCTTGTAGAAAGTGGCCAGGCATTTAGCAGTGGATATTCATTGTGGACTTTTTACCTTCTGATCTGCTCTTGCAGCTATAGTATTTATATGTCAAACGCTTCGTTGCTCACAATGTGGCCTCCTCTACTTTGGGGAAATGAAGCTTAAACTGGGTGTCCACTTCACAGAACATTTACACTCTGCTTACAAAAAAGGCCCTGAGCTACCTATTGCCTGCCACATTAACACAGCACTCTGTTCCCTGGCCAAGATGCTGCAGTCTTCCAGCGAAAATCAATGCAAGTTGGAAGAACTACACCTCATTTTCTGCATGGGGACCCCACAGCCCTCTGGGCTCAATATCACGTTTTAAAATTTTAGGGCCGAATCTCTCTCATGTCCTAGCCACCTGCCTGATACACTAGGCCTCATTATCACATAGCCTGCAATGACACACTACCTCTTGTTAGTCACCAACAGTTCCCATTAACAGCTATTCGCTCTCCCAGCATATTGTCATCAACTCCCTTGTCTATCGAACTGCTCTTCTTTCTTTTTGAGCTCTATTCTATCCTTCACTTGCTATCCAACCCCCTCCCTACTTTCTGAATATAAACCAACATTTTCCCAGTTGCTATCAATTCGGAGGATCACCAGACCCAAAATTTAACTCAGATATTTTCTTCTCAGATGTTGCCAGACCTGCTGAGATTTTCCAGCAATTTCTGTTTCAGTTCCTGATTTGCAGCATCTGCAGTTCGTTTGGTTTTCAAAGGGATGTGTTATTTGGTATGTCCTGCAAGTCTTTGGGATATACAGTCTCAGTATTTTGTACAAATTGCCCTGATCAGTACAAGTGGAAAACCTTTGGCGAAATATTTCTCTTCTCACTCATACTCAATCAATATGGTTTTTCTTTAGTAATAAAAGTAATTATTTAACCCTTTCAGCTATCATTATACACCAGCTCTAACACTGTGAGAAGTGTTCAATAATACACACAATAATTATTCACCCCACAAAAGTGAGCAGTGTACCCTGACAGGGTCGGAAGCCTGCAATGTAGCGATGTCTAGCAGAGCCACCGGTACCTCGTTGGCTGATTCTATCAAGGAAGATCTAACCTTCTTACATGTTGGAGACCTCTGCCACAAAGGTGGAGCAGGCTGGTAAATACCTGCATCAGTATCACATTGCCACAAAACCCCCTGTCTCAGCACTTTATCACTATTCCTTCATTGTCACTCTTCCCAACAAACTTGTGGGTGGACCCCACCCAGGATGGCTGCAGTTCTACAAAGTGTCTCATGATCACTTTCTGCAGGGCATTTCAGGAGGCATAATAAATGCTGGACCAGCAAGTGATGAACATATCCCATGGAGAAATAAAATAAAAGCCGGATGTGACGGACGGTCAGTGCAGGTGACGTTTCTGCCATTGAAGTCAGGCAGTCAGTTGTATCCACGGAGTGATAGGTGCTGAGATGGCATCCAACCTCTGGTCAGGGGCATGCACCTGTACCTATTGAAAGTACCTGTTATCAGTAACCTACACCCCTCAGGATCATTCCAGCGTCCTGTACAGGATCTTTACATTGTGTTGCAGCCAGCTGCACACCACCGTATGAGGTTATACTGGACACTCTGTTCAGGAGGGGAAACACTACTATGGAGCTCAGAGCAGACCAGGAGAACCTGCAGCCAGGATGTCTGAAAGGATGTGGGATGGTCTCTAGTTTCTGGAAAATTCAGAGCACCGTTGGATTGTAAGCCGTGTGGTGGTCAGAGCACCCATGGAATGTGCTGGGATTTCATACGCTCTCAGCCCCATGGGACTTCTGTTCTCCAAATCTTAACTAAGCCCCATTTCACAGTAGGGAAGGAGGCAAAGACCCATTTTTAGGGAAAATTAACATTCTCGGTCTCATTGCTCCAACAACTGGGAAAATGTGTTCAGTTTGACCCATTTGTTTGCAAGTGCTATACCTACTGTATTAATCAGGTAAATAGACACCGAGACCTGCAGATGATGGCAATCTGGAACCAAAACAGACAGGCAGGTTCTGACAAAGGATCATTGGACTTGAAACATTAAAGTGTTTTCTTTACAGATGCTGTTTTCTCTTTGCTGATGCTGGTTTGTCTTTGGAGATGCTGCCAGATCTGCTGAGTTTCTTCAGCACTCTGTTTTTGTCTTAAACAATAGTTTTAAAGCTGCAGTTGTAATTTATCGAACATTAAACATAGAACTTAGAAAAGTACAGCACAGTACAGGCCCTTCGGCCCACGATGTTGTGCCGTGGAATAATCATAATCCAAAAATGGAATAACCTAACCTACATTCCCCTCAATTCACTGCTGTCAATGGGCATGTCCAGCATTCATTTAAATGCCACTAATGACTCTGTTTCCACGACTACCACTGGCAAACTATTTCATGCGCTCACAACTCACTGTTTGAAGAACCTCCCTCTGATGTCTCCTCCATATCTTCCTTCTCGCACCTTAAAACTATGACCCTGCGTGGCAGTCAAACCTGCCCTGGGGAAAGGTCTCTGGCGATCGACTCTATCCATATCTCTCATTACCTTGTTCACCTCGATCAGGTCACCTCTCTTCCTCCTTCTCTCCAGAGAGAAAAGCCCGAGCGCAGTCAACCTCTCCTCATAAGACAAGCCCTCCAGTCCAGGCAACATCCTGGTAAACTTCCTTTGCACCCTCTCCAAAGCCTCCACATCTTTCCTATAATAGGGCAACCAGAACCGGACACAATACACCAAGTGTGGTCTCACCAGGGTTTTGTAGAGCTGCAGCAAAACCTCACAGCTCTTAAACTCGATCCCCCTGTTAATGAAAGCCAAAACACCATATGCTTTCTTAACAACCTTATCCACTTGGGTGGCAACTTTGAGGGAGCTATGCACTTGAACACCAAGATCCCGGTGTTCCTTCACACTGCCAAGAATCCTGCCTTTAATCCTATACTCAGCATTTAAATTCGACCTTCCAAAATGCTTCACTTCGCATTTTACCAGATTGAACTCCATCTGCGATTTCTCAGCCCACCTCTGCATACTGTCAATGTCTCGCTGAAGCATGCAATGGACCTCGATATGATCAACGGCACCCCCAACATTTGTGTCATCAGCAAACATACTAACCCACCCCTCAACCTCCTCATCCATGTCACTTATAGAAACTACAAGGAGCAGAGGCCCAAGAACAGAGCCCAGTGGGACACCACTCAGCACTGACCTCCAGGCAGAATCCTAACCATCTACAACCACTCTCTGCCTCCTGTCAGCCAACATAGAGGCATTTATGGTCATTCAAAATCGTGGAACAACCTAGCATAATATTTATGTAAAAATTTCCATCATGCTACAGACTGGCCAGTCATGTTTTAATGCAAGAGGAACATCAGCCTGAGAATACGTCTCCACATTATGATGTGTCCACAGGGCACTTTGTTTTATGGGCTGCAGGACTTACGTCTGAAATGCCTCAATATGGTCTTCATTTTTGTCATTCATTTTGGGGGTTGAAAGTTATAGAACATAGAACATTACAGCACAGTACAGGCCCTTCGGCCCTCGATGTTGCGCCGACCCGTCATACCAATCTGACGCCCATCTAACCTACACTATTCCATGTACGTCCATATGCTTGCCCAATGACGACTTAAATGTACTTAAAGTTGGCAAATCTACTACCGCTGCAGGCGAAGCGTTGCATTCCCTTACTACTCTCTGAGTAAAGAAACTACCTCTGACATCTGTCATATATCTTTCACCCCTCAATTTAAAGCTATGCCCCCTCGTGCTCGCCGTCACCATCCTAGGAAAAAGGCTCTCCCTATCCACACTATCTAACCCTCTGATTAGTTTATATGTCTCAATTAAGTCACCTCTCAACCTTCTTCTCTCGAACGAAAACAGCCTCAAGTCCCTCAGACTTTCCTCGTAAGACCTTCCCTCCATACCAGGCAACAGCCTAGTAAATCTCCTCTGCACCCTTTCCAAAGCTTCCACATCCTTCTTATAATGCGGTGACCAGAACTGTATGCAATACTCCCAAGTGCGGCCGCATTCAGCGTTTTGTACACCTTCACCATAACCTCTTGGTTCCGGAACTCGATCCCTCTATTAATAAAAGCTAAAACACTGTATGCCTTCTTAACAACCCTATCAACCAGGGTGGCAACTTTCAAGGATCTGTGTACACGGACACCGAGATCTCTCTGCTTATCTACACCACCAAGAATCTTACCATTAGCTCTGTACATTGCCTTCCGGTTACTCCTACCAAAGTGCATCACCTCAAACTTGTCCACATTAAACTCCATTTGCCACCTCTCAGCCCAGTTCTGCAGCTTATACACTTATTTAATTAATTAGCAGACCTAGAGTACGGATAAATAGGTAAATGCTTAAATACTCACTTGGAGCTGCAGTAACAGCGCGGGAACAAATTGCAAGAATCACCAGGATCATGGTCCCCACAGAGGAAATGCCTACAGAGTGGAAAATTAAATAATAGATTTGACATGCAGTGGAAATGAAAGATTAAAATCAACAAATTCTTTGCATTTTGTCCAGAGTTATCACTTTGATTTCTTTTGAGCAGAAAAAAACTGTGCACCAAAATAAACATTTGTACCAGTGAAATGCTAATATTCCCCTCCCCACATTTCTGATTGTAAAATAAAACAAGTCACACAGCATGTGATTTAGTTCTCAAGTTATACAAAAATTCATAATTGTTGTTCTTTTATTTCTATATTCCTTTAAACACTCAATTTACCTGAGGCTTGGAAGAACAAAAGTCGTGTTTCTCTGGATATTCTTTGATCTTGTTTCTGATCCCTGTCTGTCGTCGGACACTCTGTGACCCTGAATTTAAAGAACTCATTTACTGACGTCACAGTTTGTGGAAGTGACCATTTCAACCTGTGTAAACATGACAATTGCTTGGGACATACCAATAAGTACATCTGTTATAATAAATTGAAAAGATTAATGAAACATTAGAAAATCAATTTGTTGCACAGATTCTGCTCATGCATGAAATTACATACACTTTCCATTTTGACATGACTCATGTGTTTGCTTTATTTATCCAGATAGATGGTTGGGGAGATGCATTCCTGAGTGACGTTATGATCTAAGAGTTTGAAATTGTATAAACATTGTAAAAGAGGGAATACTTTTCCTGTGTGTTATTTCAAATTCTGCCCTAATGTGACATACACAATCTAAATTTCGGCCAAATCAACTATTTTGTCTGAAGCTAAGATGCACTAACACCTAGTTGAATCATATAATGTGCTGTGACAGGTTAATCAAGGCTCATATCAATTCCAGCCTCGCAGCCTGCCTTGACTCTTTGCAATTGCCTTCTCCCAGAATAGTTCCATAGCAGATGCCATCTCCCTAAGACAAGACTTGTCCCTGGAACATGGGGATAATAAGGATACCTATGTCAAGCTTATATTTATTGACCACATCTGCACCTTCAATACTATAATCCCAACCAAAGTAATCTTAAAACTCCAGTAGCTGGATCTCTCCACCCTCTGTAGCTGGATCCTTGACTTCCAGACCCACAGATGGCAATCAGTGATGATGGGTAACAGCACCTCCTTCACAGCAATCCTCAACACCAGCACCCTGTAAGGCTGGGTACTCAGCCCCTCACTATACTCCCTGTACTCTCTTGTCTGTGTTGTCAAATTTTATGTGAACTCCATATACAACTTGTTTAATGGCACCCCTGTTGTAGGCCAAGCATCAAACAATGACGAGACAGAATACAGGAAAGAGATAGAGTGCTTGGAGTTGTGGTGCAAAGATAACAATCTCTCCCTCAACATGAGTGAAACTAAAGATCTGATCATTCACTTCAAGAAGCAAGGAGGGCGGCAGGCCCCAATCTACATCGATGGAGCTGAGGTGGAGATGATTGAGAGTGACAAGTCCCTTGGAGTGATGATCACCAATAATCTGTCCTGGACCACCCACACTGATGGGACTGTCAAGAAGGCACAACAACATCTCTTCTTCCTCAGGAGGCTAAGGAAATCCGCATGTCCATAAGGACTCTCACCAAAGTTTATCGATGTACCAAAGAAAACAGGCGATCTGGATGCATCACAGCTTGGTACAGTAACTGCTCTGCCCCGGACCGTAAGATACTGCACAGAGTTGTAAAAACAGCCCGCTCCATCATCAAAACCAAACTCCCATCCATTGACTCCATCGTTAACTCCACTGACTTCTCGCTACCTCAGAAATGCAGCCAACATTATCGAAGATCACACCCACCCAACCTCTTCTGCCAGACAGAAGATAAAATAGCTTAAACACATGTACCATCAGGTCCAAATACAACTTCTTCCCGGCTTTTATTAGACTTCTGAATGGACCTGTCAAGTTTCAAATGAAATGTAACAAGCGTGGGGCTGGATGTACACAGCAGGACAAGCGGCATCTTAGGAGCACAAAAGCTGACATTTCAGTCCTCAACTCTTCATCAGAAAAGGAGGATGGGGAGACGGTTCTGAAATAGGGAGAGAGGGGGAGGCGGATCGAAGAAGGATAGAGGAGGCAGTGTCGGAGGATGATGTATTGGATCCAGAGGTTGGTGAGGTGGTATGCGAAGGTAACAGTTAGCACGCTGGTTCCTGACCAATATGATCCAACTTCGAACCTGGAAGCAGCCTACGTCTTGACATACCACCCGACCACCCTCCGGATCCAACGCATCATCCTCCGACACTTCCGACATCTGCATTCCAACTGCACCACCAAAGTCATTTCTCCATCCCCAACCTTGCCTGCATTCCGGAGGGACCACTCTCTCCGAGACTCACTTGTCCACTCTACACTCCCATCCAACCCCACCACACCCGTCACTTTCCTCAGCAACCGCAGGAAGTGCTCCACTTCCCCCGCCATACCTTATCCCTCACCCCCATCCCAGGCCCGAAGAAGACTTTCCATATCAAGCAGATGTTCACCTGCACGTCTGCCAATGTGGTATACTGCATCCGCTGTACCCGTTGTGGCCTCCTCTACATCGGGGAAATAAAGCAGTCTTGTGGATTGTTTAACAGAACACCCACTCTCAGTTCGCAATAAACAACTGCACCTCCCAGTTGCGAACCATTTCAACTCCCTCTCCCTCCATTCCTAAAATGACATGTCCATCCTGGGCCTCCTGCAGTGCCACAACGATGCCACACGAAGGTTGGAGGGACAGCAGCTCATATTCCGCTTGGGAGCCCTGCAGCCCAATGGTATCGCTGCAGATTTCACAAGGTTCAAAATCTCCATCCCTCCCACCGCATCCCAAAACCAGCCCAGATCGTCCCCGCCTCCCTAACCTGTTCTTCATCTCACCTATCCCCTCCTCCCACCCAAGGCTGCACCTCCATTCCCTACCTACTATCCTCATCCCGCTCCCTTGACCTGTACATCGTCCCTGGTCAGTACTTATCCCCTCCCTACCTCCACACAAATACTCACCTCTCCTGGTTCCATCGCCACCCCTTTAACTTTCTGTCTCCTCTTCACCTATCTTCTCCTCTCTCCCTCTTCGACCCACCTCCCCGTCTCACTCTATTACAGAACCCTCTCCTCCTCTCCCTTCCCTGATTAAGGGTATCTGCCCGAAACATCAGCTTTTGTGCTCCTAAGGTGCTGCTTGGCCTGCTGTGTTCATCCAGCTCCACACTGTTATCTCGGATTCTCCAGCATCTGCAGTTCCCATTATCACTGATTCAAATCTGAAGTTTTCATTTTGCTTTGTGCACACCTTCTTTGCAGTTGTAACTTTGTATTCTGCACTCTGTTTAATCACTCTGTGATCTTTGTACAGTTTGATGTACCTGTTCTGCACATAAAACAAAACTTTGCACTGTGCTGAGGTATGTGTGACAATAAAGATTCAAATTCCATCAAACTGAATTGAATCAAGAATCCCTACTGCAAACATACAGCCTATTCAGCTCAGTGTGTTCGCAATTATCCTCTGAATAGCATCCCACTCAGATACACAGATACACCTCTCCACCCTATTCCCATGACCCTGTTTTCGCCATGGCCAATCCACCGAGCCTGCACAGACCTGGACACATTGGGGAATTTAGCATGGCCAATCCACTCAATCTGCACATCTTTTTTACGGTGGGAGGAAACTGGTGGAAAGCACGGCAGGCCCCATTTTGCAAAGATTTTTTCATAAATAAACAGAATAGTATTAATACCACAAAGTTGTCGACTGAGTGACGGGAGGAGAAAATCAGTGACACCCCCTGTCCCCCGAGCACAGAGTTGCAGACAGCACATTACCTTGCTGCTGCCTGTGCCTTTAATAGATGGATGTGGACAGCAGCCATTACTTTCGGTGACATTCACTGTCTGCCTGTATCAGCAGGCCTGACAGTGCACATGGCCACTGCTATTTAAAGACAACCTGCTCTCCTTACAGGGAAACGTGCTGGGAGATTTTTTTCAAAGTTAATATGTTTAATGATACTTTGCAAAATGACTGAGCATGTGACAGAACAAACTCCATTTGTCACAGAGTGCGTCCACGATCCATACAGCCAGCATTTTGGCAAATTTGTCTTTGAGCCAACAATGAAACTATGCAAAATTGCATACGCGCAAATGTTATGTTTTGCAACTGGATGACCACTGGGAGTATCCCTGTCTTTAACATCCAACTCCTAACTTACTGGAAGTGAGTTTGCTTTTGGTCACTTGGTGCAGTGACACCATAGGTTAAGGAGAAATGAACTCGAGTTCATGAGGCCAGATTTCTAAACCACATGCGCAAAGTCCTTTGAACTATCCCAAGGCATGAGCAGCACAGGTTTCTGTGTACCAATGTTCTGAACTGTCTCTCCATTTCCTGAAAGACCCGAGTGAGACTTGAACCTTGAACTTCTGACCTAAAAGTAGAGAGACATTGCAGACAGTGCAGTAGAGGTTTCACAAGAATGGCTCCAAGGTTGAGAACTTGTGTTGATGAGAAAAGTTTGGAAAAATTGGAAATGATTTCATTATAGAAGATAACTAAAAAGGCAATATGCAGAGAAAAAGTCAGGTACCAAAGCAAACTGGCCAAAAATATAAAGGAGGACAGTAAAAGCTTTTTTAGGTATGTTAAAAAAAAAATATGGTTAAGACTAAAATTGGGCCCTTGAAGCCAGAAACGGGTGAATTTATTATGCAGAACAAGGAAATGGCAGAAGAGTTGAATAGGTACTTTGGATCTGTCTTCATAAGGGAAGACAGAAACAATCTCCCAGATGAAATAGTGGATGAAGGATCGAGGGTAATGCATAATCTGAAGAGAATTTATATGAGGCAGGAAATGACGTTGGATAAACTGTTATGTCTGATGGCTGATAAGTCCCCGGGGCCTGATGGTCTGCATCCCAGGGAACTTAAGGAGGTGGCACTAGAAATCGTGGATGCTTTGGTAATCATTTTCTAATGTTCTATAGATTCAGGATCAGTTCCTACAGATTGGAGGGTGGCTAAAGTTGTCCCACTTTTCAAGAAAGGAAAGAGAGAGAAAACAGGGAATTATCGACCAGTTAGCCTGATATCAGTAGTGGGAAAGATGCTGGAGTCAATTATAAAAGATGAAATTATGACTCATTTGGATAGGTATTGAGGCCAAAATACTGACTTGGATTGAAAATTGGCTGGCTGGCAGAAAGCAAAGAGCAGTGATAAACAGCTCCCCTTTAGAATGGCAGGCGGTGACCAGTGGGGTACCTCAGGGTTCGGTGCTGGGACTGCAGCTGTTTACACTATACATTAATGATATCGATGAAGGCATTAAAAGTAATGTTAGCAAATTTGCTGATGACACAAAGCTGGGTGATAGTGTGAAATGTGAGGAGGATGTTATGAGAATACAGGGTGACTGGGACAGGTTAGATGAGTGGACGGATGCATGGCAGATGCAGTTGAATGTGGATGAATGTGTGATTATCCACTTTGGTGGCAAGAACAGGAAGGCACAATACGATCTAAATGGAGTCAAGTTAGGTTAAGAGGAAATACAACGAGATCTAGGTGTTCTTGTACATCAGTCAATGAAAGCAAGCATGCAGGTACAGCAGGCAGCGAAGAAAGCTAATGGTATGCTGGACTTCATAACAAGAGGAATTGAGTATCAGAGCAAAGGGGTCCTTCTGCAGCTGTACAGGGCCCTGGTGAGACCACACCTGGAGTATTGTGTGCAGTTTTGGTCTCCAAATTTGAGGAAGGACATTCTTGCTATCGAGGGAGTGCAGCGTAGGTTCGCGAGGTCAGTTCCCGGAATGGCGGGACTATCATATGTTGAAAGATTGGAACAACTGGGCTTGTATACACTTGAGTTTAGAAGGAAGAGAGGGGATCTGATTGAGACGTATAAGATTATTTAGGGATTGGACACTCTGGAGGCAGGAAGCATGTTTCCGCTGATGGCTGAGTCCAGAACCAGAGGACATAGCTTAAGAATAAGGGGTAGGCCATTGAGAACAGAGCAGAGTAAAAACCTCTTCATCCAGAGGGTGGTGGATATATGGAATGCTCTGCCCCAGAAGGCAGTGGAGGCCAACTCTCTGGATATTTTCAAGAAAGAGAAGCATAGAGCTCTTAAATGTAGTGGAATCAGGGGTTATGGGGAAAAGGCAGGAACAGGATACTGACTGTGGATGAGCAACCATGATCATAATGAATGGTGGTGCTGGCTCAAAGTGCCGAATGGTCTGCTCCTGCACCTATTGTCAGTTGTCTTTTGCACTAATTTGAATTGCTCAATCACAATGGACTGAATGAACTCTATCAGCATCATGGCAAGTCTGTGCCCCATGTTTTTAGCATTAGAAAAATCAAATGGAATTTAAATTAAAGATCTTGGAATTTAGCAACTGTTTATCAACTTTTCGTCATATATACATGAGACTCTCAATATGTTGATAACAGTGACTTCAAAATCAATTAAAAAGGCAATTGCCAAAAATTCATTATGCAACATAAAACAGTATTGACCTGAACCTTTACTGGAAACCTAGTATTTTTGATCACTAAAGTTGTTGCAATCATTTTCGACAAATAATTTTATAATTGTTACACAATGATACTTTTACAGATGAAAGAAAAAAGTCAGTTATTTGGAAAAAAAATCTGAAAGGTTTGCTGGAAAAGCCAAAAAAGTCAACACTTTACTCAACTTTGCTCGCAGTCAAATATATTTGGATAAGTCTTTTAAAATGTTTGGACTGGAGGTTTATGATTTCTTTAGATTTAATTTTAATAAAGATGAATGCTGGGCTGCAAGCTATTCAGATTTTGGAGTGTGTTATTAAGGATGTAGTTGAGGTGTACTTGGAAGTGCATGGTCAAGTAGGGCTGAGTCAGCACAATTTTACCACGGAGAGGTCATGCCTGAAAAATCTGCTCAAATGCTTTGAGGAGGAGATCTTTGACAAGGTATCTCACAGGATGCTGCTAAATAAGATTAGAGCCTCTGGAGTTAAAGGCATGCTACTGGCATGAGTAGGGGATTGACTGATTGGCAGAAGGCAGAGAGGGAGGGTAAAGGGGTCTTTTTCAGGATGGCAAGTGGTGATTAGTGAAGTCCCACAGGGATTAATGTTGGGAACAACTATTCACATTATACATTCATGATTTCAACAAAGGAATTGAAGCATTGTTGCTTTGTTTGCAGATGACACAAAGACAGGTGGAGGATCAGATTGTATTTTGAAAGCTAGACGGCTGCAGAAGGGTTTGGACATGCCAAGAGAGTGGACAAAGATGTAGCAGATGGAATACAATGTGGTAAAGTGTGAGGTAATGCTCATCAGTAGGAAGGGCAGAGGCAAAGACTGTTGTCGAAATGAGGAAAGCCTTCGGAAATCTGAAGCACAAATCAACTGAGCAGTGTGAAGGAACATTTTCAGCTCCTGCACATAGAACATAGAACATAACAACACAGTACAGGCCCCTCGATGTTGTGCTGACCTGTCATACCGATCTGAAGCCCATCTAACCTACACTATTCCATGTACGTCCATATGCTTATCCAATGAAGACTTAAATGTACCGAAAGTTGGCGAATCTACTACCGTTGCAGGCAAAGCGTTCCATTCCCTGCCTACTCGCTGAGTAAAGAAACTACCTCTGACAGCTGTCCTGTATCTTCCACCCCTCAATGTGAAGCTATGCCCCCTCGTGCTCGCCATCACCATCCCAGGAAAAAGGCTCTCTTATCCACCCTATCTAATCCTCTGATTATTTTATATTTTTCAATTAAGTCACCTCTCAACCACCTTCTCTCGAATGAAAACAGCCTAAAGTCCCTCAGGCTTCCCTCAAAGACCTTCCCTCCATACCAGGCAACATCCAAGTAAATCTCGTCTGCACCCTTTCCAAAGCTTCCACATCCTTCTTATAATGCGGTGACCAGAACTGCACACAATACTCCAAGTGCGGCCGCACCAGAGTTTTGTACAACTGCAGCATAACCTCTTGGTTCCGGAACTCGGTCTCTCTATTAATAAAAGCTAAAACACTGTATGCCTTCTTAACAGCCCTGCCAAGCTGGGTGGCAACTTTCAATGATCTGTGTACATGGGCACCGAGATCTCTCTGCTCCTCTGCACTACTAAGAATCTTTCCATTAGCCCAGTACATTGCCTTCTGGTTACTCCTACCAAAGTGCATCACCTCACACTTGCCCGCATTAAACTCCATTTGCCACCTCTCAGCCCACCTCTGCAACTTATCTACGCCCCTCTGCAACCTACAGCATCCTGTGTACTATCCACAACTTCACCGAACGTAGTGTCGTCTTCAAATTTACTAACCCATCCTTCTACGCCCTCATCCAGGTCATTTATAATAATGACGAACATTAGTGGAACCAACACCGACCCTTGCGGTACACCACTAGTAACTGGTCTCCAGGATGAACATTTCCCATCAACTACAACCCTCTGTCTTCTTTCAGCAAGCCCATTTCCCATCCAAACTGCTGCATCTCCCACAATTGCATTCCTCCGCATTTTGTGCAATAGCCTACTGTGGGGAATCTTATCGAACACCTTGCTGAAAACCTTCCCTTCACAAAACCGTGCTGACTATGCCTGATCAATTTATTCTTTTCTAGATGATTATAAATCCTATCCCTTATAACCTTTTCCAACAATTTACCCACAACTGAGTTAAGGCTCACAGGTCTATAATTACCACAGTTGTCTCTACTCCCCTTCTTGAACAAGGGAACTACATTTGCTGTCCTCCAGTCGTCTGTCGCTATTCATGTGGACAAAGATGAGTTAAAGATCAATGTCAAAGTCTCGGCAATCATCTCCCTGGCTTCCCAGAGGATCCTAGGATAAATGCCATCTGAACCAGGGGACTTTTCTATCTTCAACCTCTGTGGGGTTTCTAATGCCTCTTCCTTGTGAACCTCAATCCCACCTAGTCTCGTAGCCTGTATCTCGGTATTCTCCTTGACAACATTGTCGTTTTCTAGAGTGAATACTGTTGCCAAATATTCATTTTGCGCTAACCCTATCTCCTCTGACTCCACGCACAACTTACCACAACTATCCTTGATTGGCCCTAATCTTACTTTCATCATTCTTTTATTCCTTAAATACCTGTAGAAAGCCTTAAGGTTTACCTTGATCCTATCCACCAACAACTTCTCATGTCTCCTCCTGGCTTTTCTGAGCTCTCTCTTTAGGTATTTCCTGGCTACCTCGTAGTCCTCAAGCGCCCTAACTGAGCCTTCACATCTCATCCTAACATAAGCTTTCTTCTTCCTCTTGAAGAGAGATTCCACCTCCTTCGTAAACCATGGCTCCTGCGCTCTGCAGCTTCCTCCCTGCCTGACAGGTACATACTTATCTAGGACACACAGGAGCTTTTCCTTGAACAAGCTCCACATTTCTAATGTGCCCATCTTGTGTGGCCCATTCGCAATTTCTCTCCCTTTACTCCTGAACAGTGTTCTCTTCCAATAATATTTACCCTCCTGTGATTACCCTCCTCCATTACAGTGACTACTCCCTTCTCCAAGCCGATCCTTTCCTAAGATCTACCCGTGGATCACTGCCAGTCAAATTAGATTCACCTGGGAACTGCCAGTGGGTGCCCACCAGCACAAGCAGCTCGCCCGTCTCATGTGAATAATCCCCAGGCACCAAAACTGGGTGAGGGCTGCTGTCCCTTTTCTGGAACAGGAGACATTCTCTCTCATCACCTGGAAGTGCTGAGACTATTCTTTTGCAGAAGATTTATTCGATACATACTTCTGTTTGCAAAGAATGGATAGTGAACTGGTTGAGGTTTATCACATGGCGGGTGAAGCTAATTTAATATACATTCCTTTCTAGCTATTTGTATCCTTTGAAGGTATTATGTGGAAGAATAAAATGCCATTTAAATTAACAAAGACATTGTGGTTTGGCTTGCTTTTAAATCAAATTGACATATTCACATGACATTATTGATACTTAGATTTCGAAACACAAACTTTCTGGCATATTTAGGAAAAAGGTATTTGATAACAACAGATTATGCAATATTACCACAAGGTAACTGAAGGTAAGCAAGTTGCATTTTTACAGGAATATGAGAATGTTGGATTGTTAAAGCTGATACAGACTTACTGGAAAAACAATCCCAGAAGTATGCTTTCGTATCAGACTGTTATAACTCAATGCTTTTCCATATACACTTGAAACATTTCCACTGGGATTTCGTCAAGATGGCTGTGACCATGTCCTTTGGCCAAAGAGCCGGGGAGGAAACCAACTTGATGTCACATTGGTCGCTTTAATTTCTCTGCGACCCCCACTGATTTGAACCTTTCTCTGTGTGCATTGACTGCTCTCCCAATTCTCAGATCCAGCCCTGACTTTTGTTATTAAGCCTGCCAACAAGGGTGGTGCATTCATTCATTCATGCATTACACACACACACACACACACACACACACACACACACACACACACACACACACACACACACACACACCTTCCTCTCTCCCCCAGACTATGATGCCATTATTAAACATCAAGCTATTGTGTTCACAACAGTCACTAATCTCATTTCATCTGGTGATCTCAACCCACAGGCACCAAACACAATGCCCCAACTCTGCACAATCCACTTCTACCTTTTTCCCAAAATCCACAAACAGGTCTGCCTGTGTAAACTCATTATTTTTCCCTGCTCCTGTCTCACAGAACTCATCTCTTCCCACCTCAACTCAATTTTTTTCTCTCCTTGTCGAGTCCCTTCTTTCTTAGATTTGTAATTCTTCAGAGGTGTTAAAGGATTTCCAGTTACAGAGTTTCCAATGCATTGTCATTCTTCCTGAAGAACTCTACACAATTCTCCAGCTGAGGTCCAACCTGTACCTTATATAAGATCTGTGTAAATCCCCTGATCTTGGATAGCACCAAAATTTGGGCATCTTGGAGGACGCAACTTTAAGATATAGAATTGTCTCTGATATTCTGAGGAAAAGTTTTGACAATTACGTTTCTCAAAAGATATTTATAATGCACTTGCATTGTTGCAGTCACTTGATTTGGTGTTACGGTCCATAATTCTGGGTCACAAGCTCAAGGTTCCAATCCTCCTCTGGTCACAACACTTTAACATACTTTCAAAAATTCAAGTTGTATTTACAGATACTCACTAACTGTAGGTTATTCGATGCACAAGCTTGGTTCAAAGCCATTATTTTTCAGTATTAGTTGGAAAAGGTGAGCTTTTTTTTTACAAATTTTGTCAAATGATTACTACATTTTTTGACATACATTCAAAAATTCAAGTTGTATTATTACACACTTATTAACTGTGTGCTTATCCAGTGCAACAAATAGCAGCATATCTTATGCAGATCTGCAAATGCCAACATTTTTCCACCTCATATATAGATGAAAAGAAATAATAATTTAAACACCACAGAAAAAAGGCTACATTGACAATATGCTACTAAAAGCTTTGGATAACAGTCTCTCAAAATGAGATTTAAAGTGAAACAATTTTTTTGTATTCTTCAACACACACCTTTTTTTGCTGCCAGCTCTTACTGAAATCACGAGGCTACGTTCTGTTCTTTGACCACTGGTCAAAGTCTTGGATTAAAAGGAAGCCTCCGTCCTGGGCACTGACAAGGTGTGCTTTCTTCTTTGATGTAACCTGAGGATTAATGGCACACATATTTGAACTTGTTTGTGAATTTGAGATCACAAGGTGAAGCGCTGGATGAACACAGCAGGCCAAGCAGCATCAGAGGAGCAGGAAGGCTCACGTTTCGGGTCGATCCATTATCTCTGTGAATTTGAGACATTTGATCACTTTAGGTTGCAATTTAATGTAAACACGACTAGATGGTGCAAGAGATAATGGGAACTGCAGATGCTGGAGAATCCAAGATAACAAAGTGTGAAGCTGGATGAACACAGCAGGCCAAGCAGCATCTCAGGAGCACAATGCCCGCAACGTCAGCTTTTGTGCTCCTGAGATGCTGCTTGGCCTGCTGTGTTCAGCCAGCTTCACACTTTGTCATCTTGGACTAGATGGTGCAATGTCAGTTGTCTGTGGAAAAGGAAACTAGAAATGGTATCAACAAAGTGGAGAGCTGGATGAACGCAGCAGGCCAGGCAGCGTCAGAGGAGCAGGAAATCTGACATTTCAGGCATGGACCCTTCTTCAGAAATGATGTTCGATGGAAGTTTGTCAAAATAAATGGATTTCACCATAGAAATGTGTCATTTTGCATTATATCTGATTACAATCTCATGCAAGCTTGACTTAATACTCATGACATTTACTTCTTCATTCTGACCAAGATATTTACCTTACAGTACTGTGAAGAAGGTACAATTACCGTGATCACTTTTACTGAGTTCACTTATTACAATTTGGGCTGGTCACGTTCAGTAGGGTAGATAGCAAGTAATTCCCATGCTTTACTCCACATTTCAAGCAGATTGCTTTGCATGACTTCACAGTAATTCCCCAAGCCCAGCTCCTGCGTTCCACTAACCTCACTGCTATTTGTGGTCTGACTTCCTCCCCGTTTCTTTGCGCTCTCGTTTCCAATAGCTTACCTGGAGTGTCAAGCAACCTGTTGCACTCCCAGAATAAATTACACCAAACTTACTACAATGATCTCCAAGAGTTCAAACGAAGACTGATATGGCAAGTGATAACATTTCCTCGAACAATTCGAGTGAACTGTGATTTTCATATTGTTAAAGGTACTCCTATAGACATGAAAGCAAATATATTGAGTCTTCCTGTACTCTGAACTCCGTTAGTATACAAGTGTAAATTCTCCTAAATATCTCTGCAAGGCTGCACACCAGGGAGTGGCTGCATATGCTGAGAAAGCAGCAGATTTTACTTTGTGCTTCCCGTCCTGCTATGTGACCACTATGAATAACAAAGTTCCTGTCAAGGCATCTCATTCTACATTTTGAGCTCTTGTTACAAGAACATATTTTAATTCACATTTTAAATCTGTATCATAGTTGTTCTGACTTGGTCGCACGTGCTTGGCTATCAGTGTAAATGTCTGATTGGTTTAAATATTTTGACTGCATTGTTTTATAGTTCAATGAGTGACCCAGACCCCTTCTGGTGGACCAGTAAATAGGGCAGATCACTAAACAAGGGCGACTACAACAGCTTCTTTTGGACGACCGCAAGTCTAAGGAAACACAAGGTCCAATCAAAATCATTCTGAAACTCAACATTTTGTTTTCAATCCCAACCAATTTGAAGGAAATTCTACAAACCAAATAACCAGGATATTCAAGATAACAAAGCGTGGAGCTGGATGAACACAGCAGGTCAAGCAGCACCTTAGGAGCACAACCTTTAAAAACTCTACTGCAGGAGTTTCACAGGTGAATTGAATAAAGACCAAAATGGAATGAAATTGTTGGACGTTGGGGTACACCTGAGAGGTGGGACTGTCCAAACTCTACTACAGAACCTCGATACCAGCTTGACACACTATATGGCTTTCCTCTGTATGGTAAGCCCATTGTAAGACTTAATGGAATAAGAGTTCATCTTGACATTAGTAGTAACTCTCTTCACGATGAGCACTTCCAAATTGTGCCATTGTGTTACTCCAAAAGAATAATAAAGTCAATCAGACACGTCACATCTGGTTTCCCTGCGACAGCATTGTCTGAAGTCCCAAAACAGGGAGAGCAATATTAAAACGGTCTATCCAGATTAATTTAGAAATGAAGCACAAAGTGAACACTGTCAAAAGCAAATAGAGTTATATGTAGGAATGTAGTTTTCGCTAAAAATAGCAAAACTAACTTGATTCAGAGAGTCAGCCTGTACTTTCTCACCTCGATCAATGCAGGTTTGTGTTGAGGGGTGCCCTACATCCCCAAAATTCTCAGGCATTTCATAGAATCCCTACAGTGTGGAAACAGGCTCTTTGGCCCAACAAGTCCACCCTGACACTCAGAGCATCCCACCCAAACCCATCAGCCAATCAACCCACTTCATCTAAACATCCCTGAATGCTACGGCAACTTATCATGGCCAATCCACCGAGCCAGCAGATCTTTTGGATGTGGGAAGAAACCCATGCAGACACAGGAAGAATGTGCAAACTCCACACAGATAGCCGCCTGAGAGGGGGGGATCAAACCCAGGCCCTGGCGCTGTAAGGCCTGCTGTGTTTGGTGGGATGTACCAGACTCCATGCCTTGAGCTGCTTACCCACCTTTTTTGTCAATGTTAAATTAAATAAAGTGCATTCCTTTTTGGAAGATGAAAGATCTTTCAGGAACCAACGGATGAAATCCACACAAAGAACTGCACTACAATATTGTAATTTAGCTAACAATATGGTTAGCAATTCCTGAAGACGTTTTCTAAAAGAAAAGACATTCAATGATAGAACAACAGCACTGAAATGAAAACTGATGGCCATGACAGTCATTTTCTGAGTTTGCTTCAGGCAGTGGGATCTCTGATTGGGTCTGATGAACAGCAACTAGGATGGAGAATTCATGTTTACACTGCAGTCAACAGCCGTGCGAATGAAAATCTCAGTCCTGCGTTTTCCTGGATGGGTGGGATTTTCATTCTCTAAAGCTTCGTGTTACTGACTGGACAGCTCCACGCTTGTGATACCTGAAGTAAATGTTAATATGACATTGACATGAGACGGGCTGTGACCATCCAGATCGCAGATACATACACAGTCACCTTTACCCACAATAAGACCAGCAGCACATTTTTCTTACACCAAGTAGAATGATCAAAAGTTCAAGTATGAAACTTAAGTATATACTTGCATCAGAGTATACTGTGTCCAAGCTCCAAGGTTAACCTTGTTGATTATTTGTTACCTTTGCCGGGATTTTAAAAAATGGTCGGCAAAAGATTCATTCTTTTTCATTTTCTATGGCTCTTTTTGAAATACTGTAAAACAAAAATGTCAATGTTTACATTGAATGTCAACTCCACAATCATTCACATTTTATACAAATTGATGTGCTGAAATTATCAATTTACAGAACAAGTGGCAGCACTAGATCTGTCAATTTTATCGCGATAACTTTCATTTCCATTTACCTTCTGTTCCTCCATTTATTATATCATTTTCACTCCGTTTACCTGTTAATATATCAATTTCTACTGCTTTGTATAGGATGGTTCATATCCACATATCTATCCACTAACCATTACTACTGTTTTCCTGATCATATTAAATGTATACCTTCTGTTTCTCCCTGAATACCATACATCATGAAAATCCTTTGAAACATTTTCAATTCTTTGCATGACTTAAACATCCTTCTTCAAGTCGGATGGTCAAAATTGTACACCAGAAATTTGATAAACCTTTCATGAAGTTGTCTGAGAGCAACTGTGGGCAACTCACCAGAAGACCATTTTAAGTCCCCTACAAACTTTGAAACTGTGCCTCTTATCTTCCAGTCCCGATCATTAATATAGCTCAGGAAAGAAAATATTCAGGTGTTCTGCCAGTTGCCAATAGTTACAAAATATTATTCTCAATTGCTGACCTAAATTCCATTTTAAACCTCTATTTCAATTTGATTTCGATCTTTCATTACTGAATTTTAAGAAGTATGTTCTGATTGACCAGTCATCATCCTCCACTGAAATGTAAACAAATTCTTTTCTGAAACATGTTGGTCCAATAAAGAAATTGGAGATTTCCGTATCGCCCCACGTAGCACCTCTGGACTCGGTCACCGGCCCCGCCTAAATTCCTCGATTCAGGTGTTCTGCCAGTTGCCAAAATTCCATTAGAACCTTTTGGGAAAAGGCAGACACCGGATTGTAGTGGAACTTTGACCTATGTATCTGCAAAAACAAGACAAGTCAGATGCTGCCAACAAATGAAGTCAGTGTGGAGTTTTGCAATATGCTGGGAGTTCCTGCTAAACTGACTCAAATGGAATGCCCACGAGGCAGATTTGGTTCTTTATCCCCACAGTAAGAACTCATTATCCACATTAGATAGGGGACCAATGGACACATGGCGAAGGATAAGTGTGGATGGAAGAGTCGGAAAGCCCAGGAAACCTGCCACTATGGATGATGGTACCAGGTCTGTAAGTTGCAGGATGCAGATCGGCCCTCGAGATGGTGCTGTGATAACCTCAGCTCACATATAGACCCCTGAAAACCCCAGTGAGGAGATCGCTGGTGTCTGCAAATCTCGTCTAACTCCTTGAATTGTGCCCCGAGGAATTTAGGTGGGGCCGGTGACCAAGTCCAGAGGTGCTACGTGGGGCGATATGGAAATCTCCAATTTCTTTCTTGGACCAACATGTTTCAGAAAAGAATTTGTTTACATTTCAGTGGAGGATGATGACTGGTCGATCTGAACATACTTCTTAAAATTCAGTAATGAAAGATCTAAATCAAATTGAAACAGAGGTTTAAAATGGAATTTAGGTCAGCAATTGAGAACAATATTTTGTGACTATTTCCTTTCATTTTCTGTGCAGAGAGAGGCCTGCGATGCCAGTATTCTACAGGCACTGGTAACCCTACTTCGTCCAGGTAGTCATTCTTTCCTGCTGACTAAACACAATGTCTGCTCATGGGTTATTTCTTCAAAACGGACCTGAGTTTTTATCCAAAGACCAGCAACATTTTCAATAGGCATTGCTGGAATGAAATGACAAGCAGAGAGTCTGACTAATTTTACTGGTACTACACTGCACCATGCTTACTAAGTCACCAGGACAGAAAGAACGAGCTGATCCCAAAATTCAATTACCATTGTCATATATGTTATGTGGACTCTTTGTTTCTTCAGCATATGATTCATATTTTCCATAAGCAGTACCGTCAAACAGCTCAGTAAGACTGTTATGCACTATGTGACTGCTTCCTTTATCAAAAATAAACCAAAACGATCGATCACAAAATGACAAAGGAATTAAAGTTTGTCAGTATTTGCTATTTTGACAATGTTGAGATGCACAGCTACACTATTTCGCTCATATTCATAAGTAATAAACTGTCCTATCTCTCACCGCTTGCAATTTTTTAAAAAAATGTCAGTTTGGTAGATGAACACAAGTCTTCCTTGGAAAACGTTTCCTCCTAAAGAAGGAAGAAAGTTCAGAACTGGTCCAAAATAGATAACTTCCAGGCATGTAGTTTAGTTTTGAATTTCCACACCAGATGTTTTACATTAAAATCCTGAAGAGATATTTGAGGCTGAGAAAGGCTAAGCTCAGTTATGTGAAGATCCCAGGAAAAGACAATCAGCTTCTCATGACGAGGAAATGCGGGTACAGTTATATTAAGCTCTCTGGATATGACAGGGAAGAGAATGCTCGCTGGTGTGAATGTGACAAAGTAGTGTTGTTTGGATTAATAGGCTTGCACTTTACCGAGTGCTTCAAAACCTTTAATTTTTGTGTCATACATAAATAGTTGGGTTTATTATCTATTCTGTTTTCATTTGTGTAATAAATTCTGTATTACTATTAAATTCAATTAATTGCAGCTTTGCTTGCTTGTAATCCAGAAAAAAAAGACCCCCTTGTTAAAATGAAAACTGATTTATCAAGCCAGATTAGTCTTGGATCTGTCCAGTCGTAGCATTAATTGGGATCATAACACTTCAAAACAAAACGTTGTACCACCCCAGGGATGGCCAATCCATTCACGCATGTAAACAATCCAAACATTACCTCTCACTCTTCAATTACCTGGTTTCCCACAAAGGTATTCATTGTCTTTCTGAAAGGCAATGCATTCTCTATCTCACACAGGTTTCCTCAGCAAATTATTCCACCTTTAAACTGCTCTTTGCAGGAAGCAATTATATCTAGGCTATCTGGCAATTTAGCCTCATCTAACACATGACTGCTTATCTCCATGCACTTCAACATACAGACTACATCAGTGCTTTCAGCTGACCTACTTAATGTCATTTCGTCTGAAAATTGTTCATTCATTGGGGCCTGTTCTTTCCTGCTTTGCATTGCTATTTTGATTTTACTGCTGTTTCATGAGTTGACAGCATCTGAGTTGAGCACTGGCATCAGCATTGTACTCCAATAAC
This sequence comes from Stegostoma tigrinum, assembly GCF_030684315.1. NCBI lineage: Eukaryota > Metazoa > Chordata > Chondrichthyes > Orectolobiformes > Stegostomatidae > Stegostoma > Stegostoma tigrinum. The sequence goes on from NC_081358.1 coordinate 19,508,332, forward strand.
ATAGATGAGGGTCTGATGCTGCCTGCATTCCGTGCACTCTCTCTGTATTCCTGATGATGGGCTTTGCCTTGCCCCAGTCTTACTTCCTTGTTGTAATCTTCCGGCTCCAGGTCTGGTCTTCTCTTCATTCATAAATTCAAATTGTGATCATCTAGTGGCAGTGGTCAGTCAGTGCAATTAGTTCTGGGAGTCTAGTTCCACCAACCAACTTCTACCATTAAATGGAATTTGGTCAACCTTACTGGTTTGCGCTGTACAGTGAAAGGAAGTGTAGTTATTTTTCAGTAGTGTATTGCATTTCTTTTGTATTAACTTTCCCCTTTGTTTCCCAAACCAAAACTACCCACAGGATCCTACTCTGGCTTTCACTTTGATTTCTTTTTGTGGAATCAAGATCAGCGTTCTGCTTGGTTTTCAATAATGTGTATTAATGAATGAGAAATTTTGTCCAATACCACAGAAATTACTCTACTCAATTTCATGCATCCAGTCAGCAGCTGATCAGCAGTAACTAAGACCTACCGTCCCATTAAAACATCAGTTACTCCTGGGCTGGACAAAACGTAACCTCTTTAATCAGCCCTCAGTGTAATTACAGAGGGTCATTAGTTTAAGGCCGTGTTCTGATGTCTGTGTCTATTCAGTTGGTGAAACCTGCAACATTTAGGAGTAGCAGGGCATCTGATATTAACATCGAACTCCTGAATACCAGCAGAATAGCACTAATGGGATTAGTCATATGAGGTTCTTGAGTGGGTCTAATTGGCCACTTTAGGCCTTCAAATGGCACGGAGGTGATAGGCACAAAATGGGCTTTTCTACAACTTAATGGGGGAGGGTTAGAAAATGATAGACTCTCCAGTTGCATTCAGCCACACATGCTTGGGAAGGGAACTAAATTCCATGCTAGGAATCGGCAGCTTTCACATCTTTGTTTGAAGACATTTTGCACTTTCAAAGATTTGTAACTGCAACATTAATTTTAAATTTTCAACATCACTAATTGGTGTTTTGTGTTTTTGCATTAAATTGTGCTCTTGAAGTTTGCATAAAATAGCTTATGAGTTAAAATATTCTTTTTGTTAACTTACTAAGTTTAGACTGGCTGATTCTTGATTCTTCTGGTTTCAGCAACATACTTTCACTCCCATTACTGCAATCTATGTCCAGGCTATTCTTCCCTGGTTTCCTGACGAATTTCTAGAAGGAAAAAAGAAAATTTAAATTATTTTACAAACAGCTTTTATTCTACAATTGAATGAAGACTTTAAACAGAATAATATTTTAATACTGGCATTTTTTGTTTGCGCACTGAATGCATAATTCACCGGACTTTATTTAGTAATTTATTCAACCCCAAAAAATCAGATTAATAGTAATTTACATTATTTCTTCAGAACAAGCCAGGTTGGATTGCTCAAACTTACTGAGTGTCGTTGGCACAGTACTTCAATTAAACTGAATTAAAATTTTTCGCATTTGCTGACACAGGTTTAAAGCACACAGGGATTTCAGGGAGAACAAAATCTGGGACACAAGAATCATACCATCACCCGCTCCTCATTCTCCAATCCTGCTGCACATCCAATTCTCTCCTATTCACACTCTCCCCGCCTCCACCCCACCCCACCCCACCTTGATTTCTTTCCTCCCGCTTCAATTCTCATGCAGAGTGATAAAAGTTATGGGGAATGAACAGAGCAGCAGAAAATGGCTTTGAATTGATTTCAGGGCTGTCGAGATCTACACTAAAGCCCTTCAGCCCATTGCGTCCATGTCAGTCAAAAACAAGCTCAGAACAATCGTACTCCCAGTTTCTACCTCTCAAAGAGCTATAATTGATTCAATGATTGGAAAGGCCTCATTCTATGTTTCAATCTTCCATGATTTCAAATAAGAATGAACAAGTGATCCTGATATGATATGAACAGTCTCACATTTATATGATCAGTTACCTTTGAGCCCAATTCTGAAGTGTTCATCGTGCAATCTGCTCCTGGATACATGCTCATGGACATAGTGTGATTTATTTTTGTTTTGCAACAAATCAAAATGATTGTGCTGTTGAAAAGATGAAATTACATTTGCTACTGACAAAGGAACATAAGAAAAGTGTAGAACAGGTAAAAAGTCCAAAATGTCCTGTTTAGGTGAAGCAAGAGGGGTTAAAGGGGAAAATGGGAAGAGGAGCCTGAAAGAGAATGGAAGAGGTGAGAGGAAAGAGAGAGGAAGCAGAAGGAACTGAAGGAAAAGAGTCATAAGGAAAAGAGAGCATGAAACTGCACAAGGGAAAGAAAGATGAACGAAAGATCATCTTGTTGCAGTATTGGCTTGTTTTGTAACCAAAAATATTTAATACAATAAAACGTATTGGTGTCTTTGGAAAAAGTTGAAGCTACTGTTGCCTGGTTCTAACAGGTTCACAAAGCCAGGCAAAGTGCTCATTGGTGCCAATAGTTCAGTGGTGAATTATGGTAAACATAAGGAATAGCAGCAGGACTAGACTGGTGTGACCTTTCAGGCCTGTTCAAACATTTAATATGATCATGGTGGATCTTGGCTCAACTCTATTTTCTCACTTGTTTCTCCTATCTCTCAATTCCTGAGAGATCATCAATGTATTTCCATCTTGAATTCACACGACCAAGGAGCAAATATAGAGAGTTCCAAAGATTCACAACCCACCAGAGAATGGTTCTCCTTTTCTCAATCCTAATGATTGGCAAATCACTGTAAGGCTTTATTCTCATTTTCTGAAAATAACTTCCCATTTCACATTTTCAAAGACACTGCAAGCCACAACAGATGGCAAGTAATGATGAAAGAGCCCCCAATTTCAAATTCCAGAATGAATTACTTTATGAAATCTACAATAAAATCATCACTTTGTAGTTTGAAATCATCGATAATTTTAATACATTTTAGTGGAACAATTTAATTGAAATTACAATTCTTGCAATGCACAATGTAACATTTCTCTCATGGAGCAATCTGGTCCGATGGCACCATGTATTCAGCGCCCTTCCTTCAGAACAGTTATCTCTCTGTTTAATCCAGATGACCCCATGTAGTTTAAGGGGAAATGGAAATAAGCAGATGAAGGATATCTTTCTATTCTCCTGTTTCAGATCATGTAAGAATCTTACATTGAAAGACAGAGGAAGGATATACTTTTAGAGTTAGCAAGCAGGTTAAATTTGGGATAAACAAGGGAGAAAAGGAAAGCTGAAATTATAATGGGTTTAGTCAAGCACTTAGGTATATTCGAGAAATAGGCAAGTGCAGTGCAGTTAGAAAAGCTTAAATTGCAAGTGATACAAATGGAGTTAGAGAATGACAGGAAGGCAAGATATTTTGAATTATGGTTACAGGCAGAAGAACGAGAAAGGGAGAGAGAAGAGATGGACAGAGACAGAGAAAGAGAGACAGAAGAAAGGGAAATAATGTTTGAGTTGGAAAAGATGAAGTTGCAACTTGTAGCGAAAACGTTTCAAATGGCGGAAGGAAAAGTACAAGATAGAAGTAAGGATGAGCAAACTCATAGTAGCTAACAACATAGTGGGGATATATACAAATACACCAAAACATTACCAGACATCGATGAAGAAGACGTGGAAGCGTTTTTCATCTGTGAAAAATTGGCTAAACATTTGAACTCACCGGAATGTGGTTAATGTTAATTCAGATGAAGTTGGTAGGCAGGGCTAGTGAGGCATTTGCAGTGCTGTCAGAGGAGATTTTAACAGATTATGAAGAGGTTAAACAGGCTATTTTAAATGCATATTAATTGGCACCAGGCGCACTGAGACAACAGTTCATAAGAATGAACCATGTCAGAGTTATGTTGAGCACAAAACAATTAAACAGAGCAACTACGATAGAAGGGTGAGAGTATTAGAGATAGAAAAGACATGTAAGGATCTTAGAGAGATTAGTCCGCTGGAGGAGTTTAAAAACACACTTCCAGAGATAATAAGAGCTCATTGAGGGATAGAAAGTTCCCAAAGTGAGAGGAACTGCAGAGATGGTGGATGAATATGTATTTGTGCATAAACTGAAATCTCGCTTCGAACAGCAATTTCAGTCCATAAGGTATTGAAATTGGGAAAAAGGGAGATCCTTTTACGAAAAACACAAAGTAGATCACACTGGGAGCAGTTTACCACACGTCAAAAAAGAAACGGAAGAGACTGTAAAGGAGGCAAGAGGCCCCAGCTGATTTGGCCACAGTAAGGTGGGACACACAAAGTCACTTTGCTGGTGGTTTAAGAAACGCACGAGGAAAAACAACATGGTAAAAGATGCTAATTCAGTGGGGTTGGTTGACGTAATGAAGGAAATCCCAAAAGGAGTCGAGGAGCTGCAGGAGACTGCACAGCCGAGTCTCTGGCTGGATAGCGAAACAGTGTCTGATCCTTACAAAGACTTAACCTCTGTGTGCACGATTTACTCAGTAGGAACAGAGGGAGAAGGTAAAGAAATTACAATTTTGAGGGACACAGGAGCTAATGGTAAGAGATGAAGGAATTTGCACTCCTTCTGAAATGTTACCCAAGAGAGCGGTATTCTGTGGAATAGATGGACTGAGATTTAGCGTTCAACTGTGTAAGGTCAGGTTGGAAAGTCCAATCAAGGCTAGGGTAGTGAAAGTGGCGGTGATTGAAAAAGTGTCAATTCCAGGAATACAGTTTGCTCTTGGAAATGTCTTGGCAGGAACAAAAGTGGGAGTGACACCCCGTGTAGGGAAGAAGCCAAAGGAAAACCAGGGAACTGAGCAGTTCAAAGAAAAGTGCCCTGGAATTTTTTCGGACTGTGTGATGACAAGACCCCACAGTGAAAGGTTAAAGCAAGAGAGGAATGGCAAAGAGAAAGTTGAAGAAGTTGAGGTCCAGTTAGCTGACACCCCGATGACAAAATGCTCAAGGAGAACCTAAACAGGTAGAGGATCAGGCAGAGGTGTTAAGTTCTGAAAAATTACCAGAGTTACAACAACACGTTGAGACAGTAAAAGATCTATTTCACAAAACTTATCCGGAAAAGGAATCAGAATGTATTCCCAGGTGACATTTCCTTGAGGGTAGAACCGAAGCGAGGAAGAGAAGTCTCGACAGGTTAGTGCAGAGGGGACATGGGTCGAAGTGTACCAGATTGTGTTGCCGGTGGTATATGGACAGGAAGTGTGGGTAGCACATGAATGACTGGTAGGAGGGCGTTCAGGAGTGAGGAAGACTCAGGTTAAAATACAAAAGCATTTCTACTGGCCTGGATTGTAGAAGGATGTGCTTGAATTTTGCCCGTTCCTGTCATTCATGTCATATGGTAGGAAAGCCTCAGGAAGTTAAAAAAAAACTAGCCACTTTGATGCCAATACCCACATTTGAAGAACCTTTTACACGGGTTATAATGTATTGTCCAGGTCCCGTCCCCAAAACCAGAAGCGACCAACAGTATTTGCTAACCATAACGGATGTGTCCACCAGATTTCTGGAGACAATTCCATTATGCAGTGTCAAAAAGAGGTGTGGAAGAGTTGGTAGCTTTCACTACATGTTAAGGCCTACCGAGGGAAACTCAGTCAGACCAAGGGTCCAATTTTACTGCCCAACTATTTAAGGATGTATCAGAGATAATGGGAACTGCAGATGCTGGAGAATCCAAGATAATAAAGTGTGAAGCTGGATGAACACAGCAGGCCAAGCAGCATCTCAGGAGCACAAAAGCTGACGTTTCGGTCCTGGACCCTTCATCAGAGAGGGGGATGGGGAGAGGGAACTGGAATAAATAGGGAGAGAGGGGGAGGTGTACCGAAGATGGAGAGAAAAGAAGATAGGTGCAGAGGAGAGTATAGGTGGGGTGGAAGGAAGGGGATAGGTCAGTCCAGGGAAGACGGACAGGTCAAGGAGGTGGGATGAGGTAGCAGGTAGGAAATGGAGGTGCGGCTTGAGGTGTGAGGAAGGGATGGGTGAGAGGAAGAACAAGTTAGGGAGGTGGAGAAAGGCTGGGCTGGTTTTGGGATGTGGTGGGGGAAGGGGAGGTACGGGCAGTCCTCCGCTCCCGCCGCTCCAACCCCAACCTCACTATCACACCCGCAGATAAGGAAGGCGCAGTGGTAGTATGGCGCAACGACCTCTACATCGCCGAGGCTTAACGCCAACTATCTGACACCTCCTCCTACCGCCCCCTTGATCATGACCCACCCCTGAGCACCAAGCCATCATCTCCAATACCATCCATGACCTCATCACCTCAGGGGCCTCCCACCTACAGCCTCCAACCTTATGATTCCCCAACCCCGCACGGCCCATTTCTATCTCCTTCCCAAAATCCACAAACCTGCCTGCCCTGGTCAACCCATTGTCTCAGCCTGTCCCTGCCCCACCAAACTCATCTCCACCTATCTGGACTCCGTTTTCTCCCCTTTGGTCCAGGAACTCCCTACCCATGTCCGTGACACCACCCACGCCCTCCACCACCTCCAGGACTTCCAATTCCCTGGCCCCCAACATCCCATTTTCACCATGGACGTCCAGTCCCTATACACCTGTATTCTACATGCAGATGGCCTCAAGGCCCTCCGCTTCTTCCTGTCCCACAGGCCCGACCAGTCCCCCTCCACCGACGCCCTCATCCGCCAAGCCGAACTCGTCCTCACTCTCACCAACTTTTCTTTCGATTCCTCCCACTTCCGACAGACAAAGGGGGTGGCCATGGGCACCCATATGGGCCCCAGCTATGCCTGCCTCTTTGTAGGTTAGGTGGAAAAGTCCCTCTTCCGCACCTACACAGGCCCCAAACCCCACCTCTTCCTCCGTTACATTGATGACTGAATCGGCGCCGCCTCTTGTTCCCCACAAGAGTTCGAACAGTTCATCCACTTCACCAAGACCTTCCACCCCAACCTCAAGTTCACCTGGGCAATCTCCAACACATCCCTCACCTTCCTGGACCACTCGGTCTCCATCTCAGGTAACCAGCTAGAACCTGATGTCCATTTCAAGCCCACCGACTCCCACAGCTACCTAGAATACACCTCCTCCCACCCACCCTCCTGCAAAAATTCCATCCCCTATTCCCAATTGCTCCGCCTCCGCTGCATCTGCTCCCAGGATGAGGCATTCATCTCGTGCACATTCCAGATGTTCAAGTTCTTCAAGGACCACAACTTTCCCCCCACAGTGGTCGAGAACGCCCTTGGCCGTGTCTCCCGCATTTCCCGCAACACAACCCTCACATCCCGCCCCCGCCACAGCCGTCCCCAGAGGATCCCCCTCGTTCTCACACACCACCCCACCAACCTCCGGATACAACGCATCATCCTCCAAACTTCTGCCATCTACAATCAGACCCCACCACCCAAGACATTTTTCCATCCCCACCCTTGTCTGTCTTACAGAGAGACCACTCTCTCCATGACTCCCTTACTCGTTCCACACTCCCCTCCAACCCCACCACACCTGGCACCTTCCCCTGCAACCGCAGGAATTGCTACACTTGCCCCCACACCTCCTCCCTCACCCCTATCCCAGGCCACCAGATGAGTTTCCATATTAAACAGAGGTTCACCTGCAATCTGCCAATGTGGTATACTGTGTCCATTGTACCCGTTGTGGCTTCCTCTGCATTGGGGAAACCAAGCGGAGGGTTGGGGACCGCTTTGCAGAACACCTCCGCTCAGTTCGCAATAAACAACTGCATCTCCCAGTCTCGAACCATTTTAACTCCCTCTCCCATTCATAAGACGAGACGTCCATCCTGGGCCTGCTGCAATGCCACAATGATGCCACCCGAAGGTTGCAGGAACAGCAACTCATATTCCATTTGGGAACCCTGCAGCCCAATGGTATCAATGTGGACTTCACCAGCTTCAACATCTCCCCTTCCTCCTCCGCATCAAAAAACCAGCCCAGTTCGTAACATCCCCCCACTGCATCAAACTACCAGCCCAGCCTGTCTCTGCCTCCCTGACCTGTTCTTCCTCTCACCCATCCCTTCCTTCCACCTCCAGCTGCACCTCCATTTCCAACCTACGAGCCTCATCCCACCTCCTTGACTTGTCCGTCTTCCCTGGACTGACCTATCCCCTCCCTCCCTCCCCACCTGTACTCTCGTCTGCACCTGTCTTCTTTTCTCTCCATCTTCGGTCCGCCTCCACCTCTCTCCCTATGTATTCCAGAACACTCTCCCCATCCCCCTCTCTGATGAAGGGTCTAGGCCCGAAACATCAGCTTTTGTGCTCTTGAGATGCTGCTTGGCCTGCTGTATTCATCCAGCTTCACACTATATCATTTAAGGATGTTACGGATAATACAGGCATCAAACACTTTAAATCAAGTGCATACCATCCTGGATCAAAGGGAGCATTGGAATGGTGGCATCTGACCCTTAAAGCCATGCAGGTGGCTCACTGCCAGGATTACCCAAATGATCAGGATATGGGAACCCCATTTATATTGTGTGCCACGAGAGATGCTGCAAATGATTTGATCTAGTTTCCTCCATTTGAGTTGATATTCGGACACGAAGTGGCAGGGTCTTTAAAATTAAGTAAGAAAAAGTTGATCAATCCAAAATTAGATATTTCAGAATTGGATTATGTCCCTGAGTTGACAGAAAGATTAAGCAGAACAGGTGAATTAGCCAGGCAACATCTGAAGGTGGCACAACATCTAATGAAGCAAGATGTTTGTCAGTGGGAATAAAGTCTTGGTGCTGTGACCAGTGTTTGGAGACTCCTTCAAAGCAAGGTATAGTGGTCTCAATCAGATTGAGATGAAGTTGAGTCAGGTGAGTTATCTGGTCAAGATTCCAGATAGAAAGAAGCTTTATCGGGTATGTCATGTGAATATGTTGAAACCCTATTATGACAGGGACAGTGAACCAGTGAAGCAGGTATTAGTTACTGCCATTCAGAGAGAGGAATCAAAATCCAAATCATTTGATTTTGATGTGCCTCAAAACAAGTGAAATAATGAGCAAGCTATTCGAGAATGGGATAGGATAATGAGCTACTTGTCTCAGGAACAGAGCACTGAGTCGGAAGGCTTGTTGCAGAAATATGAGGGCATATGTGGGAATAGAACGGAATGGACTAGTGCTCTAATGCTTGAGGGTGAAGCAGGGAATGCTGTTCCAATAAAACAACACCACTGCAGGCTTAACCTTCTTTAAGCCGCGCAGGTGCAGGAGGAAGTGGAAGGAAGTGAGAGGAGTATGCAGGTCATACTGGTTCTGAAGCCTGATGGTACTCAATGGTTCTACCTGGATTATCGGAAGGTCATTGTCGTAACTAAACCAGACTCATACCCAATTCCAAAGCTGGAGGACTGTGTGAAAAAAGTTGGAGAAGCCACATTTATCACCAGCTTGGATTCACTCCGCGGTTACAGGCAAGCGCCTTTGTCCGAGATCACAAAAGAAAATTCTGCGTTTGTAACCCCAAATGGGCTGTGTCAATTTAAAGTAATGCCTTTGGTATGAAGAACTCATATTGTGGCAGAATTGACTAATTGTGCCGTCTACATAGATAAATCGTGCCCTTTAACCTTTCATGGAAAGATCACATGGTGCATTTGGTGGAGCTCTTTGAGAGACTCAAGGAAGCAAAGTTGGTTATTATCTTAGCAAAAACTGAATTTGTGATTGCAGAAGTGACATTCTTGAGACATAACATTGGACATGGTGGGATGACTCCGAGGAACATAAAGAAACAAAAATGCCTTCAAAGAATTTCCAAGACCATCTTGGAAAGCAGAAAGCTAAAATGTGTGGTTCCTTTAAGAGATTTGTGTTTTTCTGTCCTTACTAATTCTTTAAACAAATGTATGTCCATGAACAACATCTGAAGTTGTCAGTGCCAAGAGCTTCAAAAAGTGGAACAACTGTGTCAAAAAAGCCTAATATATAGCAGGTAAAACAGCAGTCTTGTTTATTTTTACTGTAAATCTCCTGGTTATGGTTTCTTCATGAAGACCCTACATTACGGCAGCATAGCCATAATGCTTATTTTCGCCCGTACCCTTGCTGTGCCTGTGCTGGTGTCAGACACAGTGCAAATAAATTTATTAATACACCGCACACCAGGGATAAAAACACCCATGTGATTGTAGAATTAGAACCAAGCAGAGCCCCTGGTTGCAAAGCCTATGAGAAAGAATAAGTGAGGGGGAAAGTAGGGATCAAATCAAAATGGAATTGAGGGGGCGATAAGGCACTCCACACCCTGCGGTGCCCACATCACGCAAAAGACATGGGTGGTATTGGTGTACACCACGTGCTCCTTCTCCAGAGACACGCGGCATGAACGCAGCCACAGAAAAGGGGCCGTCAGCTGGCCACAATGACCCCCTCCACTGCCCGCTGCCTGTAGCTATTAATGGAACAGCAGTCTTGTTTTCATGCTGTGAAAATGACTTTGAATTTGGCCAATTTATTGAAACAAAGCACCGAGATACAGAGAGACAGTTGAATTTAAATCTGATGGTGTTGACTAACTGCGGCAAATCACATTATAATGGTTGGATCATGTCATTATGGCCATCTGAAAGGGAGAGCCATTCACAACCTGGCAGAGTCAGCACCATTCAGCTCTCAGGGAAAGCCTGTCTAATTTATCACAAGGGCCAGGGTATTTTAGCTCAAATTCTTCACTGACGAAATTATAGAGACAAAACATCCCTGACAGCACAAATAATGGAAGAAAGGCCTTTGTGAAGAGTTCAGAGGTGACAGAAAATTCCAGAAGACAGTCTGAGTGAACTTGGTGAGATTAAGTTACAATTCATTGCTCCTTATTAATTGAGTTGACATTAGTGAGACTATTACTTTTAATTAAACAGCATTCCAGTAGAATTTAGACCAGTCAGGGTGCAGTTAATTGTCTAAGGGGAAATTGTCGGCCTGTCCATAGTTTTGTTTATTTGTTCATTATTGGCTGAAATAAATATATAGTTTCTTGTTTCTTGTTTCTTGTAAAGTGTAGATCAAAGATTTTCTTTCTTTTAGCCACATTTTTAATAGATTGCAAGTCGAAAGACGAACTTGTCTGTGCATTTTGTGTGGTAATTATTGGAGGGGAGCCCCTGCTCCTGTCATAATGGATTGGGGCTTTTGTTTCAGTTTAATTATCGGAGGGGTTCGCCCATTGTAATAACAGCTTGAACAATGGAGTTTCAACTACAGCCAAATTGGCCATGAAGTTACAGAACAGGCTCAACGATGAATAGCCAACCTCTGCTCCCAAATCCGTGTCCTCTGGAACTTTCTTTTTGTTGCCCATTGAAACATAGTGCTGCAGAAACATGTGTGCCATTCGATGCTTCCCTCCTGGGTAGGTAATTGGGTCAGGTGGTTATTTGGGATGTATCAGGGTGTGTAGTTGGGTTCTGTGAGTTGCCTTGTCAGAGTGTAGTCTGATTGTGGGGGAGGTCAGTTGGGTCAGGTCAGTGAGAGATGGTCAGCCTGGGTTGTGTGAATGCTCGGATGGGAACTAGCTTAGGCTGCATCTGTTCAGGTGTTACTTTATGGTGAAGATTTAGTGCATGTTTATTGTAATTAATGTTGCATCAATGTGAGATTGATACCTGATCTGCAGTAAGAAGATTAGTTCTATCACTGAATCCTACACTATCAACATCCTTGGGGTTACCAATGACCAGAAACCCAAATGGACTTGCCTCTTCAATACAGAAGTGAAAAAACAGGTCAGAGGTGAGGAATACTGCATCGAGTAACTCAACTCTGACTCCCCAAAGCTTGTCCACCATTGACGAGGCACAAGTCAGCAATATAATGGAATACTTTCACCTGCCTGGATAGGTACAGCTTCAACAATACTTACGAAGCTTAACATCTTCCAGAACAAAGCAGCCCACTTGATTAGCATCATATCTACATGCATTCACCATTGACAGCATGGGATAAAAAGGTACAGAGATGGAAGAGCACAGCAGGCCAAGCAGCACCAGAGGAACAGGAAGGCTGACGTTGCGGGCCTGGACTATCCTTCAGTAATGCATTCCGAGGCCCGCAACGTCAGCCTTCCTGCTCCTCTGATGCTGCTTGGCCTGCTGAGTTCATCCAGCTCGACACCTTGTTATCTCAGATTCTCCAGCATCTGCTGTTCCTCCGATCTGTGAAACCATTGACAGCCCATCTTGTTTACAAGATGCACAGCAAAATTACATCAAAGATCCTTACATAGCTTCTTCCAAAGCCATGACCATTTTCATCCAGAAGGTTAGGGGCAGCACATGCATGAGAGCCACCACCACCTGGAGCGTACCCTCCTGGTTAGTCACCATCCCAAATTGGAAATATATTGCTGTTCCATCGCTGTTGTTAGATCAAAATCCTGGATTTCCCTCACTAATGGCATTGTGGGTTTGCCCACTGCCATGGATTGCAGCAGTTCAAGGAAGCAGCTCACCACGGCTTTCAAAATGGGATCTAGGGTGAGCCAATAAAATGTATCAGTGATAATGGGAACTGCAGATGCTGGAGAATCCAAGATAACAAAGTGTGCAGCTGGATGAACACAACAGTCCAAGCAGCATCTCAGGAGCACAAAGAAGGGCCTAGACCCTCTGATGAAGGGGCTGGGCCCGAAACGTCAGCTTTTGTGCTCCTGAGATGTTGCTTGGCCTGCTGTGTTCATCCAGCTCCACACTTTGTCCTCTCTGAGCCAATAAAATGCTGGCCATGCATTGACACGCACAGCCCAGGAGTGAATTTAAAAAGTTCCCAGTTAAATATTCCAGCTTTGAATACATGCGATGGAAGCAGAGGTTTGCAACAGAAAACAACAAAATTTCACAGCGAAGAATGTCAGCGTTAATAAAGATGAAAATGGTTTACTCTGAAAAGCAGGAATCAGACAATAAGATGCAAGACTTTTATATGATAGAAACAGGTTAAAAGCAATTTTTCGTTTGCAAAGACATTTCAAGGAATGGTCTCTGATGTGTAATGATGAGCAAGCCCCCAGTTTCAGATTTCAGAATGAATCCCTTTGTGAAGTATGCAATCAAAATATCCACTCTGCAGTTTGAAATCATTAATAATTTTAATACATTTTAGAGGAACAATTTAACAATTTTACAATTCTTGCAATGCATAACATTGCGTTCCTCTGAAGACGTTGCAGAAATCTGGTCAGGCTGTGCCAGATATTCAGTACCTTTTGTTGCATTGTATTCTGAACATTATTGTTTCTGTTTTCTCCAGAGGATCTCTTGTCGTTTACGGGGAAATTGAATGGATTGCATTCCAAAGACCAAGCAGATTAAGGATACCTTTCTATTCTTTTATATTACATCAGACATGAAAGCTCAATTTAGCTTAATTTGGCTGACTGACTTCTTGCAAGATCATAAACACATTTCCTAAATGACAATCCATGAAGTGTAGTAAAAGAATTGTCTATTGGCACATCATTCTGCTGGAAGCATGGTGACAGTTGTCAGTGAGCAAATCATAGTTTTGACCACCAGCTTCCACAAAATCTCCGACTGTACGTTCCTCAACTGGCCTCTCGTCCGTCACCTGCACAATGAGACAAGATGTTAATACATAATATATTCTGTAAATTAATTTGGACTTGAATAAGAACTTCCAATATGCATTTATACACACCCTCCACCGATCTGACATGTGAGCAGCATCAGTGACAACAGTATCAGATGAGATCCCATATCCACTTCCTTTGTGAATTAGCCACTGGCGTCCATCATCTGTGGTAACTCTGAAACATTGAGCATATTTGTCTGAAAATAATCTAAAACTTCATACCTGACTTATATAAATCACAATAAGAAATTCAAATAAAAAACGTTGCACAACTTGTCAGGAACATCGACACCATTTAAACAAAGGCACATTCCACCCAAAGGAAAATCACCCCCTACCAATAGCTGAGGATATTTGCCGGAACTGGAAAGCCATGTTACAAACTGTTCAAGCAGAAGTCTGATGTAGTCATATTCACAGATCATCCCTGTCAATCGATGTGCCAGATTCCTCCATCACCTCCCTCGATATGTTCAGTCTCACCATCAGAAGCAGCGTGCGACAGACAGAGCCATGTGATCACACAACTGAAAAACCAGATTAAAGGCCAGAGCTCATGTCACAGCCCGCAGTGAATGGTGTTGGGCAGTGAAACAAATAACTGGAGAAGCAGATTTTACAGTCACCACATCATCAATGATGGCAGAGCCCAGCTCGTCTGTTCGAAGGATAAAGCTGAAATGCTCGCAAAGTTCTTCAGTCTCAAGGTGCATTGTTTATCTTGAACTTCTCCTGGAGTCCCAACATCAGAAGCACCTCATAGAATCCCCACAGTGTGTAACGCTGCATGCCCCACAGACAATCCACCTCGCCCGCACATCCTGGGACACTATGGACAATTAGTGTAGCCAATCTACCTCAGCTAATCAGGAATGAAAAAGACAGCAGAATTTTGGATGAGCTCAATTTTATAGAAGGTAGAAGATGTGAGAGTAGACGGGGGAGGTTTGTAATGTTGAAGGATATGGAAGGTAAAAAGTGAAGGTGCCAGTGGGCTGCTGTCCCATTAGAGAGAGATGACTAGTGATGGTGTAACCTGAGGGTCATCATGCCTCAGGCAAGGGGAGAGATTGAGAAGGAGAATCCTTCACAGCAGCCTCAGCCAGGTTTATTACTTTTTATGAACTTGATCTCTGTTTGATGTGACTTATTAATGCCTGTGTATTTATTTGTGAAGCATTAAAGTTACTTCAATGGGATATTCCACCAGCTGTATTTGTTTGACAGTTTAATGCAAAGGTAAGAAGGGCATTTTGTTCCAGATGGAATGTTGATGGTAATTTTTTAATAATGTTTATTTAAAAGATTCAATAATGTCATTACATGTCATGTGAACTCTGTACCTCGGAGGTGATGTGTTTGATACAAGAGCATGGAGGAAGCATCAGAGATGTGACGTGCATGGGAATATGTGACGGACTGAAAGTGGTATCGGAGCTAAGGAGACGTGGAGTTTTCTCCCTATGTTTTCTTTGCAACCACGTTTGTTGATTTACTGATCTTGATTGGGGGATTAATACGGCCAGGACATCAGCGATAACTCTGCCGGTAGTGCCAGAGGATCTTTTACAACCTGCTGATTGGCCACGCAAGGCTATGAGAAAACATATCCCACAGAAGACTTTACGTCTGACAGTGCATTACTCCTATACTATTGTCAGCCTGTAATTTTTGTTTGGGGTTCTGGAGTGGAATTTAAATCAACCACCTTCTGAATCAAACGTGGGCTAACATGTGACTAGAAGTCTGAGGGAGGGTCATCCGTATTTAGCATATACATAACACAGTGGAAGGATCCCTTGTATGGCCCAGTTTTACAGTATACCCCAAGTCAAAAACTGAAACTTAGTACAATTGCCTTACCTTACTCCTGAATGTCTTATTCCTAACCAGCCCAAATATTTCAGAGGCCTCTCTACCCTTTCGGCTGTTACCACTGGGGTGTTGTACAGCCGTGTCAGTTCAGATTGGCTTGTAATATCATGAGGAAAAGTACCATCTCCACCCGAACTAAAACCTAAACAATAAAAGTCAGAATTATTTATTAACACAAACCCCATTATTGCTTGCATCAAATTATAAACCTTGCAAATGACATCACAATTAATGTGCTAATAGTCATTTGGTGGAAGAGAATTTGAATATCTCTGAGAGAAACTTTTGTGTTAGAAACACTGCAGGTTCATTTATTCGGAGAATGTTCAAGAACACTTTTTTGTGAAAAAGCCATTCACAGGATGTGGGAGTAGTTGGTTGGGCCAGGGTTTATTGTCCATCTGTCGGTGCCTTGAGAAGGTGAAGGTGAGCTACCCTCTCAAACCATTGCTGTCCTTCGGTGTCGCCACATCTCTCAGGGAAAGAATTCCAGGAGTTTGACCCAATGATACAGAAGCCACAGCAATATATTTCCAGTCAGAATGGTGAATGATAGAACTTGCCGGTGATGGCGTTCCCATTTATCTGTTGCCCCTGTCCTTTTAGCTAGAAATAGTTGTGAGCTTGGAAGGGGCTGTCTAAGGAGCCTTGGTGATTTTCTGCAGTGCATCGATAAGACAACACACACTACTGCTACTGAACATTGGTGATGGTGGAGGGAGTGAACATTCGGAGATTTTGGACCATATAAAGGGTTTCTTTGCCTTGGAAGTGTCAAGCTACTTGTGTGTTGTTGGAGCAGTACTCATCCGGACAAGTGGGGAGTTTTCCATCACATTCTGATTTAAACCTTGTAGAAAGTGGCCGGGATTTTGGCAGTGGATATTCATTGCGGACTTTTTAGCTTCTGATCTGCTCTTGCAGCTATAGTATTTATATGTCAAAAGCTTTGTTGCTCACAGTGTGGCCTCCTCTACTTTGGGATAATGAAGCTTAAACTGGGTGTCCACTTCACAGAACATTTACACTCTGCTCACAAAAAAGGCCCTGAGCTACCTATTGCCTGCCACATTAACACAGCACTCTGTTCCCTGGCCAAGAAGCTGCAGTCTTCCAGCGAAGCTCAATGCAAGTTGGAAGAACTACACCTCATTTTCTGCATGGGGACCCCGCAGCCCTCCGGACTCAATATCAAGTTTAAAAATTTTAGGGCCGAAACTCTCCCACGACCTGGCCACCTGCCTGAGACACTAGGCCTCATTATCACATAGCCTGCTATGACACACTACCTCTTGTTAGTCACCAACAGTTCCCATTAACAGCTATTCGCTCTCCCAGCAGATTGTTATCAACTCCCTTGTCTATCGAACTGCTCTTATTTCTTTTTGAGCTCTATTCTATCCTTCACTCCCTATCCCACCCCCTCCCTATTTTCTGAATATAAACCAACATTTTCCCAGTTGCCATCGGTTCGGAGGAAGGATCACTGGACCCAAAACTTAACTCAGATATTTTCTTCTCAGATGCTGCCAGACCTGCTGAGATTTTCCAGCAATTTCTGTTTCAGTTCCTGATTTGCAGCATCTGCAGTTCTTTTGGTTTTCAAAGTGATGTGCTATTTGATATGTCCTGCAAGCCTTTGGGATATACAGTCTCAGTATTTTGTACAAATTGCCCTGATCGGTACAAGTGGAAAAGCTTTGCCGAAATATATCTCTTCTCACTCATACTCAATCAATATGGTTTTCACTTTAGTAATAAAAGTAATTATTTAACCCTTTCAGCTATCATTAAAGAGTCAATTTGTTATTATACACCAGCTCTAACACTGTGAGAAGTGTTCAATAATACACACAATAATTATTCACGCCACAAAAGTGAGCAGTGTACCCTGACAGGGTCGAAAGCCTGCGATGCAGTGATGTCTACGAGAGCTACTGGCACCTCGTTGGGTGAATCTATCAAGGAAAATCGAACCATCTTCCATGTCTGAGTCCTCTGCCACAAAGGAGGAGCAGGCTGGTAAATACCTGCATCAGTATCACATTGCCACAAAACCTCCTGTCTCAGCACTTTATCACTATTCCTTCATTGTCACTCTTTCCGACAACCTTGTGGGTGGACCCCACCCACGATGGCTGCAGTTCTACCAAGTGTCTCATGATCACTTTCTGCAGGGCATTTCAGGAGGGATAATAAATGCTGGACCAGCAAGTGATGAACATATCCCATGGAGAAATAAAATGAAAGCCGGATGTGACGGACGCTCAGTGCAGGTGACGTTTCTGCCATTGAAGTCAGGCAGTCAGTTGTATCCACGGAGTGATAGGTGCTGAGATGGCATCCAACCTCTGGTCATGGGCATGCACCTGTACCTATTGAAAGTACCTGTTATCAGTGACCTGCACCCCTCAGGATCATTCCAGCGTCCTGTACAGGATCTTTGCATTGTGTTGCAGCCAGCTGCACACCACCGTATGAGGTTATACTGGACACTCTGTTCAGGAGGGGAAACACTTCGATGGAGCTCAGAGCAGACCAGGAAAACCTGCAGCCAGGCTGTCTGAGAGGATGTGGGATGGTCTCTAGTTTCTGGAAAATTCAGAGCACAGTTGGATTGTAAGCAGTGTGGTGGTCAGAGCACCCATGGAATGTGCTGGGATTTCATACGCTCTCAGCCCCACGGGACTTCTGTTCTCCAAATCTTAACTAAGCCCCATTTCACAGTAGGGAAGGAGGCAAGGACCCATTTTTAGGGAAAATTAACATTTTCGGGCTCATTACTCCAACAACAGGGAAAATGTGTTCAGTTTGACCCATTTGTTTGCAAGTGCTTTCCCTACTGTATTAATCAGGTAAATAGACACCGAGACCTGCAGATGATGGCAATCTGGAACCAAAACAGACAGGCAGGTTCTGGCAAAGGATCATTGGACTTGAAACATTAAAGTGTTCTCTTTACAGATGCTGTTTTCTCTTTGCTGATGCTGGTTTGTCTTTTCAGATGCTGCCAGATCTGCTGAGTTTCTTCAGCACTCTGTTTTTGTCTTAAACAATAGTTTTAAAGCCGCAGTTGTAATTTATAGAACATAGAACACAGAACTTAGAAACGTACAGCACAGTACAGGCCTTTCGGCCCACGATGTTGTGCTGTGGAATAATCCTAATCCAAAAATAAAATAACCTAACCTACATTCCCCTCAATTCACTGCTGTCCATGGGCCTGCCCAGCAGTCACTTTAATGTCACGAATGACTCTGCTTCCACGACTACCACTGGTAAACTATTTCATGCGCTCACAACTCTCTGGATGAAGGACCTCCCTCTGACGTATCCTCTATACCTTCCTCCTAGCACCTTAAAACTATGACCCCTCGTGGCAGTTAATCCTGCCCCGGGGAAAAGTCTCTGGCTATCGACTGTATCCATTTCTCTCATTACCTTGTACACCTCGATCAGGTCACCACTCTTCTTCTTCTCTCCAGAGAGAAAAGCCCAAGCTCAGTCAACCTCTCCTCCTAAGACAAGCCCTCCAGTCCAGGCAACATCCTGGTAAACCTCCTTTGCACCCTCTCCAAAGCCTCCACATCTTTCCTATAATAGGGCAACCAGAACCGGTCACAATACTCCAAGTGTGGTCTCACCAGGGTTTTGTAGAGCTGCAGCAAAACCTCACGGCTCTTAAACTCAATCCCCCTGTTAATGAAAGCCAAAACACCATATACTTTCTGAACAACCTTATCCACTTGGGTGGCAACTTTGAGGGAGCTATGCACTTGAACACCAAGATCCCGCTGTTCCTTCACACTGCCAAGAATCCTGCCTTTAATCCTATATTCAGCATTTAAATTCGACCTTCCAAAATACATCACTTCGCATTTAACCAGGTTGAACTCCATCTGCCATTTCTCAGCCCACCTCTGCATACTGTCAATGTCTCGCTGAAGCCTGCAATAGCCCTCGATACGATCAACGGCACCTCCAACCTTTGTGTCATCAGCAAACATACTGACCCACCCCTCAAACTCCTGATCCAAGTCATTTATAAAAACTACAAAAAGCAGAAACCCAAGAACAGAGCCCAGTGGGACACCACTCAGCACTGACCTCCAGGCAGAATCCTAACCATCTACAACCACTCTCTGCCTCCTGTCAGCCAATCAAGAGGCATTTATAGTCATTCGAAATCATGGATCAACCTAGCGTAATATTTATGTGAAAATTTCCATCATGCTACAGACTGGCCAGTCATGTTTTAATGCAAGAGGAAAATCAGACTGAGAATACGTCTCCGCATTATGATGTGTCCACAGGGCACTTTGTTTTATGGTCAGCAGGACTTACGTCTAAAATGCCTCAATATGGTCTTCATTTTTGTCATTCATTTTGGGGGTTGAAAGTTATAGAACATAGAACATTACAGCACAGTACAGGCCCTTCGGCCCTCGATGTTGTGCTGTGCTGACCTGTCATACCAATCTGAAGCCCATCTAACCTACACTATTCCATGTACGTCCATATGCTTGTCCAATGACGACTTAAATCTACTTAAAGTTGGCCAATCTACTACCGCTGCAGGCAAAGCGTTGCATTCCCTTACTACTCTCTGAGTAAAGAAACTACCTCTGACATCTGTCCTATATCTTTCACCCCTCAATTTAAAGCTATGCCCCCTCATGCTTGCCGTCACCATCCTAGGAAAAAGGCTCTCCCTATCCACCCTATCTAACTCTCTGATTAGTTTATATGTCTCAATTAAGTCACCTCTCAACCTTCTTCTCTCGAACGAAAACAGCCTCACGCCCCGCAGCCTTTCCTCATAAGACCTTCCTTCCAATCGAGGCAACATCCTAGTAACTCTCCTCTGCACCCTTTCCAAAGCTTCCACATCCTTCTTATAATGCAGTGACCAGAACTGTACGCAATACTCCAAGTGCAGCCACATTCAGAGTTTTGTACAGCTTCAGCATAACCTCTTGGTTCCAGAACTCGATCCCTCTTCATAAAAGCTAAAACACTATGCCTTCTTCACAGCCCTGTCAATCTGGGTGGCAACTTCCAAGGATCTGTGTACACGGACACCGAGATCTCTCTGCTCATCTAAACTACCAAGAATCTTACCATTAGCCCAGTACATTGCATTCCGGTTACTCCTACCAAAGTGCATCACCTCACACTTGTCCTCATTAAACTGCATTTGCCACCTCTCAGCCCAGCTCTGCAGCTTATACACTTATTTAATTAATTAGCAGACCTAGAGTACTGATAAATAGGTAAATGCTTAAATACTCACTTGGAGCTGCAGTAACAGCGCAGGAACAAATTGCAAGGATCACCAGGAACATGGTCCCCACAGAGGAAGTGCCTGCAGAGTAGAAAATTAAATAATAGATTTGACATGCAGTGGAAATGAAAGATTAAACAGAACAAATTCTTTGCATTTTGTCCAGAGTTATCACTTTGATTTCTTTTGAGCAGAAAAAAACTGTGCATCAAAATAAACATTTGTACCAGTAAAATACTAACATTCCCTTCCCCACATTTCTGATTGTAAAATAAAACAAGTCACACAGCGTGTGATTTAGTTCTCAAGTTATACAAAAATTCAGAACTGTTGTTCTTTTATTTCTATATTCCTTTAAACATTCAATTTACCTGAGGCTTAGAAGAACAAAAGTCGTGTTTCTCTGGATATTCTTTGATCTTGTTTCTGATCCCTGTCTGTCGTAGGACACTCTGTGACCCTGAATTTAAAGAACTCATTTCCTGACGTCACAGTTTGTGGAAGTGACCATTTCAACCTGTGTAAACATGACAATTGCTTGGGACATACCAATAAGTACATCTGTTATAATAAATTGAAAAGATTAATGAAACATTAGAAAATTAATTTGTTGCACAGATTCTGCTCATGTATGAAATTACATACACTTTCCATTTTGACATGACTCATGTGTTTGCTTTATTTATCCAGATAGATGGTTGGGGAGATGCATTCCTGAGTGACGTTATGATCTAAGAGTTTGAAATTGTATAAACATTGTAAAAGAGGGAATACATTTCCTGTGTGTTAATTCAAATTCTGCCCTAATCTGACAAACACAATCTAAATTTCGGCCAAATCAACTATTTTTTCTGAAGCTAAGATGCACTAACACCTAGTTGAATCATATAATGTGCTGTGTCAGGTTAATCAAGGCTCATATCAATTCCAGCCTCCCAGCCTGCCTTGACTCTTTGCAATTTCCTTCCCCCAGAATAGTTCCATAGCAGATGCCATCTCCCTAAGACAAGACTTGTCCCTGGAACATGGGGATAATAAGGATACCGATGTCAAGCTTATATTTATTGACCATATCTGCACCTTCAATGCTATAATCCCAACCAAAGTAATTTTAAAACTCCGGCAGCTGGATCTCTCCACCCTCTTTAGCTGGATCCTTGTCTTCCTGACCCACAGATGGCAATCAGTGAGGATGGGCAACAGCACCTCCTTCACAGCAATCCTCAACACCAGCACCCTGTAAGGCTGGGTACTCAGCCCCTCACTATACTCCCTGTACTCTCTTGTCTGTGTGGTCAAATTTTATGTGAACTCCATATGCAACTTGTTTAATGACACCCCTGTTGTAGGCCCAACAACAAACAATGACGAGACAGAATACAGGAAAGAGATAGAGTGCTTGGTGTCGTGGTGCAAAGATAACAATCTCTCCCTCAACATGAGTGAAACTAAAGAACTGATCATTCACTTCAAGAAGCAAGGAGGGCGGCAGGCCCCAATCTACATCGATGGAGCTGAGGTGGAGATGATTGAGAGCGACAAGTCCCTTGGAGTGATGATCACCAATAATCTGTCCTGGACCACCCACACTGATGGGACTGTCAAGAAGGCACAACAACATCTCTTCTTCCTCAGGAGGCTGAGGAAATTCACATGTCCATAAGGACTCTCACCAAAGTTTATCGATGTACCAAAGAAAACAGGCGATCTGGATGCATCACAGCTTGGTACGGTAACTGCTCTACACTGGACCGTAAGATACTGCACAGAGTTGTAAAAACAGCCCGCTCCATCATCAAAACCAAACTCCCATCCATTGACTCCATCGTTAACCCCACTGACTTCTCGTTACCTCAGAAATGCAGCCAACATTATCGAAGATCACACCCACCCAACCTCTTCTGCCAGACAGAAGATAAAATAGCTTAAACACATGTACCATCAGATCCAAATACAACTTCTTCCCTGCTTTTATTAGACTTCTGAATGGGCCTGTCAAGTTTCAAATGAAATGTAACAAAACGTGGGGCTGGATGTACACAGCAGGACAAGCGGCATCTTAGGAGCACAAAAGACGACATTTCAGGCCTCAACTCTTCATCAGAAAAGGAGGATGGGGAGACGGTTCTGAAATAGGGAGAGAGGTGGAGGCGGATCGAAGAAGGACAGAGGAGGAAGTGTCGGAGTATGATGCATATGGATCCAGAGGTTGGTGAGGTGGGATGTGAAGGTAACAGTTAGCCCGCTGGTTCCTGACCAATATGATCCAACTTCGAACCTGGAGGCAGCCTACTTCTAGACATACCATCCGACCACCCTCCGGATCCAATGCATCATCCTCCGACACTTCCGCCATCTGCAATCCAACTGCACCGTCAAAGCCATTTCTCCATCCCCAACCTTGCCTGCTTTCTGGAGGGACCACTCTCTCTGAGACTCACTTGTCCCGTCTACACTCCCATTCAACCCCACCACACCTGTCACTTTCCTCAGCAACCTCAGGAAGTGCTCCACTTCCCCCCCCGCCCCGATACCTCATCCTTCACCCCCATCCCAGGCCCCAAGAACACTTGCCATATCAAGCAGATGTTCACCTGCACATCTGCCAATGTGGTATACTGCATCCGCTGTACCCATTGTGGCCTCCTCTACATCGGGGAAACAAAGCAGACTTGGGGACCGTTTTACAGAACACCTACTCTCAGTTCGCAATAAACAACTGCACCTCCCAGTTGCGAACCATTTCAACTCCCTCTCCCTCCATTCCTAAAATGACATGTCCATCCTGGGCCTCCTGCAGTGCCACAACGATGCCACACGAAGGTTGCAGGGACAGCAGCTCATATTCCGCTTGGGAACCCTGCAGCCCAATGGTATCGATGTGGATTTCACAAGCTTCAAAATCTCCATCCCTCCCACCGCATCCCAAAACCAGCCCAGCTCGTCCCCACCTCCCTAACCTGTTCTTCATCTCACCTATCCCCACCTCCCACCCAAGGCTGCACCTCCATTCCCTACCTACTATCCTCATCCCGCCCCCTTGACCTGTTCGTCCTCCCCGGTCAGTACCTATGCCCTCCCTACCACCCCACCTATACTCACCTCTCCTGGCTCCATTGCCACCCCTTTAACTTTCTGTCTCCTCTTCAACTATCTTCTCCTCTCTCCATCTTCGATCCACCTCCCCCTCTCACTCTATTTCAGAACCCTCTCCTCCTCTCCCTTCCCTGATTAAGGGTATCTGCCCGAAACATCAGCTTTTGTGCTCCTAAGGTGCTGCTTGGCCTGCTGTGTTCATCCAGCTCCACACTTTGTTATCTCGGATTCTCCGGTATCTGCAGTTCCCATTATCTCTGATTCAAACCTGAAGTTTTCATTTTGCTTTGTGCACACCTTCTTTGCAGTTGTAACTTTGTATTCTGCACTCTGTTTATTCACTCTGTGATCTTTGTACAGTTTGATGTACCTGTTCTGCACATAAAACAAAACTTTGCGCTGTGCTGAGGTATGTGTGACAATAAAGAATCAAATTCAATCAAACTGAATTGAATCAAGAATCCCTATTGCAAATATACAGCCTATTCAGCTCAGAGATAATGGGAACTGCAGATGCTGGAGATTCCAAGATAATAAAATGTGAGGCTGGATGAACACAGCAGGCCAAGCAGCATCTCAGGAGCACAAAAGCTGACGTTTCGGAAGTCTAGGCCCGAAACGTCAGCTTTTGTGCTCCTGAGATGCTGCTTGGCCTGCTGTGTTCATCCAGCCTCACATTTTATTATCTTTGCCTATTCAGCTCAGTGTGTTGGCAAATATCCTCTGAATAGCATCCCACTCAGATACACAGATACACCTCTCCACCCAATTCCCATGACCCTGTTTACGCCATGGCCAATCCCCCGAGCCTGCACAGGCCTGGACACATTGGGGAATTTAGCATGGCCAATCCACTCAATCTGCACATCTTTTTTACGGTGGGAGGAAACTGGTGGAAAGCAAGGCAGGCCCCATTTTGCAAAGATATTTTCATAAATAAACAGAATAGTATTAATACCACAAAGTTGTCGACTGAGTGACGGGAGGAGAAAATCAGTGACACCCCCAGTCCCCCAAGCACAGTCTTGCAGACAGCACATTACCTTGCTGCTGCCTGTGCCTTTAGTAGATGGATGTGGACAGCAGCCATTACTTTCGGTGACATTCACTGTCTGCCTGTATCAGCAGGCCTGACACTGCACATGGCCACTGCTATTTAAAGACAACCTGCTCTCCTTACAGGGAAACGTGCTGGGAGATTTTTTCAAAGTTAATATGTTTTATGATACTTTGCAAAATGACTGAGCATGTGACAGAACAAACTCCAATTTGTCACAGAGTGCGTCCACGATCCATACAGCCAGCATTTTGGCAAATTTGTCTTTGAGCTAACAATGAAACAATGCAAAATTACAGACGCGCAAATGTTATGTTTTGCAACTGGATGATCACTGGGAGTATCCCTGTCTTTAACATCCAACTCCTAACTTACTGGAAGTGAGTTTGCTTTTGGTCACTTGGTGCAGTGACACCATAGGTTAAGGAGAAATGAACTCGAGCTCATGAGGCCAGATTTCTAAACCCCATGCGCAAAGTCCTTTGAACTATCCCAAGGCATGAGCAGCACAGGTTTCTGTGTACCAATGTTCTGAACTGTCTCTCCATTTCCTGAAAGACCCGAGTGAGACTTGAACCTTGAACTTCTGACCTAAAAGTAGAGAGACATTGCAGACAGTGCAGTAGAGGTTTCACAAGAATGGCTCCAAGGTTGAGAACCAGTATTGTTAAGGAAAGTTTGGAGAAATTGGAAATGATTTCATTATAGACGATAACTAAAAAGGCAATATGCAGAGAAAAAGTCAGGTACCAAAGCAAATTGGCCAAAAATATAAAGGAGGACAGTAAAAGCTTTTTTAGGTATTTGAAATGAAAAAAAAATGGTTCAGACTAAAATTGGGCCCTTGAAGACAGAAACGGGTGACTTTATTATGCGGAACAAGGAAATGGCAGAAGAGCTGAATTGGCACTTTGGATCTGTCTACATTAGGGAAGACACAAACAATCTCCCAGATGTAATAGTGGCTGAAGGATCTAAGGTAATGGACGAACTGAAGGGAATTTATATTAGGCAGGAAGTGGTGTTGGATAAGCTGTTTGGTCTAAAGGCTGATAAGTCCCTGGGGCCTGATGGTCAGCATCCCAGGGAACTTAAGGAGGTGGCTCTAGAAATCGTGGACGCATTGGTAATCATTTTCTAATGTTCTATAGATTCAGGATCAGTTCCTACAGATTGGAGGGTGGCTAATGTTGTCCCACTTTTCAAGAAAGGAGAGAGAGAGAAAACAGGGAATAATTGACCAGTTAGCCTGATATCAGTAGTGGGAAAGATGCTGGAGTCAATTATAAAAGATGAAATTACGACTCATTTGGACAGCAGTAACAGGATAGGTCAGAGTCAGCATGGAATTACGAAGGTGAAATCGTGCTTGACTAATATTCTGGTAGTTTTTGAGGGTGTAACTATGACGATGGACAAGGGAGAGCCAGTGGATGTGGTATACCCGGACTTTCAGAAAGCCTTTGATATAGTCCCACATAGGAGATTAGTGAGCAAAATTAGGGCACATGGTATTGGGGCCAAAATACTGGCTTGGATTGAAAATTGGCTGGCTGGCAGGGAGCAAAGAGCAGCGATAAACGGGTCCCCTTCGGAATGGCAGGCGGTGACCAGTGGGGTACCTCAGGGTTCGGTGCTGGGACTGCAGCTGTTTACACTACACATTAATGATATCAATGAAGGCATTAAAAGTAATGTTAGCAAATTTGCTGATGGCACAAAGCTGGGTGACAGTGTGAAATGTGAGGAGGATGTTATGAGAATACAAGGTGACTGGGACAAGTTAGGTGAGTAGACGGATGCATGGCAGATGCAGTTTAATGTGGATGAATGTGTGGTTATCCACTTTGGTGGCAAGAACAGGAAGGCACAATACGATCTAAATGGAGTCAAGTTAGGTTCAGAGGAAGTACAACGAGATCTAGGTGTTCTTGTACATCAGTCAATGAAAGCAAGCATGCAGGTTACCGCAGGCAGCGAAGAAAGCTAATGGCATGCTGGCCTTCATACCATGAGGAATTGAGTATCGGAGCAAAGAGGTCCTTCTGCAGCTGTACAGGGCCCTGGAGAGACCACACCTGGAGTATTGTGTGCAGTTTTGGTCTCCAAATTTGTGGAAGGGCATTCTTGCTATTGAGGGAATGCAGCGTAGATTCACGAGGTCAATTCCTGGAATGGCGGGACTATCATATGTTGAAAGATTGCAACGACTGGGCTTGTATACACTTGAGTTTAGAAGGAAGAGAGGGGATCTGAATGAGACGTATAAGATTATTTAGGGATTGCACACTCTGGAGGCAGGAAGCATGTTTCCGCTGATGGCTGAGTCCAGAATCCAAGGACATAGCTTATGAATAAGGGGTAGGCCATTGAGAACAGAGCAGAGGAAAAACCTCTTCACCCAGAGGGTGGTTGATACATGGACTGCTCTGCCCGAAAAGGCAGTGGAGGCCAACCCTCTGGATACTTTCAAGAAAGAGAAGCATAGAGCTCTTAAAAGTAGTGGAATCAAGGGTTATGGGGAAAAGGCAGGAACAGGATACTGATTGTGGATGAGCAACCATGATCATAATGAATGGTGGTGCTGGCTCAAAGTGCCGAATGGTCTGCTCCTGCACCTATTGTCTATTGTCTTTTGCACTAATTTGAATTGTTCAGTCACAATGGACTGAATGAACTCTATCAGCATCATGGCAAGTCTGTGCCCCATGTTTTTAGCATTAGAAAAATCAAATGGAATTTAAATTAAAGATCTTGGAATTTAGCAACTGTTTATCAACTTTTCGTCATATATACATGAGACTCTCAATATGTTGATAACAGTGACTTCAAAATCAATTAAAAAGGCACTTGCCAAAAATTCATTATGCAACATAAAACAGTATTGACCTGAAGCTTTACTAGAAACCTAGTATTTTTGATCACTAAAGTTGTTGCAATCATTTTCGACAAATAATTTTATAACTGTTACACAATGATACTTTTACAGATGAAAGAAAAAAAATCAGTTATTTGGAAAATAAAAATCTGAAAGGTTTGCTGGAAAAGCCAAAAAAGCCAACACTTTACTCAACTTTGCTCTCAGTCAAATATATTTGGGTAAGTCTTTTAAAATGTTTGGACTGGAGGATTATGATTTCTTTAGATTTTAGTTTCAATAAAGATGAATGCTGGGCTGCATTATTAAGGATGTAGTTGAGGTGTACTTGGAAGTACATGGTAAAGTAGGGCTGAGTCAGCACAATTTTACCACGGGGAGGTCATGCCTGAAAAATCTGCTGAAATACTTTGAGGAGGAGATCTTTGACAAGGTATCTCACAGGATGCTGCTAAATAAGATAAGAGCCTCTGGAGTTAAAAGCAAGCTACTGGCATGAGTAGGGGATTGACTGATTGGCAGAAGGCAGAGAGGGAGGGTAAGGGGGTCTTTTTCAGGATGGCAAGTGGTGATTCGTGAAGTTCCACAGGGATTAGTTTTGGGAACACAACTATTCACATTATACATTGATGATTTCAACAAAGGAATTGAAGCATTGTTGCTTTGTTTGCAGATGACACAAAGACAGGTGGAGGGTCAGATTGTATTGAGAAAGCTAGACGGCTGCAGAAGGGTTTGGACATGCCAAGAGAGTGGACAAAGATGGAGCAGATCGAATACAATGTGGGAAAGTGTGAGGTAATGCTCTTCAGTAGGAAGGGTAGAGGCAAAGACTGTTGTCGAAATGAGGAAAGCCTTCGGAAATCTGAAGCACAAATCAACTGAGCGGTGTAAAGGAACATTTTCATCTCCTGCACATAGAACATAGAACAGAACAACACAGTATAGGCCCATCGGCCCTCGATGTTGTGTTGACCTGTCATACCGATCTGAAGCCCATCTAACCTACACTATTCCATGTATGTCCATATGCTTATCCAATGACGACTTAAATGTACCTGAAGTTGGCGAATCCACTACTGTTGCAGGCAAAGCGTTCCATTCCCTTACTACTCTCTGAGCAAAGAAACTACCTCTGACATCTGTCCTATAGCTTTCACCCCTCAATTTAAAGCTATGCCCCCTTGTACTCGCGGCCACCATCCCAGGAAAAAGGCTTTCCCTATCCACCCTATCTAATCCTCTGATTATTTCATATGTTTCAATTGAGTCACAACTCAACCTTCTTCTCTCTAATGAAAACAGCCTCAAGTCCCTCAGCCTTTCCTCATAAGACCTTCCCTCCAGACCAGGCAACATCCAAGTAAATCTCCTCTGCACCCTTTCCAAACCTTCCACATTCTTCTTATAAAGCGGTGACCAGAACTGCACACAATACTCCAAGTGCGGCCGCACCAGAGTTTTGTACAGCTGCAGCATAGCCTCTTGGTTCCGGAACTCGATCTCTCTATTAATAAAGCTAAAACGCTGTATGCCTTCTTAACAGCCCTGTCAACCTGGGTGGCAACTTTCAATGATCTGTGTACATGGACACCGAGATCTCTCTGCTCATCTGCACTACTAAGAATCTTACTATTAGCCCTGTAGTTTGCCTTCCAGTTACTCCTACCAAAGTGCATCACCTCACACTTGTCCGCATTAAACTCCATTTGCCACCTCTCAGCCCAATTCTGCAACTTATCTACGTCCCTCTGCAACCTACAGCATCCTTCGTCACTATCCACTACTCCACCAAACTTAGTGTCATCTTCAAATTTACTAAACCATCCTGCTACGCCCTCATCCAGGTCATTTATAAAAATGACAAACAGCAGTGGACCTAACACCGACCCTTGCGGTACACCACTAGTAACTGGTCTCCAGGATGAACATTTCCCATCAACTACCACCCTCTGTCTTCTTTCAGCAAGCCCATTTCCCATCCAAACTGCTATATTTCCCACAATTACATTCCTCCGCATGTTGAAAAATAGCCTACTGTGGGGAACTTTATCGAACGCCTTGCTGAAATCCATATACACCACATCAACTGGTTTACTCTCATCTACCTGTTTGGTCACCTTCTCAAAGAACTCAATAATGTTCGTGAGGCACCACCTTCCCTTCACAAAACAGTGCTGACTATGCCTGATCAATTTATTCTTTTCTAGATGATTATAAATCCTATCCCTTATAACCTTTTCCAACAATTTACCCACAACTGTGTTAAGGCTCACAGGTCTATAATTACCACGGTTGTCTCTACTCCCCTTCTTGAACAGGAGGACCACATTTGCTATCCTCCAGTCATCTGGCACCATTCATGTGGACAAAGATGAGTTAAAGATCAAAGTCAAAGTCTCAGCAATCGTCTCCCTGGCTTCCCAGAGGATCCTAGGATAAATGCCATCTGAACCAGGGGACTTTTCTATCTTCAACCTCTGTGGGGTTTCTAATGCCTCTTCCTTGTGAACCTCAATCCCACCTAGTCTCGTAGCCTGTATCTCGGTATTCTCCTTGACAACATTGTCGTTTTCTAGAGTGAATACTGTTGAAAAATATTCATTTTGCGCTTCCCCTATCTCCTCTGACTCCACACGCAGCTTACCACTACTATCCTTGATTAGCCCTAATCTTACTTTCGTCATTCTTTTATTCCTTAAATACCTATAGAAAGCCTTAGGGTTTACCCTGATCCTATCCACCAGCCACTTCTCATGTCTCCTCCTGGCTTTTCTGAGCTCTCTCTTTAGGTCTTTCCTGGCTACCTCGTAGTCCTCAAGCACCCTAACTGAGCCTTCACATCTCATCCTAACGTAAGCCTTCTTCTTCCTCTTGAAGAGAGATTCCACCTCCTTCGTAAACCACGGCTCCCGGGCTCTGCAGCTTCCTCCCTGCCTGACAGGTACATACTTATCTAGGACACAAAGGAGCTTTTCCTTGAACAAGCTCCACATTTCTAATGTGCCCATCCTGTGTGGCCCATTCACAATTTCTCTCCCTTTACTCCTGAACAGTGTTCTCTTCCAATAATATTTACCCTCCTGTGATTACCCTCCTCCATTACAGTGACTACTCCCTTCTCCAAACCGATCCTTTCCTAAGATCTACCCGTGGATCACTGCCAGTCAAATTAGATTCACCTGGGAACTGCCAGTGGGTGCCCACCAGCACAAGCAGCTCGCCCGTCTCATGTGAATAATCCCCAGGCACCAAAACTGGGTGAGGGCTGCTGTCCCTTTTCTGGAACAGGAGACATTCTCTCTCATCACCTGGAAGTGCTGAGACTATTCTTTTGCAGAAGATTTATTCGATACATACTTCTGTTTGCAAAGAATGGATCGTGAACTGGTTGAGGTTTATCACATGGCGGGTGAAGCTAATTTAATATACATTCCTTTCTCGCTATTTGTATCCTTTGAAGGTATTATGTGGAAGAATAAAATGCCATTTAAATTAACAAAGACATTATGGTTTGGCTTGGTTTTAAATCAAATTGACATATTCACATGACATTATTGATACTTAGATTTCGAAACACAAACTTTCTGGCATATTTAGGAAAAAGGTATTTGTCAAACAACAGATTATGCAATATTACCACAAGGTAACTGAAGGTAAGCAAGTTGCCTTTTTACAGGAATATGAGAATGTTGGATTGTTAAAGCTAATACAGACTTACTGGAAAAACAATCCCAGAAGAATGCTTTCGTATCAGACTGTTGTAATTCAATGCTTTTCCAATGTCCTTTTGCCAAAGAGCCGGGGATAAAACCACTTTGATGTCACATTGGTCGCTTTAATTTCTCTGCAACCCCCACTGATTTAAACCTCTCTCACTCTGCATTGACTGCTCTCCCAATTCTCAGATCCAGCCCTGACTTTTGTTATTAAGCCTGCCAACAAGGGTGGTGCATTCATTCATTTATTCCTTCATTCATGCATTACACACACACACACACACACACACACCTTCCTCTCTCCCCCAGACTACGATGCCATTATTAAACATCAAGCTGGTCAAACTCTTGGATTAAAAGGAAGCCTCCGTTCTGGGCGCTGACGAGGTGTGCTTTCTTCTTTGATGTAACCTGAGGATTAATGGCACACATATTTGAAGTTGTTTGTTAATTTGAGATCACAAGGTGTAGCGCTGGGTGAACACAGCAGGCCAAGCAGCATCAGAGGAGCAGGAAGGCTCCCGTTTCGGGTGGATCCATTATCTCTGTGAATCTGAGACATTTGATCACTTTAGGTTGCAATTTAATGTAAACACGAATAGATGGTGCAAGAGATAATGGGAACTGCAGATGCTGGAGAATCCAAGATAACAAAGTGTGAAGCTGGATGAACACAGCAGGCCAAGCAGCATCTCAGGAGCACAAAGCCCGCAACGTCATTCTGACCAAGATTTTTACCTGACAGTACTGTAAAGAAGTTACAATTACCGTGATCACTTTTACTGAGTTCACTTATTACAATTTGGGCTGGTCACGTTCAGTAGGGTAGATAGCAAGTAATTACCATGCTTTACTCCACATTTCAAGCAGATTGCTTTGCATGACTTCACAGTAATTCCCCAAGCCCAGCTCCTGCGTTCCACTCTCCTCACTGCCGTTTGTGGTCTGACTCCCTCCCTATTTCTTCGCAATCTCGTTTCCAATAGCTTACCTGGAGTGTCAAACAACCTGTTGCACTCCCAGAATAAATTACACCAAACTAACTACAATGATCTCCAAGAGTTCAAGCGAAGACTGATATGGCAAGTGATAACATTTCCTCGAACAATTAGAGTGAACTGTGATTTTCATATTGTTAAAGGTACTCCTATAGACATGAAAGCAAATATATTGAGTCTTCCTGTACTCTGAACTCCGTTAGTATACAAGTGTAAATTCTCCTAAATATCTCTGCAAGGCTGCACACCAGGGAGTGGCTGCATATGCTGAGAAAGCAGCAGATTTTACTTTGTGCTTCCCGTCCTGCTATGTCACCACTATGAATAACAAAGTTCCTGTCAAGGCATTTCATTCTACATTTTGAGCTCTTGTTACAAGAACATATTTTAATTCACATTTTAAATCTGTATCATAGATGTTCTGACTTGGTCGCACGTGCTTGTCTATCAGTGTAAATGTCTGACTGGTTTAAATATTTTGACTGCATCGGATTCCCATCGTTCTCACATACCACACACCCCAAACTCTGGATACAACGCATCATCCTCCGACACTTCTGCCATCTACAATCAGACCCCACCACCCAAGACACTTTTCCATCCCCACCCTTGTCTGCCTTCCAGAGAAACCACTCTCTCCATGACTCCCTTGCTCGTTCCACACTCCCCTCCAACCACACCACACCTGGCACCTTCCCCTGCAACCGCAGGAATTGCTACACTTGTCACCACACCTCCTCCCTCACCCTCATCCCAGGCCACCAGATGACTTTCCATATCAAGCAGATATTCACCTGCACATCTGCCAATGTGGAATACTGTATCCATTGTACCCGGTGTGGCTTCCTCTGCATTGGGGAAGCCAAGCGGACGCTTGGGGATCACTTTGCAGAACACCTCCCCTCGGTTCGCAAAAAACAACTACACCTCCCAGTCTGGAACCATTTTAACTCCCCCTCCCATTCGTTAGAAGACATGTCCATCATGGGCCTCGTGCAGTGCCACAATGATGCTACCCGAAGGTTGCAGGAACAGCAACTCATGTTCCGCTTGGGAACCCTGCAGACCAATGGTATCAATGAGGACTTCACCAGCTTCAACATCTCCCCTTCCCGCACCACATCCCAAAACCAGCCCAGTTCATATCCTCCCCCCACTGCATCACCCTACCAGCCCAGCTCATCCCCTCCCCCCACTGCATCCCAAAATCAGCCCAGCCTGTCTCTGCCTCCCTGACCTGTTCTTCCTCTCACCCATCCCTTCCTCCCACTTCAAACCGCACATCCATTTCCAACCTACTAACCTCATCCCACCTCCTTGACCTGTCCGTCATCCCTGGACTGACCTATCCATCCCTACCTCCCCACCTATACTCTCCTCTGCACCTGTCTTCTTTTCTCTCCATCCACGGTCCACCTCCCCCTCTCTCCCTATTTATTCCAGAACCCTCACCACATCCCCCTCTCTGATGAAGGGTCTTGGCCCGAAACATCAGCTTTTGTGCTCCTGAGATGCTGCTTGGCCTGCTGTATTCATCCAGCTTCACACTATATCATTTAAGGATGTTAACGATAATTTAGGCATCAAACACTTTAAATCAAGTGCATACCATCCTGGATGAAAAGGAGCATTGCAATGGTGGCATCCTACCCTAAAAGCCATCCAGAGGGCTCACTGCCAGGATTACCCAAATGATCAGGACATGGGAACCCCATTTATATTGTGTGCCACTAGAGATGCTGCAAATGATTTGATCTAGTTTCCTCCATTTGTCTTGATATTCGGACATGAAGTAGGAGGGTCTTTAAAATTCAGTAAGAAAAAGTTGATCAATCCAAAATTAGATATTTCAGAGTTGGATTATGTATCTGAGTTGATAGAAAGTTTAAGCAGAGTAGGTGAATTAGCTAGGCAACATCTGAAGGTGGCACAACATCTAATGAAGCAAGATGTTTTTCAGTGGGAATAAAGTCTTGGTGCTTTGACCAGTGTTTGGAGACCCCTTCAAAGCAAGGTATAGTGGTCTCAATCAGATTGAGATGAAGTTGAGTCAGGTGAGTTATCTGGTAAAGATTTCAGATAGAAAGAAGCTTTATCGGGTATGTCATGTGAATATGTTGAAACCCTATTATGATAGGGACAGTGAACCAGAGAAGCAGGTATTAGTTACTGCCATTCAGAGAGAGGAATCAAAATCCAAATTATTTGATTTTGATGTGTCTCAAAGCAAGTGAAATAATGAACAAGCTATTCGAGAATGGGATAGGATAATGAGCTACTTGTCTCAGGAACAGAGCACTGAATCGGAAGGCTTGTTGCAGAAATATGAGGACATATGTGGGAATAGAATGGAATGGACTAGTGCTCTAATGCTTGAGGGTAAGCAGGGAATGCTGTTCCAATAAAACAACACCACTGCAGGCTTAACCTTCTTAAAGCCGCGCAGGTGCAGAAGGAAGTGGAAGGGATGCTGCAAGAAGATGTCTTCGAGCTAAATCAAAGTGAGAGGAGTATGCAGGTCGTACTGGTTCTGAAGCCTCATGGTACTCAATGGTTCTACCTGGATTATCGGAAGGTCATTGTCGTAACTAAACCAGACTCACACCCAATTCCAAAGCTGGAGGACTGTGTGGAAGAAGTTGGAGAAGCCACATTTATCACCAGCTTGGATTCACTCCGCGGTTACAGGCAAGTGCCTTTGTCAGAGAGAACAAAAGAAAATTCTGTGTTTGTAACCCCAAATGGGCTGTATCAATTTAAAGTAATGCCTTTGGTATGAAGAACTCATATTGTGGCAGAATTGACTAATTTTGCCGTCTACATAGATAAATCGTGACCTTCAACCTTTCATGGAAAGATCACATGGTGCATTTGGTGGAGCTCTTTGAGAGACTCCAGGAAGCAAAGTTGATTATTATCTGAGCAAAAACTGAATTTGTGAATGCAGAAGTGACGTTCTTGAGACATAACGTTGGACATGGTGGGATGACTCTGAGGAACATGAGGACAAATGACTTCAAAGAATTTCGAAGTAAGATGGACTTTGATTTGAGGACAAAAAAATTGAGGACAAAAGTATGAGTCTGTTTCATTGGAGTCTTATGTTTCAAGCATTTAATTTATGAACTGTACACATTGCAAAACAGAAAAAAGTTGTTGCAGGTGCGTTATCACGCGTTTAAAGAAAATGCGTAAATAAGATTGAACCGGTACGACCTCATATTATATGTATTTGAATTAGTGGCAAAGGCGTAACTTTAGAGTAATGAAGTCTGTATTTTGTGGTCATAGTGTCAAGGTTTTTTTTAAAAAAACCATCTTTTCAGAGTGATGTTTCAGAGATAGTAGGAACTGTAGATGCTGGAGAATCTGAGATAACAAGGTGTTGAGCTGGATGAACACAGCAGGCCAAGCAGCATCAGAGGAGCAGGAAGGCTGATGGTTCAGGCCTTCAGATTTTCTGCAGACGAATCTCGGCCTGAAACATCAGCTTTCCTGTTCCTCTGATGCTGCTTGCCCTGCTGTGTTCATTCGGCTCTACAACCTGTTATCTTTTTCATAATGATGGTTCACTTTCTTCTTCAGAGGGCAGGTGTTATGAAGTTGGCTAGACTCATTGTCAAGTGGAAGCCTGAAAGCTAAAATGTGTGGTTCCTTTAAGAGATTTGTGTTTTTCTGTACTTAGTAATTCTTTAAACAAATGTATGCCTGTGAACAACATCTGACGTTGTCAGTACGGAGAGCTTCATAAAGTGGAACAACTGTGTCAAAAAAGCCTTATATATAGCGGGTAAAACAGCAGTCTTGTTTATTTTTACTGTAAATCTCCTGGTTATGGTTTCTTCATGAAGACCCTACATTACGGCAGCACAGCCTAATGCTTATTTTCGCCCGTACCCTTGCTGTGCCTGTGCTGGTGTCAGACACAGTGCAAATAAATTTATTAATACACCGCACACCAGGGATAAAAACACCCATGTGATTGTAGAATTAGAACCAAGCAGAGCCCCTGGTTGCAAAGCCTATGTGAACGAATAAGTGAGGGGGAAAGTAGGGATCAAATCAAAATGGAATTGAGGGGGCGATAAGGCACTCCACACCCTGCGGTGCCCACATCACGCAAAAGACACGGGTGGTATTGGTGTACACCAATCGCTCCTTCTCCAGAGACACGCGGCATGT
Source organism: Stegostoma tigrinum (assembly GCF_030684315.1). Lineage (NCBI taxonomy): Eukaryota > Metazoa > Chordata > Chondrichthyes > Orectolobiformes > Stegostomatidae > Stegostoma > Stegostoma tigrinum. The sequence continues at coordinate 19,544,984 of NC_081358.1, forward strand.
ACGCAGCCACAGAAAAGGGGACGTCAGCTGGCCACAACGACCCCCTCCACTGCCCGTTGCCTGTAGCTATTAATGGAACAGCAGTCCTGTTTTCATGCGGTGAAAATGACTTTGAATTTGGCCAATTTATTGAAACAAAGCACCGAGATACAGAGAGACAGTTGAATTTAAATCTGATGGTGTTGACTAACTGCGGCAAATCATATTATAATGGTTGGATCATGTCATTATGGCCATCTGAAAGGGAGAGCCATTCACAACCTGGTAGAGTCAGCACCATTCAGCTCTCAGGGAAAGCCTGTCGAATTTATCACAAGGGCCATGGTATTTTAGCTCAAATTCTTCACTGACGAAATTATAGAGACAAAACATCCCTGACAGCACAAATAATGGAAGAAAGGCCTTTGTGAAGAGTTCAGAGGTGACAGAAAATTCCAAAAGACAGTCTGAGTGAACTTGGTGAGATTAAGTTACAATTCATTGCTCCTTATTAATTGAGTTGACATTAGTGAGACTATTACTTTTAATTAAACAGCACTCCAGTAGAATTTAGACCAGTCAGGGTGCAGTTAATTGTCTAAGGGGAAATTGTCGGCCTGTTCATAATTTTGTTAATTTGTTCATTATTGGCTTAATTAAATATATCGTTTCTTGCTTCTTGTAAAGTGTAGATCAAAGATTTTCTTTCTTTTAACCACAGTTTTAATAGATTACAAGGCGAAAGATGAACTTGTCTGTGTATTTTGGGGTGTAATTATTGGAGGGGAGCCCCTGCTCCTGTCATGATGGATTGGGGCTTTTGTTTCAGTTTAATTATCGGAGGGGTTCGCCCATTGTAATAACAGCTTGAACAATGGAGTTTCAACTGCAATCAAATTGGCCATGAAGTTACAGAACAGGCTCAAAGATGAATAGCTAACCTCTGCTCCCAAATCCGATATTCCATTGTCCTCTGGAAATTTCTTTTTGTTGCCCATTGAGACATAGTGCTGCAGAAACATGTGTGCCGTTCGATGCTTCCATCCTGGGTAGGTAATTGGGTCAGGTGGTTATTTGGGATGTATCAGGGTGTGTAGTTGGGTTCTGTGAGTTGCCTTGTCAGAGTGTAGTCTGATCATGGGGGAGGTCAGTTGGGTCAGGTCAGTGAGAGATGGTCAGCCTGGGTTGTGTGAATGCTCGGATGGGAGCTAGTTTAAGGCTGCATCTGCTCAAGTGTTACTATATGGGGAAGATTTAGTGCATTTTTATTGTAATTAATGTTGCATCAATCTGAGATTGATACCTGATCTGCAGTAAGAAAATTAGTTCTATCACTGAATCCTACACTATCAACATCCTTGGGGTTACCAATGACCAGAAACCCAAATGGACTTGCCTCTTAAATACAGAAGTGAAAAAACAGGTCAAAGTTTAGGACTACTGCAGCGAGTAACTCAACTCTGACTCCCCAAAGCTTGTCCACCATTGACGAGGCACAAGTCAGCAATATAATGGAATACTTTCACCTGCCTGGATAGGTACAGCTTCAACAACACTAACGAAGCTTAACACCTTCCCGAACAAAGCAGCCCACTTGATTAGCATCATATCTACAAGCATTCACCATTGACAGCATGGGATAAAAAGGTAGAGAGCTGGAAGAGCACAGCAGGCCAAGCAGCATCAGAGGAACAGGAAGGCTGACGTTGCGAGCCTAGACTATCCTTCAGTAATGCATTCCGAGGCCCAAAACTTCAGCCTTCCTGCTCCTCTGATGCTGCTTGGCCTGCTGAGTTCATCCAGCTCGACAACTAGTTATCTCAGATTCTCAAGCATCTGCTGTTCATACGATCTCTGAAACCATTGACAGCCCATCTTGTTTACAAGATGCACAGCAAAATTTCATCAAAGATCCTACATAGCTCCTTCCAAAGCCATGACCACTGCCATCGAGAAGGTTAGGGGCAGCAGATGCATGTATCAGTGATAATAGGAACTGCAGATGCTGGAGAATCCAAGATAACAAAGTGTGGAGCTGGATGAACACAACAGGCCAAGCAGCATCTCAGGAGCACAAAGAAGGGCCTAGACCCTCTGATGAAAGGGGTAGCCCCGAAACGTCAGCTTTTGTGCTTTCTGAGATGCTGCTTGGCCTCCTGTGTTCATCTAGCTCCACACTTTGTTCTCTCTGAGCCAATAAAATGCTGGCCATGCATTGACACGCACAGCCCAGGAGTGAATTTAACAAGTTCCCAGTTAAATATTCCAGCTTTGTGTACATGCGATGGAAGCAGAGGTTTGCAACAGAAAACAACAAAATTTCACAGGGAAGAATGTCAGCGTTAATAAAGATGAAAATGGTTTACTCTGAAAAGCAAGAATCAGACAATAAGATGCAAGACTTTTGTATGATAGAAAAAGGTTAAAAGCAATTTTACATTTGCAAAGACATTTCAAGGCATGATCTCTGATGTGTAATGATGAGCAAGCCCCCAGTTTCAGATTTCAGAATGAATCCCTTTGTGAAGTATGCAATCAAAATATCCACTCTGCAGTTTGAAGTCATTAATAATTTTAATACATTTTAGAGGAACAATTCAAGCCATTTTACAATTCTTGCGATGCATAACATTGCGTTCCGCTCAAGACGTTGCAGAAATCTGGTCAGGCTGTGCCAGATATTCAGTACCTTTTGTTGCATTGTATTCTGAACATTATTGTTTCTGTTTTCTCCAGAGGATCTCTTGTAATTTACGGGGAAATTGAAAGGATTGCATTCTAAAGACCAAGCAGATTAAGGATAATTTTCTATTCTTTTATATTACATCAGACAAGAAAGCTCAATTTCGCTTAATTTGGCTGACTGACTTCTAACTAGATCATAAACACATTTCCTAAATTACAATCCATGAAGCGTAGTCAAAGAATTGTCTATTGGCACATCATTCTGCTGGAAGCATGGTGACAGTTGTCAGTGAGCAAATCATAGTTTTGACCACCAGCTTCCACAAAATCTCCGACTGTACGTCCCTCAACTGGCCTCTCATCTGTCACCTGCACAATGAGATAAGATGTTAATACATAATATATTCTGTAAATTAATTTGGACTTAAATAAGAACTTCCAATAGGCATTTATACACACCCTCCACCGATCTGACATGTGAGCAGCATCAGTGACAACAGTATCAGATGAGATCCCATATCCTCTTCCTTTGTGAATTAGCCACTGGCGTCCATCATCTGTGGTAACTCTGAAACATTGAGCATAGTTGTCTGAAAATAATCTAAAACTTCATACCTGGCTTATATAAATCACAATAAGAAATTCAAATAAAAAAAGTTGCACAACTTGTCAGGAACATCGACACCATTTAAACAAAGGCACATTCCACCCAAAGGAAAATCACCCCTTGCCAATAGCTGAGGATATTTGCCAGAACTGGGAAAGCCATGTTACAAACTGTTCAAGCAGAAGTCTGATGTAGTCATATTCACAGATCATCCCTGTCAATCGATGTCCCAGATTCTTCCATCACCTCCCTTGATATGTTCAGTCTCACCATCAGAAGCAGCGTGCTACAGACAGAGCCATGTGATCACAAAACTGAAAAACCAGATTAAAGGCCTGAGCTCATGTCACAGCCCGCAGTGAATGGTGTTGGACAGTGAAACAAATAACTGGAGAAGGAGATTTTACAGTCACCACATCATCAATGATGGCAGAGCCCAGCTTGTCTGTTCGAAGGATAAAGCTGAAATGCTCGCAAAGTTCATCAGTCTCAAGATGCATTGTCTATCTTGAACTTCTCCTGGAGTCCCAACATCAGAAGCACCTCATAGAATCCCCACAGTGTGTAACGCTGCATGCCCCACAGACATTCCACCTCGCCTGCACATCCTGGGACACTATGGACAATTTGAGCGTAGCCAATCTACCTCAGCTAATCAGGAACGAAAAAGACAGCAGAATTTTGGATGAGCTCAATTTTATAGAAGGTAGAAGATGTGAGAGTAGACGGGGGAGGTTTGTAATGTTGAAGGATATGGAAGGTAAAAGGTGAAGGTGCCATTGGGCTGCTGTCCCATTAGAGAGAGATGACTAGTGATTGTGTAACTTGAGGGTCATCATGCCTCAGGCAAGGGGAGAGATTGAGAAGGAGAGTCCTTCACAGCAGCCTCAGCCAGGTTTATTACCTTTTATGAACTTGATCTCTGTTTGATGTGACTTATCAATGCCTGTGTTTTTATTTGTAAAGCATTAAAGTTACTTCAATGGGATATTCCACCAGCTGTATTTGTTTGACCGTTTAATGCAAAGGTAAGAAGGGCATTTTGTTCCAGATGGAATGTTGATGGTAATTTTTTTCCAAGTTTCATGTTTATTTCAAAGATTCGATAATGTCATTACATGTCATGTGAACTCTGTACCTCGGAGGTGATGTGTTTGATACAAGAGCATGGAGGAAGCATCAGAGATGTGACGTGCATGGGAATATGTGACGGAATGAAAGTGGTATCGGAGCTAAGGAGACGTGGAGTTTTCTCCCTATGTTTTCTTTGCAACCACTTTTGTTGATTTACTGAATTTGATTGGGGGATTAATACGGCCAGGACATCAGCGATAACTCTGCCGGTAGTGCCAGAGGATCTTTTGCAACCTGCTGATTGGCCACGCAAGGCTATGAGAAAACATATCCCACAAAAGATTTTACGTCTGACAGTGCATTACTCCTAAAGTATTGTCAGCCTGTAATTTTCGTCTGGGGTTCTGGAGTGGGATTCAAATCAACAACCTTCTGAATCAAACGTGAGCTAACATGTGACTAGAAGTCTGAGGGAGGGTCATCCGTATTTAGCATATACAAAACACAGTGGAAGGATCCCTTGTATCGCCCAGTTTTACAGTATACCCCAAGTCAAAAACTGAAACTTATTACAATTGCCTTACCTTACTCCTGAATGTCTTATTCCTAACCAGCCCAAATATTTCAGAGGCCTCTCTGACCTTTCGGCTGTTACCACTGGGGTGTTGTACAGCCGTGTCAGTTCAGATTGGCTTGTAATATCATGAGGAAAAGTACCATCTCCACCCGAACTAAAACCTAAACAATAAAAATCAGAATTATTTATTAACATAAACCCCATTACTGCTTGCATCAAATTATTAACCTTGCAAATGACATCACAATTAATGTGCTAATAGTCATTTGGTGGAAGAGATTTTGAATATCTCTGAGAAAAACTTTTGTGTTAGAAACACTGCAGGTTCATTTATTAGGAGAATGTTCAAGAACACTTTTTTGTGAAAAAGCCATTCACAGGATGTGGGAGTAGTTGTTTGGGCCAGGGTTTATTGTCCATCTGTAGGTGCCTTGAGAAGGTGAAGGTGAGCTAGCCTCTCAAACCATTGCTGTCCTTTGCTGTCGCCACATCTCTCAGGGAAAGCATTCAAGGAGTTTGACCCAATGATACAGAAGCAACAGCAATATATTTCCAGTCAGAATGGTGAATGATGGAACTTGCCGGTGATGGCGTTCCCATTTATCTGTTGCCCCTGTCCTTTTAGCTAGACATAGTTGTGAGCTTGGAAGGGGCTGTCTAAGGAGCCTTGGTGATTTTCTGCAGTGCATCTATAAGACGACACACACTACTGCTACTGAACATTGGTGATGGTGGAAGGAGTGAACATTCGGAGATTTTGAACCATATAAAGGGTTTCTTTGCCTTGGAAGTGTCAAGCTACTTGTGTGTTGTTGGAGCAGTACTCATCCGGACAAGTGGGGAGTTTTCCATCACATTCTGATTTAAACCTTGTAAAAAGTGGCCAGGCATTTGGCAGTGGATATTCATTGTGGGCTTTTTAGCTTCTGATCTGCTCTTGCAGCTGTAGTATTTATATGTCAAACGCTTCGTTGCTCACAATGTGGCCTCCTCTACTTTGGGGTAATGAAGCTTAAACTGGGTGTCCACTTCACAGAACATTTACATTCTGCTCACAAAAAAGGCCCTGAGCTACCTATTGCCTGCCACATTAACACAGCACTCTGTTCCCTGGCCAAGATGCTGCAGTCTTCCAGCGAAGCTCAATGCAAGTTGGAAGAAATACACCTCCATTTTTTGCATGGGGACCCTGCAGCCCTCCAGACTCAATATCAAGTTTAAAAATTTTAGGGCCGAAACTCTCCCACGTCCTGGCCACCTGCCTGATACACTAGGCCTCATTATCACATAGCCTGCTATGACACACTACCTCTTGTTAGTCACCAACAGTTCCCATTCACAACTATTCGCTCTCCCAGCAGGTTGTCATCAACTCCCTTGTCTATCAAACTGCTCTTATTTCTTTTTAAGCTCTATTCTATACTTCACTCCCTATCCCACCCCCTCCCTATTTTCTGAATATAAACCAACATTTTCCCAGTTGCCATCTGTTCGGAGGAAGGATCACTGGACCCAAAACTTAACTCAGATATTTTCTTCTCAGATGCTGCCAGACTTGCTGAGATTTTCCAGCAATTTCTGTTTCAGTTCCTGATTTGCAGCATCTGCAGTTCTTTTGGTTTTCAAAGGGATGTGCTATTTGGTATGTCCTGCAAGCGTTTGGGATATACAGTCTCAGTATTTTGGACAAATTGTCCTGATCAGTACAAGTGGAAAAGCTTTGCCGAAATATATCTCTTCTCACTCATACTCAATCAATATGGTTTTCCTTTCGGAACAAAAGTAATTATTTAACCCTTTCAGCTATCATTATGCACCAGCTCTTACACTGTGAGAAGTGTTCAATAATACACACAATAATTATTCACGCCACAAAAGTGATAGGTGCTGAGATGGCATCCAACCTCTGGTCATGGGCATGCACCTGTACCTATTGAAAGTACCTGTTATCATTAACCTACACCCCTCAGGATCATTCCAGCGTCCTGTACAGGATCTTTGCATTGTGTTGCAGCCAGCTGCACACCACCGTATGAGGTTATACTGGACACTCTGTTCAGGAGGGGAAACACTACGATGGAGCTCAGAGCAGACCAGGAGAACCTGCAACCAGGATGTCTGAGAGGATGTGGGATGGTCTCTAGTTTCTGGAAAATTCAGAGCACAGTTGGATATTAAGCCGTGTGGTGGTCAGAGCACCCATGGAATGTGCTGGGATTTCATACGCTCTCAGCCCCACGGGATTTCTGTTCTCCAAATCTTAACTAAGCCCCATTTCACAGTAGGGAAGGAGGCAAGGACCCATTTTTAGGGAAAATTAACATTCTCGGGCTCATTGCTCCAACAACTGGGAAAATGTGTTCAGTTTGACCCATTTGTTTGCAAGTGCTATACCTACTGTATTAATCAGGTAAATAGACACCGAGACCTGCAGATGATGGCAATCTGGAACCAAAACAGACAGGCAGGTTCTGACAAAGGATCATTGGACTTGAAACATTAAAGTGTTCTCTTTACAGATGCTGTTTTCTCTTTGCTGATGCTGGTTTGTCTTTGCAGATGCTGCCAGATCTGCTGAGTTTCTTCAGCACTCTGTTTTTGTCTTAAACAATAGTGTTAAAGCCGCAGTTGTAATTTATAGAACATAGAACATAGAACTTAGAAAAGTACAGCACAGTACAGGCCCTTCGGCCCACGATGTTGTGCCGTGGAATAATCCTAATCCAAAAATAAAATAACCTAACCTACATTCCCCTCAATTCACTGCTGTCCATGGGCATGTCCAGCAGTCGCTTTAATGTCACGAATGACTCTGCTTCCACGACTACCACTGGTAAACTATTTCATGCACTCACAACTCTCTGGATGAAGAACCTCCCTCTGATGTCTCCTCTATACCTTCCTCCTAGAACCTTAAAACTATGACCCCTCGTGGCAGTCAAACCTGCCCTGGGTAAAAGTCTCTGGCGATCGACTCGACCCATGTCTCTCATTACCTTGTACACCTCGATCAGGTCACCTCTCTTCCTCTTCTCTCCAGAGAGAAAAGCCCAAGCTCAGTCAACCTCTCCTCCTAAGACAAGCCCTCCAGTCCAGGCAACATCCTGGTAAACCTCCTTTGCACCCTCTCCAAAGCCTCCACATCTTTCCTCTTATAGGGCAACCAGAACCGGACACAATACTCCAAGTGTGGTCTCACCAGGGTTTTGTAGAGCTGCAGCAAAACCTCGCGGCTCTTAAACTCGATCCCCCTGTTAATGAAAGCCAAAACACCATATGCTTTCTTAACAACCTTATCCACCTGGGTGGCAACTTTGAGAGAGCTATGCACTTGAACACCAAGATCCCTCTGTTCTTCCACACTGCCAAGCATCCTGCCTTTAATCCTATATTCAGCATTTAAATTCGACCTTCCAAAATACATCACTTCACATTTAACCAGGTTGAACTCCATCTGCCATTTCTCAGCCCACCTCTGCATACTGTCAATGTCTCGCTGAAGCCTGCAATAGACCTCGATACGATCAACGGCACCCCCAACATTTGTGTCATTAGCAAACATACTGACCCACCCCTCAAACTCCTGATCCAAGTTATTTATAAAAACTACAAGGAGCAGGAACCCAAGAACAGAGCCCAGTGGGACACCACTCAGCACTGACCTCCAGGCAGAATCCTAACCATCTACAACCACTCTCTGCCTCCTGTCAGCCAACCAAGAGGCATTTATAGTCATTCGAAATCATGGATCAACCTAGCGAAATATTTATGTGAAAATTTCCATCATGCAACAGACTGGCCAGTCATGTTTTAATGCAAGAGGAACATCAGACTGAGAATACGTCTCCGCATTATGATGTGTCCACAGGGCACTTTATTTTATGGTCTGCAGGACTTACATCTAAAATGCCTCAGTATGGTCTTCATTTATGTCAATCATTTTGGGGGTTGAAAGTTATAGAACATAGAACATTGCAGCACAGTATAGGCCCTTCGGCCTTCGATGTTGTGCTGTGCTGACCTGTCATACCAATCTGAAGCCCATCTCACCTACACTATTCCATGTACGTCCATATGCTTGCCCAATGACGAATTAAATGTACTTAAAGTTGGCAAATCTACTACCGCTGCAGGCAAAGCGTTGCATTCCCTTACTACTCTCTGAGTAAAGAAACTACCTCTGACATCTGTCCTATATCTTTCACCCCTCAATTTAAAACTATGCCCCCTCATGCTTGCCGTCACCATCCGAGGAAAAAGTCTCTCCTATCGACCCTATCTAACCCTCTGATTATTTTATATGTCTCAATTAAGTCACCTCTCAACCTTCTTCTCTCGAACGAAAACAGCCTCAAGCCTCGCAGCCTTTCCTCATAAGACCTTCCTTCATATCGAGGCAACATCCTAGTAACTCTCCTCTGCACCCTTTCCAAAGCTTCCACATCCTTCTTATAATGCAGTGACCAGAACTGTACGCAATACTCCAAGTGCGGCCACATTCAGAGTTTTGTACAGCTTCAGCATAACCTCTTGGTTCCGGAACTCGATCCCCCTATTAATAAAAGCTAAAACACTATGCCTTCTTCACAGCCCTGTCAACCTGGGTGGCAACTTCCAAGGATCTGTGTACACGGACACCGAGATCTCTCTGCTCATCTAAACTACCAAGAATCTTACCATTAGCCCAGTACATTGCGTTCCGGTTACTCCTACCAAAGTGCATCACCTCACACTTGTCCTCATTAAACTGCATTTGCCACCTCTCAGCCCAGCTCTGCAGCTTATACACTTATTTGATTAATTAGCAGACCTAGAGTACTGATAAATAGGTAAATGCTAAAATACTCACTTGGAGCTGCAGTAACAGTGCAGGAACAAATTGCAAGAATCACCAGGATCATGGTCCCCGCAGTGTAAGTGCCTGCAGTGTAGAAAATTAAATAATAGATTTGACATGCAGTGGAAATGAAAGATTAAACAGAACAAATTCTTTGCATTTTGTCCAGAGTTATCACTTTGATTTCTTTTGAGCAGAAAAAAACTGTGCATCAAAATAAACATTTGTACCAGTAAAATACTAACATTCCCCTCCCCACATTTCTGATCGTAAAATAAAACAAGTCACACAGCGTGTGATTTAGTTCTCAAGTTATACAAAAATTCATAATTGTTGTTCTTTTATTTCTATATTCCTTTAAACATTCAATTTACCTGAGGCTTAGAAGAACAAAAGTCGTGTTTCTCTGGATATTCTTTGATCTTGTTTCTGATCCCTGTCTGTCGTAGGACACTCTGTGACCCTGAATTTAAAGAACTCATTTCCTGACGTCACAGTTTGTGGAAGTGACCATTTCAACCTGTGTAAACATGACAATTGCTTGGGTCATACCAATAAGTACATCTGTTATAATAAATTGAAAAGATTAATGAAACATTAGAAAATTAATTTGTTGCACAGATTCTGCTCATGTATGAAATTACATACGCTTTCCATTTTGACATGACTCATGTGTTTGCTTTATTTATCCAGATAGATGGTTGGGGAGATGCATTCCTGAGTGACGTTATGATCTAAGAGTTTGAAATTGTATAAACATTGTAAAAGAGGGAATACATTTCCTGTATGTTAATTCAAATTCTGCCCTAATCTGACAAACACAATCTAAATTTCGGCCAAATCAACTATTTTGTCTGAAGCTAAGATGCACTAACACCTAGTTGAATCATATAATGTGCTGTGACAGGTTAATCAAGGCTCATGTCAATTCCAGCCTCGCAGCCTGCCTTGACTCTTTGCAATTGCCTTCTCCCAGAATAGTTCCATAGCAGATGCCATCTCCCTAAGACAAGACTTGTCCCTGGAACATGGGGATAATAATGATACCTATGTCAAGCTTATATTTATTGACCACATCTGCACCTTCAATACTATAATCCCAAACAAAGTAATTTTAAAACTCCGGCAGCTAGATCTCTCCACCCTCTGTAGCTGGATCCTTGACTTCCTGACCCACAGATGGCAATCAGTGATGATGGGTAACAGCACCTCCTTCACAGCAATCCTCAACACCAGCACCCTGTAAGGCTGGGTACTCAGCCCCTCACTATACTCCCTGTACTCTCTTGTCTGTGTGGTCAAATTTTATGTGAACTCCATATACAACTTGTTTAATGACACCCCTGTTGTAGGCCCAACAACAAACAATAACGAGACAGAATACAGGAAAGAGATAGAGTGCTTGGAGTTGTGGTGCAAAGATAACAATCTCTCCCTCAACATGAGTGAAACTAAAGATCTGATCATTCACTTCAAGAAGCAAGGAGGGCGACAGGCCCCAATCTACATCGATGGAGCTGAGGTGGAGATGATTGAGAGCGACAAGTCCCTTGGAGTGATGATCACCAATAATCTGTCCTGGACCACCCACACTGATGGGACTGTCAAGAAGGCACAACAACATCTCTTCTTCCTCAGGAGGCTGAGGAAATTCACATGTCCATAAGGACTCTCACCAAAGTTTATCGATGTACCAAAGAAAACAGGCGATCTGGATGCATCACAGCTTGGTACGGTAACTGCTCTACCCCGGACCGTAAGATACTGCACAGAGTTGTAAAAACAGCCCGCTCCATCATCAAAACCAAACTCCCATCCATTGACTCCATCGTTAACTCCAATGACTTCTCGTTACCTCAGAAATGCAGCCAACATTGTCGAAGATCACACCCACCCAACCTCTTCTGCCAGACTGAAGATAAAATAGCTTAAACACATGTACCATCAGGTCCAAATACAACTTCTTCCCTGCTTTTATTAGACTTCTGAATGGGCCTGTCAAGTTAAAAATGAAATGTAACAAAGCGTGGGGCTGGATGTACACAGCAGGACAAGCGGCATCTTAGGAACACAAAAGACGACATTTCAGGCCTCAACTCTTCATCAGAAAAGGAGGATGGGGAGACGGTTCTGAAATAGGGAGAGAGGTGGAGGCGGATCGAAGAAGGACAGAGGAGGAAGTGTCGGAGTATGATGCATATGGATCCAGAGGTTGATGAGGTGGGATGCGACGGTAACAGTTAGCCCGCTGGTTCCTGACCAATATGATCCAACTTCGAACCTGGAGGCAGCCTACTTCTAGACATACCATCCGACCACCCTCCGGATCCAATGCATCATCCTCCGACACTTCCGCCATCTGCAATCCAACTGCACCATCAAAGCCATTTCTCCATCCCCAACCTTGCCTGCTTTCCGGAGGGACCACTCTCTCTGAGACTCACTTGTCCCGTCTACACTCCCATTCAACCCCACCACACCTGTCACTTTCCTCAGCAACCGCAGGAAGTGCTCCACTTCCTCCCCGGCCCCGATACCTCATCCCTCACCAGCATCCCAGGCCCCAAGAAGACTTTCAATATCAAGCAGATGTTCACCTGCACATCTGCCAATGTGGTATACTGCATCCGCTGTACCCGATGTGGCCTCCTCTACATCGGGGAAACAAAGCAGTCTTGGGGACCGTTTTACAGAACACCTACTCTCAGTTCGCAATAAACAACTGCACCTCCCAGTTGCGAGCCATTTCAACTCCCTCTCCCTCCATTCCTAAAATGACATGTCCATCCTGGGCCTCCTGCAGTGCCACAACGATGCCACACGAAGGTTGCAGGGACAGCAGCTCATATTCCGCTTGGGAACCCTGCAGCCCAATGGTATCAATGTGGATTTCACAAGCTTCAAAATCTCCATCCCTCCCTCCGCATCCCAAAACCAGCCCAGCTTGTCCCCGCCTCCCGAACCTGTTCTTCATCTCACCTATCCCCTCCTCCCACCCAAGGCTGCACCTCCATTCCCTCCCTACTATCCTCATCCCGCCCCCTTGACCTGTTCGTCCTCCCCGGTCAGTACCTATCCCCTCCCTACCTCCCCATCTATACTCACCTCTCCTGGCTCCATTGCCACCCCTTTAACTTTCTGACTCCTCTTCACCTATTTTCACCTCTCTCCATCTTCGATCCACCTCCCCCTCTCACTCTATTTATTTCAGAACCCTCTCCTCCTCTCCCTTCCCTGATTAAGGGTATCGGCCTGAAACATCAGCTTTTGTGCTCCTAAGGTGCTGCTTGGCCTGCTGTGTTCATCCAGCTCCACACTTTGTTATCTCGGATTCTCCGGTATCTGCAGTTCCCATTATCTCTGATTCAAATCTGAAGTTTTCATTTTGCTTTGTGCACACCTTCTTTGCAGTTGTAACTTTGTATTCTGCACTCTGTTTCATCACTCTGTGATCTTGTACAGTTTGATGTACCCGTTCTGCACATAAAACACAACTTTGCACTGTGCTGAGGTATGTGTGACAATAAAGAATCAAATTCAATCAAACTGAATTGAATCAAGAATCCCTATTGCAAATATACAGCCTATTCAGCTCAGAGTGTTGGCAAATATCCTCTGAATAGCATCCCACTCAGATACACAGATACACCTCTCCACCCTATTCCCATGACCCTGTTTTCGCCATGGCCAATCCACCGAGCCTGCACAGACCTGGACACATTGGGGAATTTAGCATGGCCAATCCACTCAATCTGCACATCTTTTTTACGGTGGGAGGAAACTGGTGGAAAGCACGGCAGGCCCCATTTTGCAAAGATATTTTCATAAATAAACAGAATAGTATTAATAGCACAAAGTTGTCGACTGAGTGACGGGAGGAGAACATCAGTGACACCCCCAGTCCCCCAAGCACAGTCTTGCAGACAGCACATTACCTTGCTGCTGCCTGTGCCTTTAGTAGATGGATGTGGACAGCAGCCATTACTTTCGGTGACATTCACTGTCTGCCTGTATCAGCAGGCCTGACAGTGCACATGGCCACTGCTATTTAAAGACAACCTGCTCTCCTTACAGGGAAACGTGCTGGGAGATTTTTTTCAAAGTTAATATGTTTAATGATACTTTGCAAAATGACTGAGCATGTGACAGAATAAACTCCAATTTGTCACAGAGTGCGTCCACGATCCATACAGCCAGCATTTTGGCAAATTTGTCTTCGAGCTAACAATGAAACAATGCAAAATTACATACGCGCAAATGTTATGTTTTGCAACTGGATGATCACTGGGAGTATCCCTGTCTTTAACACCCAACTCCTAACTTACTGGAAGTGAGTTTGCTTTTGGTCACTTGGTGCAGTGACACCATAGGTTAAGGAGAAATGAACTCGAGTTCATGAGGCCAGATTTCTAAACCCCATGCGCAAAGTCGTTTGAACTATCCCAAGGCATGAGCAGCACAGGTTTCTGTGTACCAATGTTCTGAACTGTCTCTCCATCTCCTGAAAGACCCGAGTGAGACTTGAACCTTGAACTTCTGACCTAAAGGTAGAGAGACATTGCAGACAGTGCAGTAGAGGTTTCACAAGAATGGCTCCAAGGTTGAGAACCAGTATTGTTAAGGAAAGTTTGGAGAAATTGGAAATGATTTCATTATAGACGATAACTAAAAAGGCAATATGCAGAGAAAAAGTCAGGTACCAAAGCAAATTGGCCAAAATTATAAAGGAGGACAGTAAAAGCTTTTTTAGGTATTTGAAATGAAAAAAAATGGTTCAAACTAAAATTGGGCCCTTGAGGACAGAAACGGGTGAATTTATTATGCGGAACAAGGAAATGGCAGAAGAGCTGAATTGGCACTTTGGATCTGTCTACATTAGGGAAGACACAAACAGTCTCCCAGATGTAATAGTGGCTGAAGGATCTAAGGTAATGGACAAACTGAAGGGAATTTATGTTAGGCAGGAAGTGGTGTTGGATAAGCTGTTAGGTCTAAAGGCTGATAAGTCCCCAGGACCTGATGGTCAGCATCCCAGGGAACTTAAGGAGGTGGCTCTAGAAATCGTGGACGCATTGGTAATCATTTTCTAATGTTCTATAGATTCAGGATCAGTTCCTACAGATTGGAGGGTGGCTAAAGTTGTCCCACTTTTCAAGAAAGGAGAGAGAGAGAAAACAGGGAATTATTGACCAGTTAGCCTGATATCAGTAGTGGGAAAGATGCTGGAGTCAATTATAAAAGATGAAATTACAACTCATTTGGATAGCAGTAACAGGATAGGTCAGAGTCAGCATGGATTGACGAAGGTGAAGTCGTGCTTGACTAATATTCTGGTAGTTTTTGAGGGCGTAACTATGACGATGGACAAGTGAGAGCCAGTGGACGTGATATACCCGGACTTTCAGAAAGCCTTTGATATAGTCCCACATAGGAGATTAGTGAGTAAAATTAGGGCACATGGTATTGGGGCCAAAATACTGACTTGGATTGAAAATTGGCTGGCTGGCAGGAAGCAAAGAGCAGTGATAAACGGGTCCCCTTCGGAATGGCAGGCGGTGACCAGTGGGGTACCTCAGGGTTCGGTGCTGGGACGGCAGCTGTTTACACTACACATTAATGATATCGATGAAGGCATTAAAAGTAATATTAGCAAATTTGCTGATGACACAAAGCTGGGTGACAGTGTGAAATGTGAGGAGGATGTGATGAGAATACAGGGTGACTGGGACAAGTTAGGTGAGTAGACGGATGCATGGCAGATGCAGTTTAATGTGGATGAATGTGTGGTTATCCACTTTGGTGGCAAGAACAGGAAGGCACAATACGATCTAAATGGAGTCAAGTTAGGTTAAGAGGAAGTACAACGAGATCTAGGTGTTCTTGTACATCAGTCAATGAAAGCAAGCATGCAGGTTACAGCAGGCAGCGAAGAAAGCTAATGGCATGCTGGCCTTCATACCAAGAGGAATTGAGTATCGGAGCAAAGAGGTCCTTCTGCAGCTGTACAGGGCCCTGGAGAGACCACACCTGGAGTATTGTGTGCAGTTTTGGTCTCCAAATTTGTGGAAGGGCATTCTTGCTATTGAGGGAATGCAGCGAAGATTCACGAGGTCAATTCCCGGAATGGCGGGACTATCATATGTTGAAAGATTGGAACAACTGGGCTTGTATACACTTGAGTTTAGAAGGAAGAGAGGGGATCTGATTGAGACGTATAAGATTATTTAGGGATTGCACACTCTGGAGGCAGGAAGCATGTTTCCGCTGATGGCTGAGTCCAGAATCCAAGGACATAGGTTAAGAATAAGGGGTAGGCCATTGAGAACAGAGCAGAGTAAAAACCTCTTCACCCAGAGGGTGGTGGATATATGGAATGCTCTGCCCCAGAAGGCAGTGGAGGCCAACTCTCTGGATACTTTCATGGAAGAGAAGCATAGAGCTCTTAAAAGTAGTGGAATCAAGGGTTATGGGGAAAAGGCAGGAACAGGATACTGATTGTGGATGAGCAACCATGATCATAATGAATGGTGGTGCTGGCTCAAAGTGCCGAATGGTCTGCTCCTGCACCTATTGTCTATTGTCTTTTGCACTAATTTGAATTGTTCAGTCACAATGGACTGAATGAACTCTATCAGCATCATGGCAAGTCTGTGCCCCATGTTTTTAGCATTAGAAAAATCAAATGGAATTTAAATTAAAGATCTTAGAATTTAGCAACAGTTTATCAACTTTTCGTCATATATACATGAGACTCTCAATATGTTGATAACAGTGACTTCAAAATCAATTAAAAAGGCAATTGCCAAAAATTCATTATGCAACATAAAACAGTATTGACCTGAACCTTTACTGGAAACCTAGTATTTTTGATCACTAAAGTTGTTGCAATCATTTTCGACAAATAATTTTATAACTGTTACACAATGATACTTTTACAGATGAAAGAAAAAAAATCAGTTATTTGGAAAATAAAAATCTGAAAGGTTTGCTGGTAAAGCCAAAAAAGCCAACACTTCACTCAACTTTGCTCTCAGTCAAATATATTTGGGTAAGTCTTTTAAAATGTTTGGACTGGAGGTTTATGATTTCTTTAGATTTAAGTTTCAATAAAGATGAATGCTGGGCTGCATTATTAAGGATGTAGTTGAGGTGTACTTGGAAGTACATGGTCAAGTAGGGCTGAGTCAGCACAATTTTACCACGGGGAGGTCATGCCTGAAAAATCTGCTGAAATACTTTGAGGAGGAGATCTTTGACAAGGTATCTCACAGGATGCTGCTAAAGAAGATAAGACCCTCTGGAGTTAAAGGCAAGCTACTGGCATGAGTAGGGGATTGACTGATTGGCAGAAGGCAGAGAGGGAGGGTAAGGGGGTCTTTTTCAGGATGGCAAGTGGTGATTCGTGAAGTTCCACAGGGATTAGTTTTGGGAACACAACTATTCACATTATACATTGATGATTTCAACAAAGGAATTGAAGCATTGTTGCTTTGTTTGCAGATGACACAAAGACAGGTGGAGGGTCAGATTGTATTGAGAAAGCTAGACGGCTGCAGAAGGCTTTGGACATGCCAAGAGAGTGGACAAAGATGGAGCAGATCGAATACAATGTGGGAAAGTGTGAGGTAATGCTCTTCAGTAGGAAGGGTAGAGGCAAAGACTGTTGTCGAAATGAGGAAAGGCTTCGGAAATCTGAAGCACAAATCAACTGAGCGGTGTAAAGGAACATTTTCATCTCCTGCACATAGAACATAGAACATAACAACACAGTACAGTCTCTTCGGCCCTCAATGTTGTACTGACCTGTCATACCGATCTGAAGCCCATCTAACCTACACTATTCCATGTATGTCCATAAGCTTATCCAATGACGACTTAAATGTACCTGAAGTTGGCGAATCCACTACCGTTGCAGGCAAAGCGTTCCATTCCCTTACTACTCTCAGAGCAAAGAAACTACCTCTGACATCTGTCCTATAGCTTTCACTCCTCAATTTAAAGCTATGCCCCCTTGTGCTCGCCGCCACCATCCCAGGAAAAAGGCTTTCCCTATCCACCCTATCTAATCCTCTGATTATTTCATATGTTTCAATTGAGTCACCTCTCAACCTTCTTCTCTCTAATGAAAACAGCCTCAAGTCCCTCAGCCTTTCCTCATAAGACCTTCCCTCCAGACCAGGCAACATCCAAGTAAATCTCCTCTGCACCCTTTCCAAACCTTCCACATCCTTCTTATAAAGCGGTGACCAGAACTGCACACAATACTCCAAGTGCGGCCGCACCAGAGTTTTGTACAGCTGCAGCATAGCCTCTTGGTTCCGGAACTCGATCTCTCTATTAATAAAGCTAAAACGCTGTATGCCTTCTTAACAGCCCTGTCAACCTGGGTGGCAACTTTTAATGATCTGTGTACATGGACACCGAGATCTCTCTGCTCATCTACACTACTAAGAATCTTACTATTCGCCCTGTAGTTTGCCTTCCAGTTACTCCTACCAAAGTGCATCACCTCACACTTGTCCGCATTAAACTCCATTTGCCACCTCTCAGCCCATCTCTGCAACTTAGCTACGTTCCTCTGCAACCTACAGCATCCTTCGTCACTATCCACTCCTCCACCGAACTTAGTGTCGTCTTCAAATTTACTAAACCATCCTTCTACGCCCTCATCCAGGTAATTTATAAAAATGACAAACAGCAGTGGACCTCACACCGACCCTTGCGGTACACCACTAGTAACTGGTCTCCAGGATGAACATTTCCCATCAACTACCACCCTCTGTCTTCTTTCAGCAAGCCCATTTCCCATCCAAACTGCTATATTTCCCACAATTACATTCCTCCGCATGTTGAAAAATAGCCTACTGTGGGGAACTTTATCGAACGCCTTGCTGAAATCCATATACACCACATCAACTGGTTTACTCTCATCTACCTGTTTGGTCACCTTCTCAAAGAACTCAATAATGTTCGTGAGGCACCACCTTCCCTTCACAAAACAGTGCTGACTATGCCTGATCAATTTATTCTTTTCTAGATGATTATAAATCCTGTCCCTTCTAACCTTTTCCAACAATTTACCCACAACTGTGTTAAGGCTCACAGGTCTATAATTACCACGGTTGTCTCTACTCCCCTTCTTGAACAGGAGGACCACATTTGCTATCCTCCAGTCATCTGGCACCATTCATGTGGACAAAGATGAGTTAAAGATCAAAGTCAAAGTCTCGGCAATCGTCTCCCTGGCTTCCCAGAGGATCCTAGGATAAATGCCATCCGGCCCAGGGGACTTTTCTATCTTCAACCTCTGTGGGGTTTCTAATGCCTCTTCCTTGTGAACCTCAATCCCACCTAGTCTCGTAGCCTGTATCTCGGTATTCTCCTTGACAACATTGTCGTTTTCTAGAGTGAATACTGTTGAAAAATATTCATTTTGCGCTTCCCCTATCTCCTCTGACTCCACACGCAGCTTACCACTACTATCCTTGATTGGCCCTAATCTTACTTTCGTCATTCTTTTATTCCTTAAATACCTATAGAAAGCCTTAGGGTTTACCCTGATCCTATCCACCAACAACTTCTCATGTCTCCTCCTGGCTTTTCTGAGCTCTCTCTTTAGGTCTTTCCTGGCTACCTCGTAGTCCTCAAGCACCCTAACTGAGCCTTCACATCTCATCCTAACGTAAGCCTTCTTCTTCCTCTTGAAGAGAGATTCCACCTCCTTCGTAAACCACGGCTCCCGGGCTCTGCAGCTTCCTCCCTGCCTGACAGGTACATACTTATCTAGGACACACAGGAGCTTTTCCTTGAACAAGCTCCACATTTCTAATGTGCCCATCCTGTGTGGCCCATTCGCAATTTCTCTCCCTTTACTCCTGAACAGTGTTCTCTTCCAATAATATTTACCCTCCTGTGATTACCCTCCCCCATTACAGTGACTACTCCCTTCTCCAAAACGATCCTTTCCTAAGATCTACCCGTGGATCACTGCCAGTCAAATTAGATTCACCTGGGAACTGCCAGTGGGTGCCCACCAGCACAAGCAGCTCGCCCGTCTCACGTGAATAATCCCCAGGCACCAAAACTGGGTGAGGGCTGCTGTCCCTTTTCTGGAACAGGAGACATTCTCTCTCATCACCTGGAAGTGCTGAGACTATTCTTTTGCAGAAGATTTATTCGATACATACTTCTTTTTGCAAAGAATGGATCGTGAACTGGTTGAGGTTTATCACATGGCGGGTGAAGCTAATTTCATATACATTCCTCTCTAGCTATTTGTATCCTTTGAAGGTATAATGTGGAAGAATAAAATGCCATTTAAATTAACAAAGACATTATGGTTTGCCTTGCTTTTAAATCAAATTGACATATTCACACGACATTATTGATACTTAGATTTCGAAACACAAACTTTCTGGCATATTTAGGAAAAAGGTAATTGTCAAACAACAGATTATGCAATATTACCACAAGGTAACTGAAGGTAAGCAAGTTGCCTTTTTACAGGAATATGAGAATGTTGGATTGTTAAAGCTAATACAGACTTACTGGAAAAACAATCCCAGAAGAATGCTTTCATATCAGACTGTTGTAATTCAATGCTTTCCCAATGTCCTTTGGCCAAAGAGCCGGGGATAAAACCACTTTGATGTCACATTGGTCACTTTAATTTCTCTGCAACCCCCACTGATTTTAACCTCTCTCACTCTGCATTGACTGCTCTACCAATTCTCAGATCCAGCCCTGACTTCTGTTATTAAGCCTGCCAACAAGGGTGGTGCATTCATTCATTTATTCCTTCATTCATGCATTACACACACACACACACACACACACACACACACACACACACACACTCACCTTCCTCTCTCCCCCAGACTACGATGCCATTATTAAACATCAAGCTGGTCAAACTCTTGGATTAAAAGGAAGCCTCCGTCCTGGGCGCTGACGAGGTGTGCTTTCTTCTTTGATGTAACCTGAGGATTAATGGCACACATATTTGAAGTTGTTTGTGAATTTGAGATCACAAGGTGTAGCGCTGGATGAACACAGCAGGCCAAGCAGCATCAAAGGAGCAGGAAGGCTCCCGTTTCGGGTCGATCCATTATCTCTGTGAATCTGAGACATTTGATCACTTTAGGTTGCAATTTAATGTAAACATGAATAGATGGTGCAAGAGATAATGGGAACTGCAGATGCTGGAGAATCCAAGATAACAAAGTGTGAAGCTGGATGAACACAGCAGGCCAAGCAGCATCTCAGGAGCACAATGCCCGCAACGTCAGCTTTTGTGCTCCTGAGATGCTGCTTGGCCTGCTGTGTTCAGCCAGCTTCATACTTTGTCATCTTGGACTAGATGGTGCAATGTCATTTGTCTGTGGAAAAGGAAACTAGAAATGGTATCAACAAGGTGGAGAGCTGGATGAACGCAGCAGGCCAGGCAGCGTCAGAGGAGCAGGAAAGCTGACATTTCAGGCATGGACCCTTCTTCAGAAATGATGTTCGATAGAAGTTTGTCAAAATAAATGGATTTCACCATAGAAATGTGTCATTTTGCATTATATCTGATTACAATCTCATGCAAGCTTGACTTAATACTCATGACATTTATTTCTTCATTCTGACCAAGATTTTTACCTTACAGTACTGTGAAGAAGGTACAATTACCGTGATCACTTTTACTGAGTTCACTTATTACAATTTGGGCTGGTCACGTTCAGTAGGGTAGATAGCAAGTAATTCCCATGCTTAACTCCACATTTCAAGCAGATTGCTTTGCATGACTTCACAGTAATTCCCCAAGCCCAGCTCCTGCGTTCCACTCTCCTCACTGCCGTTTGTGGTCTGACTCTCTCCCTATTTCTTTGCGCTCTCGTTTCCAATAGCTTACCTGGAGTGTCAAACAACCTGTTGCACTCCCAGAATAAATTACACCAAACTAACTACAATGATCTCCAAGAGTTCAAGCGAAGACTGATATGGCAAGTTTTCATATTTCCTCGAACAATTCGAGTGAACTGTGATTTTCATATTGTTAAAGGTCCTCCTATAGACATGAAAGCAAATATATTGAGTCTTCCTGTACTCTGAACTCCGTTAGTATACAAGTGTAAATTCTCCTAAATATCTCTGCAAGGCTGCACACCAGGGAGTGGCTGCATATGCTGAGAAAGCAGCAGATTTTACTTTGTGCTTCCCGTCCTGCTATGTGGCCACTATGAATAACAAAGTTCCTGTCAAGGCATTTCATTCTACATTTTGAGCTCTTGTTACAAGAACATATTTTAATTCACATTTTAAATCTGTATCATAGTTGTTCTGACTTGGTCGCACGTGCTTGTCTATCAGTGTAAATGTCTGACTGGTTTAAATATTTTGACTGCATTGGATTCCCATCGTTCTCACATACCACACCCCCCAAACTCTGGATACAACGCATCATCCTCTGACACTTCTGCCATCTACAATCAGATCCCACCACCCAAGACACTTTTCCATCCCCACCCTTGTCTGCCTTCCAGAGAGACCACTCTCTCCATGACTTCCTTGCTCGTTCCACACTCCCCTCCAACCCCACCACACCTGGCACCTTCCCCTGCAACCGCAGGAATTGCTACACTTGTCACCACACCTCCTCCCTCACCCCCATCCCAGGCCACCAGATGACTTTCCATATCAAGCAGATATTCACTTGCACATCTGCCAATGTGGAATACTGTATCCATTGTACCCGGTGTGGCTTCCTCTGCATTGGGGAAGCCAAGCGGACGCTTGGGGACCACTTTGCAGAACACCTCCCCTCGGTTCGCAAAATACAACGACACCTCCCAGTCTCGAACCATTTTAACTCCCCCTCCCATTCGTTAGAAGACATGTCCATCATGGGCCTCGTGCAGTGCCACAATGATGCTACCCGAAGGTTGCAGGAACAGCAACTCATGTTCCGCTTGGGAACCCTGCAGACCAATGGTATCAATGAGGACTTCACCAGCTTCAACATCTCCCCTTCCCGCACCGCATCCCAAAACCAGCCCAGTTCATATCCTCCCCCCACTGCATCACCCTACCAGCCCAGCTCATCCCCTCCCCCCACTGCATCCCAAAATCAGCCCAGCCTGCCTCTGCCTCCCTGACCTGTTCTTCCTCTCTCCCATCCCTTCCTCCCACTTCAAACCGCACATCCATTTCCAACCTACTAACCTGATCCCACCTCCTTGACCTGTCCGTCATCCCTGGACTGACCTATCCATCCCTACCTCCCCACCTATACTCTCCTCTGCACCTGTCTTCTTTTCTCTCCATCTATGGTCCACCTCTACCTCTCTCCCTATTTATTCCAGAACCCTCACCACATCCCCCTCTCTGATGAAGGGTCTTGGCCCGAAACATCAGCTTTTGTGCTCCTGAGATGCTGCTTGGCCTGCTGTATTCATCCAGCTTCACACTATATCATTTAAGGATGTTACCGATAATTTAGGCATCAAACAGTTTAAATCAAGTGCATACCATCCTGGATGAAAAGGAGCATTGCAATGGTGGCATCCTACCCTAAAAGCCATCCAGAGGGCTCACTGCCAGGGTTACCCAAATGATCAGGATATGGGAACCCCATTTATATTGTGTGCCACTCGAGATGCTGCAAATGATTTGATCTAGTTTTCTCCATTTGTCTTGATATTCGGACATGAAGTAGGAGGGTCTTTAAAATTCAGTAAGAAAAAGTTGATCAATCCAAAATTAGATATTTCAGAGTTGGATTATGTATCTGAGTTGACAGAAAGTTTAAGCAGAGTAGGTGAAGTAGCTAGGCAACATCTCAAGATGGCACAACATCTAATGAAGCAAGATGTTTGTCAGTGGGAATAAAGTCTTGGTGCTGTTACCAGTGTTTGGAGACCCCTTCAAAGCAAGGTATAGTGGTCTCAATCAGATTGAGATGAAGTTGAGTCAGGTGAGTTATCTGGTAAAGATTCCAGATAGAAAGAAGCTTTATCGGGTATGTCATGTGAATATGTTGAAACCCTATTATGATAGGGACAGTGAACCAGTGAAGCAGGTATTAGTTACTGACATTCAGAGAGAGGAATCAAAATCCAATTCATTTGATTTTGATGTGTCTCAAAGCAAGTGAAATAATGAGCAAGCTATTCGAGAATGTGATAGGATAATGAGCTACTTGTCTCAGGAACAGAGCTCTGAATCAGAAGGCTTGTTGCAGAAATATGAGGACATATGTGGGAATAGAATGGAATGGACTAGTGCTCTAATGCTTGAGGGTAAGCAGGGAATGCTGTTCCAATAAAACAACACCACTGCAGGCTTAACCTTCTTAAAGCCGCGCAGGTGCAGAAGGAAGTGGAAGGGATGCTGCAAGAAGATGTCTTCGAGCTAAATCAAAGTGAGAGGAGTATGCAGGCCATACTGGTTCTGAAGCCTGATGGTACTCAATGGTTCTACCTGGATCATTGGAAGGTCATTGTCGTAACTAAACCAGACTCACACCCAATTCCAAAGCTGGAGGACTGTGTGGAAGAAGTTGGAGAAGCCACATTTATCACCAGCTTGGATTCACTCCGCGGTTACAGGCAAGTGCCTTTGTCAGAGAGAACAAAAGAAAATTCTGTGTTTGTAACCCCAAATGGGCTGTATCAATTTAAAGTAATGCCTTTGGTATGAAGAACTCATATTGTGGCAGAATTGACTAATTGTGCCGTCTACATAGATAAATCGTGACCTTCAACCTTTCATGGAAAGATCACATGGTGCATTTGGTGGAGCTCTTTGAGAGACTCCAGGAAGCAAAGTTGATTATTATCTTAGCAAAAACTGAATTTGTGAATGCAGAAGTGACGTTCTTGAGACATAACCTTGGACATGGTGGGATGACTCTGAGGAACATGAGGACAAATGACTTCAAAGAATTTCAAAGGAAGATGGACTTTGATTTGAGGACAAAAAAATTGAGGACAAAAGTATGAGTCTGTTTCATTGGAGTCTTATGTTTCAAGTATTTAATTTATGAACTGTACACATTGCAAAACAGAAAAAAGTTGTTACAGGTGCGTTATCACGCGTTTAAAGAAAATGCGTAAATAAGATTGAACCGGTACGACCTCATATTATATGTATTTGAATTAGTGACAAAGGCATAACTTTAGAGTAATGAAGTCTGTATTTTGTGGTCATCGTGTCAAGGTTTTTTTTAAAAAAACCATCTTTTCAGAGTGATGTTTCAGAGATAGTAACAACTGCAGATGCTGGAGAATCTGAGATAATAAGGTGTTGAGCTGGATGAACACAGCAGGCCAAGCAGCATCAGAGGAGCAGGAAGGCTGATGGTTCAGGCCTTCAGATTTTCTGCAGAAGAATCTCGGCCTGAAACATCAGCTTTCCTGTTCCTCTGATGCTGCTTGGCCTGCTGTGTTCATTCGGCTCTACACCCTGTTATCTTTTTCATAATGATGGTTCACTTTCTTCTTCAGAGGGCAGGTGTTATGAAGTTGGCTCGAGTCATTGTCAAGTGGAAGGCAGGAAGCTAAAATGTGTGGTTCCTTTAAGAGATTTCTGTTTTTCTGTACTTAGTAATTCTTTAAACAAATGTATGCCTGTGAACAACATCTGAAGTTGTCAGTACGGAGAGCTTCATAAAGTGGAACAACTGTGTCAAAAAAGCCTTATATAAAGCGGGTAAAACAGCAGTCTTGTTTATTTTTACTGTAAATCTCCTGGTTATGGTTTCTTCATGAAGACCCTACATTACGGCAGCACAGCCTAATGCTTATTTTCGCCCGTACCCTTGCTGTGCCTGTGCTGGTGTCAGACACAGTGCAAATAAATTTATTAATACACCGCACACCAGGGATAAAAACACCCATGTGATTGTCGAATTAGAACCAAGCAGAGCCCCTGGTTGCAAAGCCTATGTGAACGAATAAGTGAGGGGGAAAGTAGGGATCAAATCAAAATGGAATTGAGGGGGCGATAAGGCACTCCACACCCTGCGGTGCCCACATCACGCAAAAGACACGGGTGGTATTGGTGTACACCAATCGCTCCTTCTCCAGAGACATGCGGCATGTACACAGCCACAGAAAAGGGGCCGTCAGCTGGCCACAATGACCCCCTCCACTGCCCGCTGCCTGTAGCTATTAATAGAACTGCAGTCCTGTTTTCATGCGGTGAAAATGACTTTGAATTTGGCCAATTTATTGAAACAAAGCACCGAGATACAGAGAGACAATTGAATTTAAATCTGATGGTGTTGACTAACTGCGGCAAATCATATTATAACAGTTGGATCATGTCATTATGGCCATCTGAAAGGGAGAGCCATTCACAACCTGGCAGATTCAGCACCATTCAGCTCTCAGGGAAAGCCTGTCTAATTTATCACAAGGGCCATGGTATTTTAGCTCAAATTCTTCACTGACGAAATTATAGAGACAAAACATCCCTGACAGCACAAATAATGGAAGAAAGGCCTTTGTGAAGAGTTCAGAGGTGACAGAAAATTCCAGAAGACAGTCTGAGTGAACTTGGTGAGATTAAGTTACAATTCATTGCTCCTTATTAATTGACTTGACATTAGTGAGACTATTACTTTTAATTAAACAGCATTCCAGTAGAATTTAGACCAGTCAGGGTGCAGTTAATTGTCTAAGGGGAAATTGTCGGCCTGTTCATAATTTTGTTAATTTGTTCATTATTGATAGAAATAAATATATCGTTTCTTGCTTCTTGTAAAGTGTAGATCAAAGATTTTCTTTCTTTTAACCACAGTTTTAATAGATTACAAGGCGAAAGATGAACATGTCTGTGTATTTTGGGGGGTAATTATTGGAGGGGAGCCCCTGCTCCTGTCATGATGGATTGGGGCTTTTGTTTCAGTTTAATTATCAGAGGGGTTCGCCCATTGTAATAACAGCTTGAACAATGGAGTTCAAACTACAACCAAATTGGCCATGAAGTTACAGGACAGGCTCAAAGATGAATAGCTAACCTCTGCTCCCAAATCCGATATTCCATTGTCCTCTGGAAATTTCTTTTTGTTGCCCATTGAGACATAGTGCTGCAGAAACATGTGTGCCGTTCGATGCTTCCCTCCTGGGTAGGCAATTGGGTCAGGTGGATATTTGGGATGTATCAGGGTGTGTAGTTGGGTTCTGTGAGTTGCCTTGTCAGAGTGTAGTCTGATCATGGGGGAGGTCAGTTGGGTCAGGTCAGTGAGAGATGGTCAGCCTGGGTTGTGTGAATGCTCGGATGGGAGCTAGTTTAAGGCTGCATCTGCTCAAGTGTTACTATATGGGGAAGATTTAGTGCATTTTTATTGTAATTAATGTTGCATCAATGTGAGATTGATACCTGATCTGCAGTAAGAAGATTAGTTCTATCACTGAATCCTACACTATCAACATCGTTGGGGTTACCAATGACCAGAAACCCAAATGGACTTGCCTCTTAAATACAGAAGTGAAAAAACAGGTCAAAGTTTAGGACTACTGCAGCGAGTAACTCAACTCTGACTCCCAAAAGCTTGGCACCATTGACGAGGCACAAGTCAGCAATATAATGGAATACTTTCACCTGCCTAGATAGGTACAGCTTCAACAACACTAACGAAGCTTAACACCTTCCCGAACAAAGCAGCCCACTTGATTAGCATCATATCTACAAGCATTCACCATTGACAGCATGGGATAAAAAGGTAGAGAGCTGGAAGAGCACAGCAGGCCAAGCAGCATCAGACGAACAGGAAGGCTGACGTTGCGGGCCTAGACTATAGTTCAGTAATGCATTCCGAGGCCCAAAACGTCAGCCTTCCTGCTCCTCTGATGCTGCTTGGCCTGCTGAGTTCATCCAGCTCGACAACTAGTTATCTCAGATTCTCAAGCATCTGCTGTTCCTACGATCTCTGAAACCATTGACAGCCCATCTTGTTTGCAAGATGCACAGCAAAATTACATCAAAGATCCTTACATAGCTCCTTCCAAAGCCATGACCACTTCCAGCGAGAAGGTTAGGGGCAGCAGATGCATGTATCAGTGATAATAGGAACTGCAGATGCTGGAGAATCCAAGATCACAAAGTGTGGAGCTGGATGAACACAACAGGCCAAGCAGCATCTCAGGAGCACAAAGAAGGGCCTAGACCCTCTGATGAAAGTGGTAGCCCCGAAACGGCAGCTTTTGTGCTCCTGAGATGCTGCTTGGCCTGCTGTGTTCATCTAGCTCCACACTTTGTTCTCTCTGAGCCAATAAAATGCTGGCCATGCATTGACACGCACAGCCCAGGAGTGAATTTAACAAGTTCCCAGTTAAATATTCCAGCTTTGAATACATGCGATGGAAGCAGAGGTTTGCAACAGAAAACAACAAAATTTCACAGCGAAGAACGTCAGCGTTAATAAAGATGAAAATGGTTTACTCTGAAAAGCAGGAATCAGACAATAAGATGCAAGACTTTTGTATGATAGAAAAAGGTTAAAAGCAATTTTACATTTGCAAAGACATTTCAAGGCATGATCTCTGATGTGTAATGATGAACAAGCCCCCAGTTTCAGATTTCAGAATGAATCCCTTTGTGAAGTATGCAATCAAAATATCCACTCTGCAGTTTGAAGTCATTAATAATTTTAATACATTTTAGAGGAACAATTCAAGCCATTTTACAATTCTTGCGATGCATAACATTGCGTTCCGCTCAAGACGTTGCAGAAATCTGGTCAGGCTGTGCCAGATATTCAGTACCTTTTGTTGCATTGTATTCTGAACATTATTGTTTCTGTTTTCTCCAGAGGATCTCTTGTAATTTACGGGGAAATTGAAAGGATTGCATTCTAAAGACCAAGCAGATTAAGGATAATTTTCTATTCTTTTATATTACATCAGACAAGAAAGCTCAATTTCGCTTAATTTGGCTGACTGACTTCTAACTAGATCATAAACACATTTCCGAAATTACAATCCATGAAGCGTAGTAAAAGAATTGTCTATTGGCACATCATTCTGCTGGAAGCATGGTGGCAGTTGTCAGTGAGCAAATCATAGTTTTGACCACCAGTTTCCACAAAATCTCCGACTGTACGTCCCTCAACTGGCCTCTCATCCGTCACCTGCACAATGAGATAAGATGTTAATACATAATATATTCTGTAAATTAATTTGGACTTGAATAAGAACTTCCAATAGGCATTTATACACACCCTCCACCGATCTGACATGTGGGCAGCATCAGTGACAACAGTATCAGATGAGATCCCATATCCTCTTCCTTTGTGAATTAGCCACTGGCGTCCATCATCTGTGGTAACTCTGAAACATTGAGCATATTTGTTTGAAAATAATCTAAAACTTCATACCTGGCTTATATAAATCACAATAAGAAATTCAAATTAAAAAAGTTGCACAACTTGTCAGGAACATCGACACCATTTAAACAAAGACGCATTCCACCCAAAGGAAATTCACCCCTTGCCAATAGCTGAGGATATTTGCCAGAACTGGGAAAGCCATGTTACAAACTGTTCAAGCAGAAGTCTGATGTAGTCATATTCACAGATCATCCCTGCCAATCGAGGTCCCAGATTCTTCCATCACCTCCCTCGATATGTTCAGTCTCACCATCAGAAGCAGCGTGCTACAGACAGCACCATGTGATCACACAACTGAAAAACCAGATCAAAGGCCTGAGCTCATGTCATAGCCCGCAGTGAATGGTGTTGGACAGTGAAACAAATAACTGGAGAAGCAGATTTTACAGTCACCACATCATCAATGATGGCAGAGCCCAGCTTGTCTGTTCGAAGGATAAAGCTTTAATGCTCGCAAAGTTCTTCAGTCTCAAGGTGCATTGTCTATCTTGAACTTCTCCTGGAGTCCCAACATCAGAAGCACCTCACAGAATCCCCACAGTGTGTAACGCTGCATGCCCCACAGACAATCCACCTCGCCTGCATATCCTGGGACACGATGGACAATTTGAGTGTAGCCAATCTACCTCAGCTAATCAGGAACGAAAAAGACAGCAGAATTTTGGATGAGCTCAATTTTATAGAAGGTAGAAGATGTGAGAGTAGACGGGGGAGGTTTGTAATGTTGAAGGATATGGAAGGTAAAAGGTGAAGGTGCCATTGGGCTGCTGTCCCATTAGAGAGAGATGACTAGTGATGGTGTAACTTGAGGGTCATCATGCCTCAGGCAAGGGGAGAAATTGAGAAGGAGAGTCCTTCACAGCAGCCTCAGACAGATTTATTAACTTTTATGAACTTGATCTCTGTTTGATGTGACGTATTAATGCCTGTGTTTTTATTTGTAAAGCATTAAAGTTACTTCAATGGGATATTCCACCAGCTGTATTTGTTTGACCGTTTAATGCAAAGGTAAGAAGGGCATTTTGTTCCAGATGGAATGTTGATGGTAATTTTTTTCAAAGTTTCATGTTTATTTCAAAGATTCGATAATGTCATTACATGTCATGTGAACTCTGTACCTCGGAGGTGATGTGTTTGGTACAAGAGCATGGAGGAAGCATCAGAGATGTGACGTGCATGGGAAAATGTGACGGAATGAAAGTGGTATCGGAGCTAAGGAGACGTGGAGTTTTCTCCCTATGTTTTGTTTGCAACCACTTTTGTTGATTTACTGAATTTGATTAGGGGATTAATACGGCCAGGACATCAGCGATAACTCTGCCGGTAGTGCCAGAGGATCTTTTGCAACCTGCTGATTGGCCACGCAAGGCTGTGAGAAAACATATCCCACAAAAGATTTTACGTCTGACAGTGCATTACTCCTATAGTATTGTCAGCCTGTAATTTTCGTCTGGGGTTCTGGAGTGGGGTTCAAATCAACAACCTTCTGAATCAAACGTGGACCAACATGTGACTAGAAGTATGAGGGAGGATCATCCGTATTTAGCATATACAAAACACAGTGGAAGGATCCCTTGTATCGCCCAGTTTTACAGTATACCCCAAGTCAAAAACTGAAACTTAGTACAATTGCCTTACCTTACTCCTGAATGTCTTATTCCTAACCAGCCCAAATATTTCAGAGGCCTCTCTACCCTTTCGGCTGTTACCACTGGGGTGTTGTACAGCCGTGTCAGTTCAGATTGGCTTGTAATATCATGAGGAAAAGTACCATCTCCACCCGAACTAAAACCTAAACAATAAAAGTCAGAATTATTTATTAACACAAACCCCATTACTGCTTGCATCAAATTATAAACCTTGCAAATGACATCACAATTAATGTGCTAATAGTCATTTGGTGGAAGAGAATTTGAATATCTCTGAGAGAAACTTATGTGTTAGAAACACTGCAGGTTCATTTATTAGGAGAATGTTCAAGAACACTTTTTTGTGAAAAAGCCATTCACAGGATGTGGGAGCAGTTGGTTGGGCCAGGGTTTATTTTCCATCTGTCGGTGCCTTGAGAAGGTGAAGCTGAGCTACCCTCTCAAACCATTGCTGTCCTTCGGTGTCGCCACATCTCTCAGGGAAAGCATTCCAGGAGTTTGACCCAATGATACAGAAGCCACAGCAATATATTTCCAGTTAAAACGGTGAATGATAGAACCTGCCGGTGATGGCGTTCCTATTTATCTGTTGCCCCTGTCCTTTTAGCTAGAAATAGTTGTGAGCTTGGAAGGGGCTGTCTAAGGAGCCTTGGTGATTTTCTGCAGTGCATCGATAAAACGACACACACTACTGCTACTGAACATTGGTGATGGTGGAGGGAGTGAACATTCGGAGATTTTGGACCATATAAAGGGTTTCTTTGCCTTGGAAGTGTCAAGCTACTTGTGTGTTGTTGGAGCAGTACTCATCCGGACAAGTGGGGAGTTTTCCATCACATTCTGATTTAAACCTTGTAGAAAGGGGCCAGGCACTTGGCAGTGGATATTCATTGCAGACTTTTTAGCTTCTGATCTGCTCTTGCAGCTGTAGTATTTATATGTCAAAAGCTTTGTTGCTCACAGTGTGGCCTCCACGACTTTGGGGAAATGAAGCTTAAACTGGGTGTCCACTTCACAGAACATTTACATTCTGCTCACAAAAAAGGCCCTGAGCTACCTATTGCCTGCCACATTAACACAGCACTCTGTTCCCTGGCCAAGATGCTGCAGTCTTCCAGCGAAGCTCAAAGCAAGTTGGAAGAACTACACCTCATTTTCTGCATGGGGACCCCGCAGCCCTCCAAACTCAATATCAAGTTTAAAAATTTTAGGGCCGAAACTCTCCCACGTCCTGGCCACCTGCCTGATACACTAGGCCTCATTATCACATAGCCTGCTATGACACACTACCTCTTGTTAGTCACCAACAGTTCCCATTAACAGCTATTCGCTCTCCCAGCAGATTGTTATCAACTCCCTTGTCTATCGAACTGCTCTTATTTCTTTTTGAGCTCTATTCTATCCTTCACTCCCTATCCCACCCCCTCCCTATTTTCTGAATATAAACCAACATTTTCCCAGTTGCCATCTGTTCGGAGGAAGGATCACTGGACCCAAAACATAACTCAGATATTTTCTTCTCAGATGCTGCCAGACCTGCTGAGATTTTCCAGCAATTTCTGTTTCAGTTCCTGATTTGCAGCATCTGCAGTTCTTTTGGTTTTCAAAGGGATGTGTTATTTGATATGTCCTGCAAGCGTTTGGGATATACAGTCTCAGTATTTTGTACAAATTGCCCTGATCGGTTCAAGTGGAAAAGCTTTGCCGAAATATATCTCTTCTCACTCATACTCAATCAATATGGTTTTTACTTTAGTAATAAAAGTAATTATTTAACCCTTTCAGCTATCATTAAAGAGTCAATTTGTTATTATACACCAGCTCTAACACTGTGAGAAGTGTTCAATAATACACACAATAATTATTCACGCCACAAAAGTGAGCAGTGTACCCTGACAGGGTCGAAAGCCTGCGATGCAGTGATGTCTACGAGAGCTACTGGCACCTCGTTGGGTGAATCTATCAAGGAAGATCTAACCATCTTCCATGTCTGAGTCCTCTGCCACAAAGGAGGAGCAGGCTGGTAAATACCTGCATCAGTATCACATTGCCACAAAACCTCCTGTCTCAGCACTTTATCACTATTCCTTCATTGTCACTCTTTCCGACAACCTTGTGGGTGGACCCCACCCACGATGGCTGCAGTTCTACAAAGTGTCTCATGATCACTTTCTGCAGGGCATTTCAGGAGGGATAATAAATGCTGGACCAGCAAGTGATGAACATATCCCATGGAGAAATAAAATGAAAGCCGGATGTGACGGACGCTCAGTGCAGGTGACGTTTCTGCCATTGAAGTCAGGCAGTCAGTTGTATCCACGGAGTGATAGGTGCTGAGATGGCATCCAACCTCTGGTTGAGGGCATGCACCTGTACCTATGCTGCCAGATCTGCTGAGTTCCTTCAGCACTCTGTTTTTGTCTTAAACAATAGTTTTAAGGCCGCAGTTGTATTTTATCGAACATAGAACATAGAACTTAGAAAAGTACAGCACAGTACAGGCCCTTCGGCCCACGATGTTGTGCCATGGAATAATCCTAATCCAAAAATAAAATAACCTAACCTACATTCCCCTCAATTCACTGCTTTCCATGGGCATGTCCAGCAGTCACTTAAATGTTACGAATGACTCTGCTTCCACGACTACCACTGGTAAACTATTTCATGCGCTCACAACTCTCTGGATGAAGGACCTCCCTCTGATGTCTCCTCTATACCTTCCTCCTAGCACCTTAAAACTATGACCCCTCGTGGCAGTCAATCCTGCCGTGGGGAAAAGTCTCTGGCGATCGACTCTACCCATGTCTCTCATTACCTTGTACGCCTCGATCAGGTCACCTCTCTTCCTCCTTCTCTCCAGAGAGAAAAGCCCGAGCTCAGTCAACCACTCCGCATAAGACAAGCCCTCCAGTCCATGCAGCATCCTGGTAAACCTCCTTTGCACCCTCTCCAAAGCCTCCACATCTTTCATATAATAGGGCGACCAGAAGTGGACACAATATTCCAAGGGTGGTCTCACCAGGGTTTTGTAGAGCTGCAGCAAAACCTCACGGCTCTTAAACTCAATCCCCCTGTTAATGAAAGCCAAAACACCATATGCTTTCTTAACAACCTTATCCACTTGGGTGTCAACTTTGAGAGAGCTATGCACTTGAACACCAAGATCCTGCTGTTCTTCCACACTGCCAAGAATCCTGCCTTTAATCCTATATTCAGCATTTAAATTCGACCTTCCAAAATACATCACTTCGCATTTTAAAAGCTTGAACTCCATCTGCCGTTTCTCAGCCCACCTCTGCATATTGTCAATGTCTTGCTGAAACATGCAATAGACCTCGATACGATCAACGGCACCCCCAACATTTGTGTCATCGGCAAACATACTGACCCACCCCTCAAACTCCTCACCAAGTCACTTATAGAAACTACAAAGAGCAGAGGCCAAAGAACAGAGCCCAGTGGGACACCACTCAGCACTGACCTCCAGGCAGAATCCTAACCATCTACAACCACTCTCTGCCTCCTGTCAGCCAACATAGAGGCATTTATGGTCATTTGAATTCATGGATCAACCTAGCATAATATTTATGTTAAAATTTCCACATGCTACAGACTGGCCAGTCATGTTTTAATGCAAGAGGAATATCAGACTGAGAATACGCCTCCACATTATGATGTGTCCACAGGGCACTTTTTTTTATGGCCTGCAGGACTTACGTCTAAATTGCCTCAATATGGTCTTCATTTTTGTTATTCGTATTGGGGGTTGGAAGTGATAGAACATAGAACATTACAGCACAGTACAGGCCCTTCGGCCCTCGATGTTGTGCCGACCTGTCATACCGATCTGAAGCCCGTCTAACCTACACTATTCCATGTACATCCATATGCTAGTCCAATGACGACTTAAATGTACTTAAAGTTGGCAAATCTACTACCGCTGCAGGCAAAGTGTTCCATTCCCTTACTACTCTCTGAGTAAAGAAACTACCTCTGACATCTGTCATATATCTTTCACCCCTCAATTTAAAGCTATGCCCCCTCATGCTCGCCGTCACCATCCAAGGAAAAAGTCTCTCCCTATTCACCCTATCTAAGCCTCTGATTATTTTATATGCCTCAATTAAGTCACCTCTCAACCTTCTTCTCTCGAACGAAAACGGCCTCAAGCCCCTCAGCCTTTCCTCGTAAGACCTTCCCTCCATACCAGGCAACATCCTAGTAAATCTACTCTGCACCCTTTCCAAAGCTTCCACATCCTTCTTATAATGCGGTGACCAGAACTGTACGCAATACTCCCAAGTGCGGCCGCATTCAGAGTTTTGTACACCTTCACCATAACCTCTTGGTTCCGGAACTCGATCCCTCTATTAATAAAAGCTAAAATAACTCTGTCTTCTTAACAACGCTGTCAACCTGGGTGGCAACTTTCAAGGATCTGTGTACATGGACACCGAGATCTCTCTGCTCATCTACATCACCAAGAATCTTACCATTAGCCCAGTACATTGCATTCCGGTTACTCCTCCCAAAGTGCATCACCCCAAACTTGTCCGCATTAAACTGCATTTGCCACCTCTCAGCCCAGCTCTGCAGCTTATACACTTACTTAATTAATTAGCAGACCTAGAGTACTGATAAATAGGTAAATGCTTAAATACTCACTTGGAGCTGCAGTAACAGCGCAGGAACAAATTGCAAGAATCACCAGGAACATGGTCTCCACAGAGGAAGTGCCTACAGAGTGGAAAATTAAATAATAGATTTGACATGTAGTGGAAATGAAAGATTACACAGAACAAATTCTTTGCATTTTGTCCAGAGTTATCACTTTGATTTCTTTTGAGCAGAAAAAAACTGTGCACCAAAATAAACATTTGTACCAGTAAAATACTAACATTCCCCTCCCCACATTTCTGATTGTAAAATAAAACAAGTCACACAGCGTGTGATTAAGTTCTCAAGTTATACAAAAATTCATAATTGTTGTTCTTTTATTTCTATATTCCTTGAAACACTCAATTTACCTGAGGCTTAGAAGAACAGAAGTCGTGTTTCTGTTGATATTCTTTGATCTTGTTTCTGATCCCTGTCTGTCGTAGGACACTCTGTGACCCTGAATTTAAAGAACTCATTTACTGACGTCACAGTTTGTGGAAGTGACCATTTCAACCTGTGTAAACATGACAATTGCTTGGGACATACCAATAAGTACATCTGTTATAATAAATTGAAAAGATTAATGAAACATTAGAAAATCAATTTGTTGCTCAGATTCTGCTCATGCATGAAATTACATACACTTTCCATTTTGACATGACTCGTGTGTTTGCTTTATTTATCCAGATAGATGGTTGGGGAGATGCATTCGTGAGTGACGTTATGATCGAAGAGTTTGAAATTGTATAAACATTGTAAAAGATGGAATACTTTTCCTGTGTGTTAATTCAAATTCTGCCCCAATCTGAAAAACACAATCTAAATTTCGGCCAAAACAACTATTTTGTCTGAAGCTAAGATGCACTAACACCGAGTTGAATCATGTAATGTGCTGTGACAGGTTAATCAAGGCTCATATCAATTCCAGCCTCGCAGCCTGCCTTGAGTCTTTGCAATTGCCTTCTCCCAGAATAGTTCCATAGCAGATGCCATCGCCCTAAGACAAGACTTGTCCCTGGAACATGGGGATAATAAGGATACCTCTGTCAAGCTTATATTTATTGACCACATCTGCACCTTCAATACTATAATCCCAACCAAAGTAATTTTAAAACTCTGGCAGCTGGATCTCTCCACCCTCTTTAGCTGGATCCTTGACTTCCTGACCCACAGATGGCAATCAGTGATGATGGGCAACAGCAACTCCTTCACAGCAATCCTCAACACCAGCACCCTGTAAGGCTGGGTACTCAGCCCCTCACTATACTCCCTGTACTCCCTTGTCTGTGTGGTCAAATTTTATGTGAACTCCATATGCAACTTGTTTAATGACACCCTTGTTGTAGGCCAAACATCAAACAATGACGAGACAGAATACAGGAAAGAGATAGAGTGCTTGGAGTTGTGGTGCAAAGATAACAATCTCTCCCTCAACATGAGTGAAACTAAAGATCTGATCATTCACTTCAAGAAGCAAGGAGGGCGACAGGCCCCAATCTACATCGATGGAGCTGAGGTGGAGATGATTGAGAGCGACAAGTCCCTTGGAGTGATGATCACCAATAATCTGTCCTGGACCACCCACACTGATGGGACTGTCAAGAAGGCACAACAACATCTCTTCTTCCTCAGGAGGCTAAGGAAATTCACATGTCCATAATGACTCTCACCAAAGTTTATCGATGTACCAAAGAAAACAGGCGATCTGGATGCATCACAGCTTGGTACAGTAACTGCTCTGCCCCGGACCGTAAGATACTGCACAGTGTTGTAAAATCAGCCTGCTCCATCATCAAAACCAAACTTCCATCCATTGACTCCATCGTTAACTCCATTGACTTCTCGCTACCTCAGAAATGCAGCAAACATTATCGAAGATCACTCCCACCCAACCTCTTCTGCCAGACAGAAGATAAAATAGCTTAAACACATGTACCATCAGGTCCAAATACAACTTCTTCCCTGCTTTTGTTAGTCTTCTGAATGGACCTGTCAAGTTTCAAATCAAATGTAACAAAGCGTAGGGCTGGATGTACACAGCAGGACAAGCGGCATCTTAGGAGCACAAAAGCTGAAATTTCACACCTCAATTCTTCATCAGAAAAGGGGAACGGGGAGACTGTTCTGAAATAGGGAGAGAGGGGGAGGCGGTTCGAAGAAGGACAGAGGAGGAAGTGTCGGAGCATGATGTATTGGATCCAGAGATTGGTGAGTTGGGAGGCGAAGGTACGGTTAGCACGCTGGTTCCTGAACACTATGATCCAACTTCGAACCTGGAGACAGCCTACGTCTTGACATACCACCCGACCACCCTACGGATGCAACGCATCATCCTCCGACACTTCCGCCATCTGCAATCCAACTGCACCACCAAAGTCATTTCTCCATCCCCACCCTTGCCTGCTTTCCGGAGGGACCACTCTCTCTGAGACTCACTTGTCCACTCCACACTCCCATCCAACCCCAACACACCCGTCACTTTCCTCAGCAACCGCAGGAAGTGCTCCACTTCCCCCGCCATACCTCATCCCTCACCAGCATCCCAGGCCCCAAGAAGACTTTCCATATCAAGCAGATGTTCACCTGCACATCTGCCAATGTGGTATACTGCATCCGCTGTACCCGTTGTGGCCTCCTCTACATCGGGGAAACAAAGCAGTCTTGGGGACCGTTTTACATCCCAAAACCAGCCCAGCTCGTCTCCGCCTCCCTAACCTGTTCTTCATCTCACCTATCCCCTCCTCCCACCCCAGGCTGCACCTCCATTCCCAACCTACTATCCTCATCCCGCCCCCTTGACCTGTTCCTCCTCCCCGGTCAGTACCTACAGGGAAACGTGCTGGGAGATTTTTTCAAACTTAATATGTTTAATGATACTTTGCAAAATGACTGAGCACGTGACAGAGCAAACTCTAATTTGTCACAGAGTGCGTCCATGATCCATACAGCCAGCATTTTGGCAAATTTGTCTTCGAGCCAACAATGAAACAATGCAAAATTGCATACGCGCAAATGTTATGTTTTGCAACTGGATGATCACTGGGAGTATCCCTGTCTTTAACATCCAACTCCTAACTTACTGGAAGTGAGTTTGCTTTTGGTCACTTGGTGCAGTGACGCCATAGGTTAAGGAGAAATGAACTCGAGTTCATGAGGCCACATTTCTAAACCCCATGTGCAAAGACGTTTGAACTATCACAAGGCATGAGCAGCACAGGTTTCTGTGTACCAATGTTCTGAACTGTCTCTCCATTTCCTGAAAGACCCGAGTGAGACTTGAACCTTGAACTTCTGACCTAAAAGTAGAGAGACATTGCAGACAGTGCAGTAGAGGTTTCACAAGAATGGCTCCAAGGTTGAGAACTTGTGTTGATGAGGAAAGTTTGGAAAAATTGGAAATGATTTCATGACAGACGATAACTAAAAAGGCAATATGCAGAGAAAAAGTCAGGTACCAAAGCAAACTGGCCAAAAATATAAAGGAGGACAGTAAAAGCTTTTTTAGATATTTGAAAAGAAAAAAAATGGTTCAGACTAAAATTGGGCCCTTGAAGACAGAAACGGGTGAATTTATTATGCGGAACAAGGAAATGGCAGAAGAGTTGAATTGGTACTTTGAATCTGTCTACATTAGGGAAGACACAAACAGTCTCCCAGATGTAATAGTGGCTGAAGGATCTAAGGTAATGGACGAACTGAAGGGAATTTATATTAGGCAGGAAGTGGTGTTGGATAAGCTGTTAGGTCTAAAGACTGATAAGTCTCCAGGACCTGATGGTCGGCATCCCAGGGAACTTAAGGAGGTGGCTCAAGAAATTGTGGACGCATTGGTAATCATTTTCTAATGTTCTATAGATTCAGGATCAGTTCCTACAGATTGGAGGGTGGTTAATGTTGTCCCGCTTTTCAAGAAAGGAGAGAGAGAGAAAACAGGGAATTATCGACCAGTTAGCCTGATATCAGTAGTGGGAAAGATGCTGGAGTCAATTATAAAAGATGAAATTACAACTCATTTGGATAGCAGTAACAGGATAGGTCAGAGTCAGCATGGATTTACGAAGGTGAAATCGTGCTTGACTAATATTCTGGTATTTTTTGAGGATGTAACCAAGACGATGGACAAGGGAGAGCCAGTGGATGTGGTATACCCGGACATTCAGAAAGCCTTTGATATAGTCCCGCATCGGAGATTAGTGAGCAAAATTAGGGCACATGGTATTGGGGCCAAAATACTGACTTGGATTGAAAATTGGCTGGCTGGCAGGAAGCAAAGAGCAGTGATAAACGGGTCCCCTTCGGAATGGCAGGCGGTGACCAGTGGGGTAACTCAGGGTTCGGTGCTGGGACGGCAGCTGTTTACACTACACATTAATGATATCGATGAAGGCATTAAAAGTAATATTAGCAAATTTGCTGATGACACAAAGCTGGGTGACAGTGTGAAATGTGAGGAGGATGTGATGAGAATACAGGGTGACTGGGACAAGTTAGGTGAGTAGACGGATGCATGGCAGATGCAGTTTAATGGGGATGAATGTGTGGTTATCCACTATGCTGGCAAGAACAGGAAGGCACAATACGATCTAAATGGAGTCAAGTTAGGTTAAGAGGAAGTACAACGAGATCTAGATGTTCTTGTACATCAGTCAATGAAAGCAAGCATGCAGGTACAGCAGGCAGCGAAGAAAGCTAATGGCATGCTGGACTTCATAACAAGAGGAATTGAGTATCGGAGCAAAGAGGTCCTTCTGCAGCTGTACAGGGCCCTGGTGAGACCACACCTGGAGTATTGTGTGCACTGTTGGTCTCCAAATTTGTGGAAGGGCATTCTTGCTATTGAGGGAATGCAGTGTAGGTTCACGAGGTCAATTCCCGGAATGGCGGGACTATCATATGTTGAAAGATTGGAACGACTGGGCTTGTATACACTTGAGTTTAGAAGGAAGAGAGGGGATCTGATTGAGACGTATAAGATTATTTAGAGATTGGACACTCTGGAGGCAGGAAGCATGTTTCCGCTGATGGCTATGTGCAGAACCAGAGGACATAGCTTAAGAATAAGGGGTAGGCCATTGAGAACAGAGCAGAGGAAAAACCTCTTCACCCAGAGGGTGGTTGATACATGGACTGCTCTGCCCGAAAAGGCAGTGGAGGCCAACCCTCTGGATACTTTCAAGAAAGAGAAGCACAGAGCTCTTAAAAGAAGTGGAATCAAGGGTTATGGGGAAAAGGCAGGAACAGGATACTGATTGTGGATGAGCAACCATGATCATAATGAATGGTGATGCTGGCTCAAACTGCCGAATGGTCTGCTCCTGCACCTATTGTCTATTGTCTTTTGCACTAATTTGAATTGTTCAGTCACAATGGACTGAATGAACTCTATCAGCATCATGGCAAGTCTGTGCCCCATGTTTTTAGCATCAGAAAAATCAAATGGAATTTAAATTAAAGATCTTAGAATTTAGCAACTGTTTATCAACGTTTCGTCATATATACATGAGACTCTCAATATGTTGATAACAGTGACTTCAAAATCAATGAAAATCAATTAAAAAGGCACTTGCCAAAAATTCATTATGCAACATAAAACAGTATTGACCTGAACCTTAACTGGAAACCTAGTATTTTTGATCACTAAAGTTGTTGCAATCATTTTCGAAAAATAATTTTATAATTGTTACACAATGATACTTTTACAGATGAAAGAAAAAAATCAGTT
The DNA here is from genome assembly GCF_030684315.1 of Stegostoma tigrinum. NCBI lineage: Eukaryota > Metazoa > Chordata > Chondrichthyes > Orectolobiformes > Stegostomatidae > Stegostoma > Stegostoma tigrinum. The sequence continues at coordinate 19,586,145 of NC_081358.1, forward strand.
ATTTGGAAAATAAAAATCTGAAAGGTTTGCTGGAAAAGCCCAAAAAGCCAACACTTTCCTCAAATTTGCTCTCAGTCAAATATATTTGGGCAAGTCTTTTAAAATGTTTGGACTGGAGGTTTGTGATTTCTTTAGATTTAAGTTTTAACAAAGATGAATGCTGGGCTGCAAGCTATTCAGATTTTGGAGTGTGTTACTAAGGATGTAGTTGAGGTGTACTTGGAAGTGCATGGTCAAGTAGGGCTGAGTCAGCACAATTTTACCACGGGGAGGTCACACCTGAAAAATCTGCTCGAATACTTTGAGGAGGAGATCTTTGACAAGGTATCTCACAGGATGCTGCTAAATAAGATAAGACCCTCTGGAGTTAAAGGCAAGCTACTGGCATGAGTAGGGGATTGACTGATTGGCAGAAGGCAGAGAGGGAGGGTAAAGGGGGTCTTTTTCAGGATGGCAAGTGGTGATTCGTGAAGTTCCACAGGGATTAGTTTTGGGAACACAACTACTCACATTATACATTAATGATTTCAACAAAGGAATTGAAGCATTGTTGCTTTGTTTGCAGATGACACAAAGACAGGTGGAGGGTCAGATTGTATTGAGAAAGCTAGACAGCTGCAGAAGGCTTTGGACATGCCAAGAGAGTGGACAAAGATGTAGCAGATGGAATACAATGTGGGAAAGTGTGAGGTAATGCTCTTCAGTAGGAAGGGCAGAGGCAAAGACTGTTGTCGAAATGAGGAAAGCCTTCGGAAATCTGAAGCACAAATCAACTGAGCAGTGTGAAGGAACATTTTCAGCTCCTGCACATAGAACATAGAACATAACAACACAGTACAGGCCCATCGGCCCTCGATGTTGTGTTGACCTGTCATACCGATCTGAAGCCCATCTAACCTACACTATTCCATGTACGTCCATATGCTTATCCAATGACGACTTAAATGAACCTAAAGGTGGCAAATCTACTACCATTGCAGGCAAAGCGTTCCATTCCCTTACTACTCTCTGAGCAAAGAAACTACCTCTGACATCTGTCTTATTCCTTTCACCCCTCAATGTAAAGCTATGCCCCCTCGTGCTCACCGTCACCATCCCAGGAAAAAGGCTGTCCCTATCCACACTATCTAATCCTCTGATTATTTTATATGTTTCAATTAAGTCACCTCTCAACCTTCTTCTCTCTAATGAAAACATAAGACTTTCCCTCCAGACCAGGCAACATCCAAGTAAATCTCCTCTGCACCCTTTCCAAACCTTCCACATCCTTCTTATAATGCGGTGACCAGAACTGCACACAATACTCCAAGTGCGGCCGCACCAGAGTTTTGTACAGCTGCAGCATAAACTCTTGGTTCCGGAACTCGATCCCTCTATTAATAAAAGCTAAAACACTGTATGCCTTCTTAACAGCCCTGTCAACCTGGGTGGCAACTTTTAATGATCTGTGTACATGGACACTGAATTCTCTCTACTCAATTACACAACTGAGAATCTTACTATTACCCCTGTACTTTGCCTTCCGGTTACTCCGACCCAAGTGCATCACCTCACACTTGTCCGCATTTAACTGCATAAGCCACCTCTCAGCCCAGCTCTGCAACTTATCTACGCCCCTCTGCAACCTACAGCATCCTTCGTCACTATCCACTACTCTACCGAACTTAGTGTCGTCTTCAAATTTACTAACCCATCCTTCTACGCCCTCATCCAGGTCATTTATAAAAATGACAAACCGCAGTGGACCTAACACCGACCCTTGCGGTGCACTACTAGTAACTAGTCTCCAGGATGAACATTTCCCATCAACTACCACCCTGTCTTCTTTCAGCAAGCCAATTTCCAATCCAAACTGCTTTCTCTCCCACAATTACATTCCTCCGCATTTTGAAAAATAGCCTACTGTGGGGAACCTTATCGAACGCCTTGCTGAAATCCATATACACCACATCAACTGGTTTACTCTCATCTACCTGTTTGGTCACCTTCTCAAAGAACTCAATAAGTTTCGTGGGGCACGACCTTCCCTTCACAAAACAGTGCTGACTATCCCTGACCAATTTATTCTTTTCTAGATGATTATAAATCCTAACCCTTATAACCTTTTCCAACAATTTACCCACAACTGAGTTAAGGTTCACAGGTCTATAATTACCAGGGTTGCCTCTAATCCCCTTCTTGAACAGGGGAACCACATTTGCTATCCTCCAGTCGTCTGGCACTATTCATGTAGACAAAGATGAGTTAAAGATCAATGCCAAAGTCTCGGCAATCGTCTCCCTGGCTTCCCAGAGGATCCTAGGATAAATGCCATCCGGCCCAGGGGACTTTTCTATCTTCAACCTCTGTGGGGTTTCTAATGCCTCTTCCTTGTGAACCTCAATCCCACCTAGCCTAGTGGCCTGTATCTCAGTATTCTCCTTGACAACATTGTCGTTTTCTAGAGTGAATACTTTTGAAAAATATTCATTTTGCGCTTCTCCTATCTCCTCTGACTCCACACACAACTTACCACTACTATCCTTGATTGGCCCTAATCTTACTTTCGTCATTCTTTTATTCCTTAAATACCTATAGAAAGCCTTAGGGTTTAGCCTGATCCTATCCACCAACAACTTCTCATGTCTCCTCCTGGCTTTTCTGAGCTCTCTCTTTAGGTCTTTCCAGGCTACCTTCTAGCCCTCAAGCGCCCTAACTGAGCCTTCACATCTCATCCTAACATAAGCCTTCTTCTTCCTCTTGAAGAGAGATTCCACCTCCTTCGTAAACCACGGCTCCAGCGCTCTGCAGCTTCCTCCCTGCCTGACAGGTACATGCTTATCTAGGACACACAGGAGCTTTTCCTTGAACAAGCTCCACATTTCTAATGTGCCCATCCTGTTTGGCCCATTCGCAATTTCTCTCCCTTTACTCCTGAACAGTGTTCTCTTCCAATAATATTTACCCTCCTGTGATTACCCTCCTCCATTACAGTGACTACTCCCTTCTCCAAACCGATCCTTTCCTAAGATCTACCCGTGGATCACTGCCAGTCAAATTAGATTCACCTGGGAACTGCCAGTGGGTGCCCACCAGCACAAGCAGCTCGCCCGTCTCATGTGAATAATCCCCAGGCACCAAAACTGGGTGAGGGCTGCTGTCCCTTTTCTGGAACAGGAGACATTCTCTCTCATCACCTGGAAGTGCTGAGACTATTCTTTTGCAGAAGATTTATTCGATACATACTTCTGTTTGCAAAGAATGGATAGTGAACTGGTTGAGGTTTATCACATGGTGGGTGAAGCTAATTTAATATACATTCCTTTCTAGCTATTTGTATCCTTTGAAGGTATTATGTGGAAGAATAAAATGCCATTTAAATTAACAAAGACATTGTGGTTTGGCTTGCTTTTAAATCAAATTGACATATTCACGTGACATTATTGATACTTAGATTTCGAAACACAAACTTTCTGGCATATTTAGGAAAAAGGTAATTGTCAAACAACAGATTATGCAATATTACCACAAGGTAACTGAAGGGAAGTAAGTTGCCTTTTTACAGGAATATGAGAATGTTGGATTGTTAAAGCTAATACAGACTGACTGGAAAAACAATCCCAGAAGAATGCTTTCGTATCAGACTGTTATAACTCAATGCTTTTCCATATACATTTGAAACATTTCCACTGCGATTTCTTCAAGATGGCTGTGACCATGTCCTTTGGCCAAAGAGCCGGGGAGAAAACCACTTTGATGTCACATTGGTCGCTTTAATTTCTCTGCGACCCCCACTGATTTGAACCTCTCTCACTCTGCAATTCTCAGATCCAGCTCTGACTTCTGTTATTAAGCCTGCCAACAAGGGTGGTGCATTCATTCATTTATTCCTTCATTCATGCATTACACACACACACACACACACACACACACACACACACACACACACACACACACACACACACACACACACACACACACACACACACACACCTTCCTCTCTCCCCCAGACTATGATGCCATTATTAAACATCAAGCTATTGTGTTCACAATAGTCACTAACCTCAACTCAATTTTTTTCTCTCCTTGTCGAGTCCCTCCCTACTTAGATTTGTAATTCTTCAGAGGCGTTAATGGATTTCCAGTTACAGAGTTTCCAATGCATTGTCATTCTTCCTGAAGAACTGTACACAATTCACAGGCTGAGGTCCAACCTGTACCTTATATAAGATCTGTGCAAATCCCCTGATCTTGGATAGCACCAAAATTTGGGCATCTTGGAGGAAGCAACTTTAAGATATAGAATTGTCTCTGATCTTCTGAGGAAATGTTTTGACAATTACGTTTCTCAAAAGGTATTTATAATGCACTTGCATTGTTGCAGTCACTTGATTTGGTGTTACGGTCCATAATTCTGGATCACAAGCTCAAGGTTCCAATCCTCCTCTGGTCACAACACTTTGACATACTTTCAAAAATTCAATTTGTATTTACAGATACTCACTAACTATAGGTTATTCGATGCACAAGCTTGTGTTCAAAGCCAATATTTTTCGGTATTAGTTTGAAATTATGATTTTTTTTTACAAATTTTGTCAAATGATTACTACATTTTTTGACATGCATTCAAAAGTTCAAGCTGTATTATTAAACACTTATTAACTGTCTGCTTATCCAGTGCAACAAATAGCAGCATATCTTATGCAGATCTGCAAATGCCATCATTTTTCCACCTCATATATAGATGAAAAGCAATAATAATTTAAACACCACAGAAAAAAGGCTACATTGACAATATGCTACTAAAAGCTTTGGATAACAGTCTCTCAAAATGAGATTTAAAGTGAAACAATTTTTTTGTATTCTTCAACACACACCTTTTTTTGCTGCCAGCTCTTACTGAAATAACGAGGCGACATTCTGTTCTTTGACGACTGGTCAAAGTCTTGGATTAAAAGGAAGCCTCCGCCCTGGGCGCTGATGAGGTGTGCTTTCTTCTTTGATGTAACCTGAGGATTAATGGCACACATATTTGAAGTTGTTTGTGAATTTGAGGTTACAAGGTATAGCACTGGATGAACACAGCAGGCCAAGCAGCATCAGAGGAGCAGGAAGGCTCCCATTTCGGGTCGATCCATTATCTCTGTGAATTTGAGACATTTGATCACTTTAGGTTGCAATTTAATGTAAACACGACTAGATGGTGCAAGAGATAATGGGAACTGCAGATGCTGGAGAATCCAAGATGACAAAGTGTGAAGCTGGATGAACACAGCAGGCCAAGCAGCATCTCAGGAGCACAATGCCCGCAACGTCAGCTTTTGTGCTCCTGAGATGCTGCTTGGCCTGCTGTGTTCAGCCAGCTTCATACTTTGTCATCTTGGACTAGATGGTGCAATGTCAGTTGTCTGTGGAAAAGAAAACTAGAAATGGTATCAACAAGGTGGAGAGCTGGATGAACGCAGCAGGCCAGGCAGCGTCAGAGGAGCAGGAAATCTGTCACTTCAGGTATGGACCCTTCTTCAGAAATGATGTTCGATGGAAGTTTGTCAAAATAAATGGATTTCACCATAGAAATGTGTCATTTTGCATTATATCTGATTACAATCTCATGCAAGCTTGACTTACTATGCATGACATTTATTTCTTCATTCTGACCAAGATTTTTACCTTACAGTACTGTGAAGAAGGTACAATTACCGTGATCACTTTTACTGAGTTCACTTATTACAATTTGGGCTGGCCACGTTCAGTAGGGTAGATAGCAAGTAATTACCATGCTTAACTCCACATTTCAAGCAGATTGCTTTGCATGACTTCACAGTAATTCCCCAAGCCCAGCTCCTGCGTTCCACTCTCCTCACTGCTATTTGTGGTCTGACTCTCGCCCTATTTCTTTGCGCTCTCGTTTCCAATAGCTTACCTGGAGTGTCAAACAACCTGTTGCACTCCCAGAATAAATTACACCAAACTAACTACAATGATCTCCAAGAGTTCAAACGAAGACTGATATGGCAAGTTATAATATTTCCTCGAACAATTCGAGTGAACTGTGATTTTCATATTGTTAAAGGTCCTCCTATAGACATGAAAGCAAATATATTGAGTCTTCCTGTACTCTGAACTCCGTTAGTATACAAGTGTAAATTCTCCTAAATATCTCTGCAAGGCTGCACACCAGGGAGTGGCTGCATATGCTGAGAAAGCAGCAGATTTTACTTTGTGCTTCCCGTCCTGCTATGTGACCACTATGAATAACAAAGTTCCTGTCAAGGCATCTCATTCTACATTTTGAGCTCTTGTTACAAGAACATATTTTAATTCACATTTTAAATCTGTATCATAGTTGTTCTGACTTGGTCGCACGTGCTTGGCTATCAGTGTAAATGTCTGATTGGTTTAAATATTTTGTCTGCATGTTTTTATAGTTCAATGAGAGACCCAGACCCCTTCTGGGGGACCAGTAGGTAGGGCAGATCACTAAACAAGGGCCACTACAACAGCTTCTTTTGGACGACCGCAAGTATAAGGAAACACAAGGTCCAATCAAAATCATTCTGAAACTCAACATTTTGTTTTCAATCCCAACCAAAGTGAAGGAAATTCTACAAACCAAATAACCAGGGTATTCAAGATAACAAAGTGTGGAGCTGGATGAACACAGCAGGTCAAGCAGCACCTTAGGAGCACAACCTTTAAAAACTCTACTGCAGGAGTTTCACAGGTGAATTGAATAAAGACCCAAATGGAAAGAAATTGTTGGACGTTGGGGTACACCTGAGATGTGGGACTGTCCAAACTCTACGACAGAGGCTCGATACCCGCTTGACACACTATATGGCTTTCCTCTGTATGGTCAGCCCATTGTTAGACTGAATGGAATAAGAGTTAAGCTTGACATTAGTAGTAACTCTCTTCATGATGAGCACTTCCAAATTGTGCCATTGTGTTACTCCAAAAGAATAATAATGTCAATCAGACACGTCACATCTGGTTTCCCTGCGACAGCATTGTCTGAAGTCCCAAAACAGGGAGGGCAATATTAAAACTTTCTGTCCAGATTAATTTAGAAATGAAGCACGAAGTGAACACTGTCAAAAGCAAATAGAGTTATATGTAGGAATGTAGTTTTCGCTAAAAATAGCAAAACTAACTTGATTCAGAGAGTCAGCCTGTACTTTCTCACCTCGATCAATGCAGGTTTGTGTTGAGGGGTGCCCTACCTCCCCAAAATTCTCAGGCATTTCATAGAATCCCTACAGTGTGGAAACAGGCTCTTTGGCCCAACAAGTCCACCCTGACAGTCAGAGCATCCCACCCAAACCCATCAGCCAATCAACCCACTTCATCTAAACATCCCTGAATGCTACGGCAACTTATCATGGCCAATCCACCGAACCAGCAGATCTTTGGGATGTGGGGAGAAACCCATGCAGACACAGAGAGAATGTGCAAACTCCACACAAATAGCCGCCTGGGCGGCGGTTGGGGGGGGGGTGGGCAGTGAGCGGGGTTGTGGGCGGTGGCGGGGCAACAAACCCAGGCCCTGGTGCGTTAAGGCCTGCTGTGTTTGGTGGGATGTACCAGACTCTATGCCTTGTGCCGCTTACCCACCTTTTTTGTCAATGTTAATTTAAATAAAGTGCATTACTTTTTGGAAGATGAAAGATCTTTCAGGAACCAACGGATGAAATCCACACAAAGAACTGCACTACAATATTGTAATTTAGCTAACAATATGGTTAGCAATTCCTGAAGACGTTTTCTAAAAGAAAAGACATTCAATGATAGAACAACAGCACTGAAATGAAAACTGAAGGCCATGACAGTCATTTTCTGAGTTTGCTTCACACAATGGGTTCTCTGATTGGGTCTGATGAACAGCAACTAGGATGGAGAATTCATGTTTACACTGCAGTCAACAGCCGTGCGAATGAAAATCTCAGTCCTGCATTTTCCTGGATGGGTGGGATTTTCATTCTCTAAAGCTTCGTGTTACTGACTGGACAGCTCCACGCTTGTGATACCTGAAGTAAATGTTAATATGACATTGACATGAGACGGGCTGTGACCATCCAGATCGCAGATACATACACAGTCACCTTTACCCACAATAAGACCAGCAGCACATTTTTCTTACACCAAGTAGAATGATCAAAAGTTCAAGTATGAAACTTAAGTATATACTTGTATCAGAGTATTCTGTGTCCAAGCTCCAAGGTTAACCTTGTTGATTATTTGTTACCTTTGCCCGGATTTTTAAAAATGGTCGGCAAAAGATTCATTCTTTTTCATTTTCTTTGGCTCTTTTTGAAATACTGTGAAACAAAAATGTCAATGTTTACATTGAATGTCAACTCCACAATCATTCACATTTTATACAAATTGATGTGCTGAAATTATCAATTTACAGAACAAGTGGCAGCACTAGATCTGTCAATTTTATCGCGATAACTTTCATTTCCATTTACCTTCTGTTCCTCCATTTATTATATCATTTTCACTCCATTTACCTGTTAATATATCAATTTCTACTGCTTTGTATAGGATGGTTCATATCCACATATCTATCCACTAACCATTTCTACTGTTTTCCTGATCATATTAAATGTATACCTTCTGTTTCTTCCTGAATACCATACATCATGAAAATCCTTTGAAACATTTTCCATTCTTTGCATGACTTAAATATCCTTCTTCAAGTAGGATGGTTAAAATCGTACACCAGAAATTTGATAACCGTCTCATGAAGTTGTCTGAGAGCAACTGTGGGCAACTCACCAGAAGACCATTTTAAGTCCTCTACAAACTTTGAAACTGTGCCTCTTATCTTCCAGTCCCGATCATTAATGTAGCTCAGGAATGAAAATATTCAGGTGTTCTGCCAGTTGCCAACAGTTACAAAATATTATTCTCAATTGCTGACCTAAAATCCATTTTAAACCTCTGTTCCAATTTGATTTCGATCTTTCATTACTGAATTTTAAGAAGTATGTTCTGATCGACCAGTCATCATCCTCCGCTGAAATGAAACCAAATTCTTCCCTGAAACATGTTGGTCCAAGAAAGAAATTGGAGATTTCCGTATCGCCCCACGTAGCACCTCTGGACTCGGTCACCGGCCCCGCCTAAATTCCTCGATTCAGGTGTTCTGCCAGTTGCCAAAATTTCATTAGAACCTTTTGGGAAAAGGCAGACACCTGATTGTGGTGGACCTTTGACATATGTATCTGCATAAACAAGACAAGTCAGATGCAGCCAACAAATGATGTCAGTGTGGAGTTTTGCAATATACTGGGAGTTCCTGCTAAACTGGCTCAAATGGAATGCCCACAAGGCAGATTTGGTTCTTTATCCCCACAGAAAGAGCTGATTATCCACATCAGATACGGCACCAATGGACACATGGTGAAGGATAAGTGTGGATGGAAGAGTCAGAATGCCCAGGAAACCTGCCACTATGGATGATGGTACCAGGTTTGTAAGTTACAGGATCCCCCAGAGGATCCCCCTCGTTCTCACATACCACCCCCCCAAACTCCGGATACAACGTGTCATCCTCCGACACTTCCGCCATCTACAATCAGACCCCACCACCCAAGACACTTTTCCATCCTCACCATTGTCTGCCTTCCAGAGAGACCACTCTCTCCATGACTCCCTAGCTCGTTCCACACTCCCCTCCAACCCCACCACACCCGGCACCTTCCCCTGCAACCGCAGGAATTGCTACACTTGCCCCCGCACCTCCTCCCTCACCCCCATCCCAGGCCCCAGGATGACTTTCCATATTAAGCAGATATTCACCTGCACATCTGCCAATGTGGTATACTGTATACATTGCACCCGGTGTGGCTTCCTCTGCATTGGGTAAGCCAAGCGGATGCTTGGGGACCGCTTTGCAGAGCACCTCCGCTCGGTTCGCAATAAACAACTACACCTCCCAGTCTCGAACCATCTTAACTCCCCCTCCCATTCGTTAGAAGACATGTCCGTCATGGGCCTCGTGCAGTGCCACAATGATGCTACCCGAAGGTTCAACTCATATTCCGCTTGGGAACCCTGCAGCCCAATGGTATCAATGTGGACTTCACCAGCTTCAACATCTCCCCTTCCCCCACCGCATCCCAAAACCAGCCCAGTTCATAACCTCCCCCCACTGCATCACCCTACCAGCCCAGCTCATCCCCTCAACCCACTGCATCCCAAAACCAGCCCAGCCTGTCTCTGCCTCCATTACCTGTTCTTCCTCTCACCCATCCCTTCCTCCCACTTCAAGCCGCACCTCCATTTCCAACCTACTAACCTCATCCCGCCTCCTTGACCTGTCCGTCATGCCTGGACTGACCTATCCATCCCTACCTCCCCACCTATATTCTCCTCTGCACCTGTCTTCTTTTCTCTCCATCTACGGTCCACCTCTACCTCTCTCCCTATTTATTCCAGAACCCTCACCCCATCCGCCTCTCTGATGAAGGGTCTTGGCCCGAAACATCAGCTTTTGTGCTCCTGAGATGCTGCTGAGGTCTGCTGTGCTCATCCAGCCTCACACTTTATTATCTTTATTATTATTTAATTTAGGCATCAAACACTTTAAATCAAGTGCATACCATCCTGGATCAAAGGGAGCATTGGAATGGTGGCATCCGACCCTAAAAGCCATCCAGAGGGCTCACTGCCAGGATTACCCAAATGATCAGGATATGGGAACCCCATTTATATTGTGTGCCACGAGAGATGCTGCAAATGATTTGATCTAGTTTCCTCCATTTGTCTTGATATTCGGACATGAAGTAGGAGGGTCTTTAAAATTCAGTAAGAAAAAGTTGATCAATCCAAAATTAGATATTTCAGAGTTGGATTATGTTTCTGAGTTGACAGAAAGGTGAAGCAGAGTAGGTGAATTAGCTAGGCAACATCTGAAGGTGGCACAACATCTAATGAAGCAAGATGTTTGTCAGTGGGAATAAAGTCTTGGTGCTGTTACCAGTGTTTGGAGACCCCTTCAAAGCCAAGTATAGTGGTCTCAATCAGATTGAGATGAAGTTGAGTCAGGTGAGTTATCTGGTCAAGATTCCAGATAGAAAGAAGCTTTATCGGGTATGTCATGTGAATATGTTGAAACCCTATTATGATAGGGACAGTGAACCAGAGAAGCAGGTATTAGTTACTGATATTCAGAGAGAGGAATCAAAATCCAAATTAATTGATTTTGATGTGATCAAAGCAAGTTAAACAATGAGCAAGTTATTCGAGAATAGGATAGGATAATGAGCTACTTGTCTCAGGAACAGAGCACTGGATCGGAAGGCTTGTTGCAGAAATATGAGGACATATGTGGGAATAGAATGGAATGGACTAGTACTCTCATGCTTGAGGGTAAGCAGGGAATGCTGTTCCAATAAAACAACACCACTGCAGGCTTAACCTTCTTCAAGCCGTGCAGGTGCAGAAGGAAGTGGAAGGGATGCTGCAAGAAGATGTCTTCGAGCTAAATCAAAGTCAGAGGACTATGCAGGTCGTACTGGTTCTGAAGCCTGATGGTACTCAATGGTTCAACCTGGATTATCGGAAGGTCATTGTCGCAACTCAACCAGACTCATACCCAATTCCAAAGCTGGAGGACTGTGTGGAAAAAGTTGGAGAAGCCACATTCATCACCAGCTTGGATTCACTCCGCGGTTACAGGCAAGTGCCTTTGTCAGAGATCACAAAAGAAAATTCTGTGTTTGTAACCCCAGATGGGCTGCATCAATTTAAAGTAATGCCTTTGGTATGAAGAACTCATATTGTGGCAGAATTGACTAATAGTGCCGTCTACATAGATAAATCGTGACCTTTAACCTTTCATGGAAAGATCACATGGTGCATTTGGTGGAGCTCTTTGAGAGACTCCAGGAAGCAAAGTTGGTTATTATCTTAGCAAAAACTGAATTTGTGAATGCAGAAGAGACGTTCTTGAGACATAACCTTGGACATGGTGGGATGACTCTGAGGAACATAAGGACAAATGCCTTCAAAGAATTTCGAAGAAAGATGGACTTTGATTTGAGGACAAAAAAATTGAGGACAAAAGTATGAGTCTGTTTCACTGGAGTCTTATGTTTCAAGCATTTAATTTATGAACTGTACGCATTGCAAAACAGAAAAAAGTTGTTGCAGGTGCATTATCGCGGGTTTAAAGAAAATGCGTAAATAAGATAGAACCGGTATGGCCTCATATTATATGTATTTGAATTAGTAACAAAGGCATAACTTTAGAGTAATGAAGTCTGTATTTTGTGGTCATAGTGTCAAGGTTTTTTTTAAAAAAACCATCTTTTCAGAGTGATATTTCAGAGATAGTAAGAACTGCAGATGCTGGAGAATCTGAGATAACAATGTGTTGAGCTGAATGAACACAGCAGGCCAAGCAGCATCAGAGGAGCAGGAAGGCTGATGGTTCAGGCCTTCAGACTTTCTGCAGAAGAATCTCGGCCTGAAACATCAGCTTTCCTGTTCCTCTGATGCTGCTTGGCCTGCTGTGTTCATTCGGCTCCACACCCTGATATCTTTTTCATAATGATGGTTCACTTTCTTCTTCAGAGGGCAGGTGTTATGAAGTTGGCTAGAGTCATTGTCAAGTGGAAGGCAGGAAGCTAAAATGTGTGGTTCCTTTCAGAGATTTGTGTTTTTCTGTCCTTACTAATTCTTTAAACAAATGTATGTCTGTGAACAACATCTGAAGTTGTCAGTATGGACAGCATCATAAAGTGGAACAACTGTGTCAAAAAAGCCTAATATATAGCAGGTAAAACAGCAGTCTTGTTTATTTTTACTGTAAATCTCCTTGTTCTGGTTTCTTCATGAAGACCCTACATTACGGCAGCACAGCCATAATGCTTATTTTCGCCCGTACCCTTGCTGTGCCTGTGCTGGTGTCAAACACAGTGCAAATAAATTTATTAATACACCGCACACCAGGGATAAAAACACCCATGTGATTGTAGAATTAGAACCAAGCAGAGCCCCTGGTTGCAAAGCCTATGTGAAAGGATAAGTGAGGGGGAAAGTCGGGATCAAATCAAAATGGAATTGAGGGGGCGATCAGGCACTCCACACTCTGCGGTGCCCACATCACGCAAAAGACACGGGTGGTATTGGTGTACACCACGTGCTCCTTCTCCAGAGACACGCGGCATGAACGCAGCCACAGAAAAGGGGCCGTCAGCTGGCCACAATGACCCCCTCCACTGCCCGCTGCCTGTAGCTATTAATGGAACAGCAGTCTTGTTTTCATGCTGTGAAAATGACTGAATTTGGCCAATTTATTGAAACAAAGCACCGAGATACAGAGAGACAGTTGAAATTAAATCTGATGGTGTTGACAAACTGTGGCCAATCACATTATAATGGTTGGATCATGTCATTATGGCCATCTGAAAGGGAGAGCCATTCACAACCTGGCAGAGCCAGCACCATTCAGCTCTCAGGGAAAGCCTGTCTAATTTATTACAAGGGCCATGGTATTTTAGCTCAAATTCTTCACTGACGAAATTATAGAGAGAAAGCATCCCTGACAGCACAAATAATGGAAGAAAGGCCTTTGCGAAGAGTTCAGAGGTGACAGAAAATTCCAGAAGACAGTCTGAGTGAACTTGATGAGATTAAGTTACAATTTATTGCTCCTTATTAATTGAGTTGGCATTAGTGAGACTATTACTTTTAATTAAACAGCATTCCAGTAGAATTTAGACCAGTCAGGGTGCAGTTAATTGTCTGAGGGGAAATTGTTGGCCTGTTCATAATTTTGTTAATTTGTTCATTATTTGCTTAAATAAATATATAGTTTCTAGTTTCTTGTTTCTTGTAAAGTGTAGATCAAAAATTTTCTTTCTTTTAGCCACAGTTTTAATAGATTACAAGGCGAAAGACGAAATTATGTGTATTTTGGGGGTTAATTATTGGAGGGGAGCCCCTGCTCCTGTCATAATGGATTGGGGCTTTTGTTTCAGTTTAATTATCGGAGGGGTTCGCCCATCGTAATAACAGCTTGAACAATGGAGTTTCAACGACAACCAAATTGGCCATGAAGTTACAGAACAGGCTCAAAGATGAATAGCCAACCTCTGCTCCCAAATCCGTGTCCTCTGGAACTTTCTTTTTGTTGTTCTGCTCCCAAAACCGATATTCCATTGTCCTCTGTAATTTTCTTTTTGTTGCCCATTGAGACATAGTGCTGCAGAAAATGTGTGCCATTCGATGCTTACCTCCTGGGTAGGTAATTGGGTCAGGTGGTTATTTGGGATGTATCAGGGTGTGTAGTTGGGTTCTGTGAGTTGCCTTGTCAGAGTGTAGTCTGATTGTGGGGGAGGTCAGTTGGGTCAGGTCAGTGAGAGATGGTCAGCCTGGGTTGTGTGAATGCTCGGATAGGAACTAGCTTAAGGCTGCATCTGTTCAGGTGTTACTATATGGGGAAGATTTCGTGTATTTTTATTGTAATTAATGTTGCATCAATGTGAGATTGATACCTGATCTGCAGTAAGAAGATTAGTTCCATCACTGAATCCTACACGATCAACATCGTTGGGGTTACCAATGACCAGAAACCCAAATGGGCTTGCCTCTTAAAAACAGAAGAGAAAAAACAGGTCAGAGGTGAGGAATACTGCAGCAAGTAACTCAACTCTGACTCCCCAAAGCTTGGCCACCATTGACGAGGCACAAGTCAGCAATATAATGGAATACTTTCACCTGCCTGGATAGGTACAGCTTCAACAACACTAACGGAGCTTAACACCTTCCAGAACAAAGCAGCCCACTTGATTAGTGTCATATCTACAAGCATTCACCGTTGACAGCATGGGATAAAAAGGCAGAGAGCTGGAAGAGCACAGCAGGCCAAGCAGCATCAGAGGAACAGGAAGGCTGACGTTGCGGGCCTAGACTATCCTTCAGTAATGCATTCCAAGGCCCGCAACGTCAGCCTTCCTGCTCCTCTGATGCTGCTTGGCCTGCTGAGTTCATCCAGCTCGACACCTTGTCATCTCAGATTCTCAAGCATCTGCTGTTCCTCCGATCTCTGAAACCATTGACAGCCCATCTTGTTCACAAGATGCACAGCAAAATTACATCAAAGATCCTTACATAGCTTCTTCCAAAGCCATGACCATTTCCATCTTGAAGGTTAGGGGCAGCACATGCATGAGAGCCACCACCACCTGGAGCGTACCCTCCTGGTTAGTCACCATCCCAAATTGGAAATATATTGCTGTTCCATCGCTGTTGTTAGATCAAAATCCTGGATTTCCCTCACTAATGGCATTGTGGGTTTACCCACTACCATGGATTGCAGCAGTTCAAGGAAGCAGCTCACCACGGCTTTCAAAATGGGATCTAGGGTGAGCCAATAAAATGTATCAGTGATAATGGGAACTGCAGATGCTGGAGAATCCAAGATAACAAAGTGTGCAGCTGGATGAACACAACAGGCCAAGCAGCATCTCAGGAGCACAAAGAAGGGCCGAGACCCTCTGATGACGGGGCTGGGCCCGAAACGTCAGCTTTTGTGCTCCTGAGATGCTGCTTGGCCTGCTGTGTTCATCCAGCTCCACACTTTGTCCTCTCTGAGCCAATAAAATGCTGGCCATGCATTGACACGCACAGCCCAGGAGTGAATTTAAAAAGTTCCCAGTTAAATATTCCAGCTTTGAACACATGCGATGGAAGCAGAGGCTTGCAACAGAAAACAACAAAATTTCACAGGAAAGAATGTCAGCGTTAATAAAGATGAAAATGGTTTACTCTGAAAAGCAGGAATAAGACAATAAGATGCAAGACTTTTGTATCATAGTAACAGGTTAAAAGCAATTTTACATTTGCAAAGACATTTCAAGGCATGATCTCTGATGTGTAATGATGACCAAGCCCCCAGTTTCAGATTTCAGAATGAATCCCTTTGTGAAGTATGCAATCAAAATATCCACTCTGCAGTTTGAAATCATTAATAATTTTAATACATTTTAGAGGAACAATTTAACAATTTTACAATTCTTGCAATGCATAACATTGCGTTCCTCTGAAGACATTGCAGAAATCTGGTCAGGCTGTGCCAGATATTCAGTACCTTTTGTTGCATTGTATTCTGAACATTATTGTTTCTGTTTTCTCCAGAGGATCTCTTGTCGTTTACGGGGAAATTGAAAGGATTGCATTCTAAAGATCAAGCAGATTAAGGATACCTTTCAATTCTTTTATATTACATCAGACATGAAAGCTAAATCTAGCTTAATTTGGCTGACTGACTTCTTACAAGATCATAAACACATTTCCTAAATGACAATCCATGAAGTGTAGTAAAAGAATTGTCTATTGGCACATCATTCTGCTGGAAGCATGGTGACAGTTGTCAGTGAGCAAATCGTAGTTTTGACCACCAGCTTCCACAAAATCTCCGACTGTACGTTCCTCAACTGGCCTCTCGTCCGTCACCTGCACAATGAGACAAGATGTTAATACATAATATATTCTGTAAATTAATTTGGACTTGAATAAGAACTTCCAATAGGCATTTATACACACCCTCCAGCGATCTGACATGTGAGCAGCATCAGTGACAACAGTATCAGATGAGATCCCATATCCACTTCCTTTGTGAATTAGCCACTGGCGTCCATCATCTGTGGTAACTCTGAAACATTGAGCATATTTGTCTGAAAATAATCTAAAACTTCATACCTGACTTATATAAATCACAATAAGAAATTCAAATAAAAAACGTTGCACAACTTGTCAGGAACATCGACTCCATTGAAACAAAGGCCCATTTCACCCAAAGGAAAATCACCCCTTGCCAATAGCTGAGGATATTTGCCGGAACTGGAAAGCCATGTTACAAACTGTTCAAGCAGAAGTCTGATGTAGTCATATTCACAGATCATCCCTGTCAATCGATGTGCCAGATTCCTCCATCACCTCCCTCGATATGTTCAGTCTCACCATCAGAAGCAGCGTGCTACAGACAAGCCATGTGATCACACAACTGAAAAACCAGATTAAAGGCCAGAGCTCATGTCACAGCCTGCAGTGAATGGTGTTGGACAGTGAAACAAATAACTGGAGAAGCAGATTTTACAGTCACCACATCATCAATGATGGCAGAGCCCAGCTCGTCTGTTCGAAGGATAAAGCTGAAATGCTCGCAAAGTTCTTCAGTCTCAAGGTGCATTGTTTATCTTGAACTTCTCCTGGAGTCCCAACATCAGAAGCACCTCATAGAATCCCCACAGTGTGTAACGCTGCATGCCCCACAGACAATCCACCTCGCCCGCACATCCTGGGACACTATGGACAATTTGAGCATAGCCAATCTACCTCAGCTAATCAGGAACGAAAAAGACAGCAGAATTTTGGATGAGCTCAATTTTATAGAGGGTAGAAGATGTGAGAGTAGACGGGGGAGGTTTGTCATGTTGAAGGGTATGGAAGGTAAAAGGTGAAGGTGCCATTGGGCTGCTGTCCCATTAGAGAGAGATGACTAGTGATGGTGCAACCTGAGGGTCATCATGCCTCAGGCAAGGGGAGAGATTGAGTAGGAGAATCCTTCACAGCAGCCTCAGCCAGGTTTATTACCTTTTATGAACTTGATCTCTGTTTGATGTGACTTATTAATGCCTGTGTATTTATTTGTGAAGCATTAAAGTCACTTCAATGGGATATTCCACCAGCTGTATTTGTTTGACAGTTTAATGCAAAGGTAAGAAGGGCATTTTGTTCCAGATGGAATGTTGATGGTAATTTTTTAATAATGTTTATTTAAAAGATTCAATAATGTCATGACATGTCATGTGAACTCTGTACCTCGGAGGTGATGTGTTTGATACAAGAGCATGGAGGAAGCATCAGAGATGTGACGTGCATGGGAATATGTGACGGAATGAAAGTGGTATCGGAGCTAAGGAGACGTGGAGTTTTCTCCCTATGTTTTCTTTGCAACCACTTTTGTTGATTTACTGATCTTGATTGGGGGATTAATACGGCCAGGACATCAGCGATAACTCTGCCGGTAGTGCCAGAGGATCTTTTACAACCTGCTGATTGGCCACGCAAGGCTATGAGAAAACATATCCCACAAAAGACTTTACGTCTGACAGTGCATTACTCCTATACTATTGTCAGCCTGTAATTTTTGTTTGGGGTTCTGGAGTGGAATTTAAATCAACAACCTTCTGAATCAAACGTGGGCTAACATGTGACTAGAAGTCTGAGGGAGGGTCATCCGTATTTAGCATATACATAACACAGTGGAAGGACCCCTTGTATGGCCCAGTTTTACAGTATACCCCAAGTCAAAAACTGAAACTTATTACAATTGCCTTACCTTACTCCTGAATGTCTTATTCCTAACCAGCCCAAATATTTCAGAGGCCTCTCTACCCTTTCGGCTGTTACCACTGGGGTGTTGTACAGCCGTGTCAGTTCAGATTGGCTTGTAATATCATGAGGAAAAGTACCATCTCCACCCGAACTAAAACCTAAACAATAAAAGTCAGAATTATTTATTAACACAAACCCCATTACTGCTTGCATCAAATTATAAACCTTGCAAATGACATCACAATTAATGTGCTAATAGTCATTTGGTGGAAGAGAATTTGAATATCTCTGAGAAAAACTTTTGTGTTAGAAACACTGCAGGTTCATTTATTAGGAGAATGTTCAAGAACACTTTTCTGTGAAAAAGCCATTCACAGGATGTGGGAGTAGTTGGTTGGGCCAGGGTTTATTGTCCATCTGTCGGTGCCTTCAGAAAGTGAAGGTGAGCTACCCTGTCAAACCATTGCTGTCCTTCGGTGTCGCCACATATGTCAGGGAAAGCATTCCAGGAGTTTGACCCAATGATACAGAAGCAACAGCAATATATTTCCAGTCAGAATGGTGAATGATAGAACTTGCCGGTGATGGCGTTCCCATTTATCTGTTGCCCCTGTCCTTTTAGCTAGAAATAGTTGTGAGCTTGGAAGGGGCTGTCTAAGGAGCCTTGGTGATTTTCTGCAGTGCATCGATAAGACAACACACACTACTGCTACTGATCATTGGTGATGGTGGAGGGAGTGAACATTCGGAGATTTTGGACCATATAAAGGGTTTCTTTGCCTTGGAAGTGTCAAGCTACTTGTGTGTTGTTGGAGCAGTCCTCATCCGGACAAGTGGGGAGTTTTCCATCACATTCTGATTTAAACCTTGTAGAAAGTGGCCGGGATTTTGGCAGTGGATATTCATTGCGGACTTTTTAGCTTCTGATCTGCTCTTGCAGCTGTAGTATTTATATGTCAAAAGCTTTGTTGCTCACAGTGTGGCCTCCTCTACTTTGGGGAAATGAAGCTTAAACTGGGTGTCCACTTCACAGAACATTTACATTCTGCTCACAAAAAAGGCCCTGAGCTACCTAT
The DNA here is from genome assembly GCF_030684315.1 of Stegostoma tigrinum. Taxonomy (NCBI): domain Eukaryota; kingdom Metazoa; phylum Chordata; class Chondrichthyes; order Orectolobiformes; family Stegostomatidae; genus Stegostoma; species Stegostoma tigrinum. The sequence continues at coordinate 19,605,554 of NC_081358.1, forward strand.
TGCCTGCCACATTAACACAGCACTCTGTTCCCTGGCCAAGTAGCTGCAGTCTTCCAGCGAAGCTCAATGCAAGTTGGAAGAACTACACCTCATTTTCTGCATGGGGACCCTGCAGCCCTCCGGACTCAATATCAAGTTTAAAAATTTTAGGGCCGAAACTCTCCCACGTCCTGGCCACCTGCCTGACACACTAGGCCTCATTATCACATAGCCTGCTATGACACACTACCTCTTGTTAGTCACCAACAGTTCCCATTAACAGCTATTCGCTCTCCCAGCAGATTGTTATCAACTCCCTTGTCTATCGAACTGCTCTTATTTCTTTTTGAGCTCTATTCTATACTTCACTCCCTATCCCACCCCCTCCCTATTTTCTGGATATAAACCAACATTTTCCCAGTTGCCATCGGTTCGGAGGAAGGATCACTGGACCCAAAACTTAACTCAGATATTTTCTTCTCAGATGCTGCCAGACCTGCTGAGATTTTCCAGCAATTTCTGTTTCAGTTCCTGATTTGCAGCATCTGCAGTTCTTTTGGTTTTCAAAGGGATGTGCTATTTGATATGTCCTGCAAGCCTTTGGGATATACAGTCTCAGTATTTTGTACAAATTGCCCTGATCGGTACAAGTGGAAAAGCTTTGCCGAAATATATCTCTTCTCAGTCATACTCAATCAATATGGTTTTTACTTTAGTAATAAAAGTAATTATTTAACCCTTTCAGCTATCATTAAAGAGTCAATTTGTTATTATACACCAGCTCTAACACTGTGAGAAGTGTTCAATAATACACACAATAATTATTCACGCCACAAAAGTGAGCAGTGTACCCTGACAGGGTCGAAAGCCTGCGATGCAGCGATGTCTACGAGAGCTACTGGCACCTCGTTGGGTGAATCTATCAAGGAAGATCTAACCATCTTACATGTCTGAGTCCTCTGCCACAAAGGAGGAGCAGGCTGGTAAATACCTGCATCAGTATCACATTCCCACAAAACCTCCTGTCTCAGCACTTTATCACTATTCCTTCATTGTCACTCTTTCCGACAACCCTGTGGGTGGACCCCACCCACGATGGCTGCAGTTCTACCAAGTGTCTCATGATCACTTTCTGCAGGGCATTTCAGGAGGGATAATAAATGCTGGACCAGCAAGTGATGAACATATCCCATGGAGAAATAAAATAAAAGCCGGATGTGACGGACGCTCAGTGCAGGTGACGTTTCTGCCATTGAAGTCAGGCAGTCAGTTGTATCCACGGAGTGATAGGTGCTGAGATGGCATCCAACCTCTGGTTGAGGGCATGCACCTGTACCTATTGAAAGTACCTGTTATCATTAACCTACACCCCTCAGGATCATTCCAGCGTCCTGTACAGGATCTTTGCATTGTGTTGCAGCCAGCTGCACACCACCGTATGAGGTTATACTGGACACTCTGTTCAGGAGGGGAAACACTACTATGGAGCTCAGAGCAGACCAGGAGAACCTGCAGCCAGGATGTCTGAGAGGATGTGGGATGGTCTCTAGTTTCTGGAAAATTCAGAGCACCGTTGGATTGTAAGCCGTGTGGTGGTAAGAGCACCCATGGAATGTGCAGTAATTTCATACGCTCTCAGCCCCATGGGACTTCTGTTCTCCAAATCTTAACTAAGCCCCATTTCACAGCAGGGAAGGAGACAAGGACCCATTTTTAGGGAAAATTAACATTTTCGGGCTCATTGCTCCAACAACTGGGAAAATGTGTTCAGTTTGACCCATTTGTTTGCACGTGCTATACCTACTATATTAATCAGGTAAATAGACACCGAGACCTGCAGATGATGGCAATCTGGAACCAAAACAGACAGGCAGGTTCTGACAAAGGATCATTGGACTTGAAACATTGAAGTGTTCTCTTCACAGATGCTGTTTTCTCTTTGCTGATGCTGGTTTGTCTTTGTAGATGCTGCCAGATCAGCTGAGTTCCTTCTGCACTCTGTTTTTGTCTTAAACAATAGTTTTAAAGCCGCAGTTGTATTTTATAGAACAGAGGACATAGAACTTAGAAAAGTACTGCACAGTACAGGCCCTTAGGCCCACGATGTTGTGCCGTGGATTAATCCTCATCCAAAAATAAAATAACCTAAACTACATTCCCCTCAATTCACTGCTGTCCATGGGCATGTCCAGCAGTCACTTAAATGTCACTAATGACTCTGCTTCCACGACTACCACTGGTAAACTATTTCATGCGCTCACAACTCTCTGGGTGAAGAACCTCCCCCTGATGTCTCCTCTATACCTTCCTCCTAGCACCTTAAAACTATGACCCCTCGTGGCAGTCAAACCTGCCCTGGGGAAAAGTCTCTGGCGATCGACTCTACCCATGTCTCTCATTACCTTGTACACCTCGATCAGGTCACCTCTCTTCCTACTTCTCTCCAGAGAGAAAAGCCCGAGCTCAGTCAACCACTCCACATAAGACAAGCCCTCCAGTCCAGGCAGCATCCTGGTAAACCTCCTTTGCACCCTCTCCAAAGCCTCCACATCTTTCCTATAATAGGGCAACCAGAACTGGACACAATATTCCAAGGGTGGTCTCACCAGGGTTTTGTAGAGCTGCAGCAAAACCTCACGGCTCTTAAACTCAATCCCCCTGTTAATGAAAGACAAAACACCATATGCTTTCTTAACAACCTTATCCACTTGGGTGTCAACTTTGAGAGAGCTATGCACTTGAACACCAAGATCCTACTGTTCTTCCACACTGCCAAGAATCCTGACTTTAATCCTCTATTCAGCATTTAAATTCGACCTTCCAAAATACATCACTTCGCATTTTACCAGCTTGAACTCCATCTGCCGTTTCTCAGCCCACCTCTGCATACTGTCAATGTCTCGCTGAAGCCTGCAATAGCCCTCGATACGATCAACGGCACCCCCAACATTTGTGTCATCAGCAAACATACTGACACACCCCTCAACCTCCTGATCCAAGTCATTTATAAAAACTACAAAAAGCAGAAACCCAAGAACAGAGCCCAGTGGGACACCACTCAGTACTGACCTCCAGGCAGAATCCTAACCATCTACAACCACTCTCTGCCTCCTGTCAGCCAACCAAGAGGCATTTATAGTCATTCGAAATCATGGATCAACCTAGCATAATATTTATGTAAAAATTTCCATCATGCTACAGACTGACCAGTCATGTTTTAATGCAAGAGAAACATCAGACTGAGAATACGTCTCCGCATTATGATGTGTCCACAGGGCACTTTGTTTTATGCCCTGCAGGACTTACGTCTGAAATGCCTCAATATGGTCTTCATTTTTGTCATTCATTTTGGGGTTGAAAGTTATAGAACATAGAACATTACAGCACAGTACAGGCCCTTCGGCCCTCGATGTTGTGCTGTACTGACCTGTCATACCAATCTGAAGCCCATCTCACCTACACTATTCCATGTACGTCCATATACTTGTCCAATGACGACTTAAATGTACTTAAAGTTGGCAAATCTACTACCGCTGCAGGCAAAACGTTGCATTCCCTTACTACTCTCTGAGTAAAGAAACTACCTCTGACATCTGTCCTATATCTTTCACCCCTCAATTTAAAGCTATGCCCCCTCATGCTTGCCGTCACCATCCTAGGAAAAAGGCTCTCCCTATCCACATTATCTAACCCTCTGATTAGTTTATTTGTCTCAATTAAGTCACCTCTCAACCTTCTTCTCTCGAACGAAAACAGCCTCAAGCCCCGCAGCCTTTCCTCATAAGACCTTCCTTCATATCGAGGCAACATCCTAGTAACTCTCCTCTGCACCCTTTCCAAAGCTTCCACATCCTTCTTATAATGCAGTGACCAGAACTGTACGCAATACTCCAAGAGCGGCCACATTCAGAGTTTTGTACAGCTTCAGCATAACCTCTTGGTTCCGGAAATCGATCCCCCTATTAATAAAAGCTAAAACACTATGCCTTCTTCACAGACCTGTCAACCTGGGTGGCAACTTCCAAGGATCTGTGTACACGGACACCGAGATCTCTCTGCTCATCTAAACTACCAAGAATCTTACCATTAGCCCAGTACATTGCATTCCGGTTACTCCTACCAAAGTGCATCACCTCACACTTGTCCTCATTAAACTGCATTTGCCACCTCTCAGCCCAGCTCTGCAGCTTATACACTTATTTAATTAATTAGCAGACCTAGAGTACTGATAAATAGGTAAATGCTTAAATACTCACTTGGAGCTGCAGTAACAGCGCAGGAACAAATTGCAAGAATCACCAGGAACATGGTCCCCACAGAGTAAGTGCCTGCAGAGTAGAAAATTAAATAATAGATTTGACATGCAGTGGAAATGAAAGATTAAACAGAACAAATTCTTTGCATTTTGTCCAGAGTTATCACTTTGATTTCTTTTGAGCAGAAAAAAACTGTGCACCAAAATAAACATTTGTACCAGTAAAATACTAACATTCCCCACCCCACATTTCTGATTGTAAAACAAGTCACACTGCGTGTGATTTAGTTCTCAAGTTATACAAAAATTCATAATTGTTGTTCTTTTATTTCTATATTCCTTTAAACATTCAATTTACCTGAGGCTTAGAATATCTCTGGATATTCTTTGATCTTGTTTCTGATCCCTGTCTGTCGAAGGACACTCTGTGACCCTGAATTTAAAGAACTCATTTCCTGACGTCACAGTTTGTGGATGTGACCATTTCAACCTGTGTAAATATGACAATTGCTTGGGACATACCAATAAGTACATCTGTTATAATAAATTGAAAAGATTAATGAAACATTAAAAAATTAATTTGTTGCACAGATTCTGCTCATGTATGAAATTACACACACTTTCCATTTTGACATGACTCATGTGTTTGCTTTATTTATCCAGATAGATGGTTGGGGAGATGCATTCGTGAGTGACGTTATGATCTAAGAGTTTGAAATTGTATCAACATTGTAAAAGAGGGAATACATTTCCTGTGTGTTAATTCAAATTCTGCCCGAATCTGACATACACAATCTAAATTTCGGCCAAATCAACTATTTTGTCTGAAGCTAAGATGCACAAACACCAAGTTGAATCATATAATGTGCTGTGTCAGGTTAATCAAGGCTCATATCAATTCCAGCCTCGCAGCCTGCCTTGACTCTTTGCAATTGCCTTCTCCCAGAATAGTTCCATAGCAGATGCCATCTCCCTAAGACAAGACTTGTCCCTGGAACATGGGGATAATAAGGATACCCATGTCAAGCTCACATTTATTGACCACATCTGCACCTTCAATACTATAATCCCAACCAAAGTAATCTTAAAACTCCAGTAGCTGGATCTCTCCACCCTCTTTAGCTGGATCCTTGACTTCCTGACCCACAGATGGCAATCAGTGATGATGGGTAACAGCACCTCCTTCACAGCAATCCTCAACACCAGCACCCTGTAAGGCTGGGTACTCAGCCCCTCACTATACTCCCTGTACTCTCTTGTCTGTGTGGTCAAATTTTATGTGAACTCCATATACAACTTGTTTAATGACACCCCTGTTGTAGGCCCAACATCAAACAATGACGAGACAGAATACAGGAAAGAGATAGAGTGCTTGGAGTTGTGGTGCAAAGATAACAATCTCTCCCTCAACATGAGTGAAACTAAAGATCTGATCATTCACTTCAAGAAGCAAGGAGGGCGACAGGCCCGAATCTACATCAATGGAGCTGAGGTGGAGATGATTGAGAGCGACAAGTCCCTTGGAGTGATGATCACCAATAATCTGTCCTGGACCACCCACACTGATGGGACTGTCAAGAAGGCACAACAACATCTCTTCTTCCTCAGGAGGCTGAGGAAATTCACATGTCCATAAGGACTGTCACCAAAGTTTATCGATGTACCAAAGAAAACAGGCGATCTGGATGCATCACAGCTTGGTACAGTAACTGCTCTGCCCCGGACCGTAAGATACTGCACAGAGTTGTAAAAACAGCCCGCTCCATCATCAAAACCAAACTTCCATCCATTGACTCCATCGTTAACTCCACTGACTTCTCGTTACCTCAGAAATGCAGCCAACATTATCGAAGATCACACCCACCCAACCTCTTCTGCCAGACTGAAGATAAAATAGCTTAAACACATGTACCATCAGATCCAAATACAACTTCTTCCCTGCTTTTATTAGACTTCTGAATGGGCCTGTCAAGTTTCAAATGAAATGTAACAAAGCGTCGGGCTGGATGTACAGAGCAGGACAAGCGGCATCTTAGGAACACAAAAGACGACATTTCAGGCCTCAACTCTTCATCAGAAAAGGAGGATGGGGAGACGGTTCTGAAATAGGGAGAGAGGTGGAGGCGGATCGAAGAAGGACAGAGGAGGAAGTGTCGGAGTATGATGCATATGGATCCAGAGGTTGATGAGGTGGGATGCGACGGTAACAGTTAGCCCGCTGGTTCCTGACCAATATGATCCAACTTCGAACCTGGAGGCAGCCTACTTCTAGACATACCATCCGACCACCCTCCGGATCCAATGCATCATCCTCCGACACTTCCGCCATCTGCAATCCAACTGCACCATCAAAGCCATTTCTCCATCCCCAACCTTGCCTGCTTTCCGGAGGGACCACTCTCTCTGAGACTCACTTGTCCCGTCTACACTCCCATCCAACCCCACCACACCTGTCACTTTCCTCAGCAACCGCAGGAAGTGCTCCACTTCCCCCCCGGCACCGATACCTCATCCCTCACCAGCATCCCAGGCCCCAAGAAGACTTTCCACATCAAGCAGATGTTCACCTGCACATCTGCCAATGTGGTATACTGCATCCGCTGTACCCGTTGTGGCCTCCTCTACATCGGGGAAACAAAGCAGTCTTGGGGACCGTTTTACAGAACACCTACTCTCAGTTCGCAATAAACAACTGCACCTCCCAGTTGCGAACCATTTCAACTCCCTCTCCCTCCATTCCTAAAATGACATGTCCATCCTGGGCCTCCTGCAGTGCCACAACGATGCCACACGAAGGTTGCTGGGACAGCAGCTCATATTCCACTTGGGAGCCCTGCAGCCCAATGGTATTGATGTGGACTTCACAAGCTTCAAAATCTCCATCCCTCCCTCCGCATCAAAAAACCAGCCCAGCTCGTCCCCGCCTCCCTAACCTGTTCTTCATCTCACCTATCCCCTCCTCCCACCCAAGGCTGCACCTCCATTCCCTACCTACTATCCTCATCCCGCCCCCTTGACCTGTTCGTCCTCCCCGGTCAGCACCCATCCCCTCCCTACCTCCCCACCTATACTCATCTCTCCTGGCTCCATTGCCACCCCTTTAACTTTCTGACTCCTCTTCACCTATCTTCACCTCTCTCCATCTTCAATCCACCTCCCTCTCTCACTCTATTTATTTCAGAACCCTCCCCTCCTCTCCCTTCCCTGATTAAGGGTATCGGCCTGAAACATCAGCTTTTGTGCTCCTAAGGTGCTGCTTGGCCTGCTGTGTTCATCCAGCTCCACACTTGGTTATCTCGGATTCTCCGGTATCTGCAGTTCCCATTATCTCTGATTCAAATCTGAAGTTTTCATTTTGCTTTGTCCACACCTTTCTTGCAGTTGTAACTTTGTATTCTGCACTCTGTTTAATCACTCTGTGATCTTTGTACAGTTTGATGTACCCGTTCTGCACATAAAACAAAACTTTGCACTGTGCTGAGGTATGTGTGACAATAAAGAATCAAATTCAATCAAACTGAATTGAATCAAGAATCCCTATTGCAAATATACAGCCTATTCAGCTCAAAGTGTTGGCAATTATCCTCTGAATAGCATCCCACTCAGATACACAGATACACCTCTCCACCCTATTCCCATGACCCTGTTTACGCCATGGCCAATCCACCGAGCCTGCACAGACCTGGACACAATGGGGAATTTAGCATGGCCAATCCACTCAATCTGCACATCTTTTTTACGGTGGGAGGAAACTGGTGGAAAGCACGGCAGGCCCCATTTTGCAAAGATATTTTCATAAATAAACAGAATAATATTAATACCACAAAGTTGTCGACTGAGTGACGGGAGGAGAAAATCAGTGACACCCCCAGTCCCCCGAGCACAGTCTTGCAGACAGCACATTACCTTGCTGCTGCCTGTGCCTTTAGTAGATGGATGTGGACAGCAGCCATTACTTTCGGTGACATTCACTGTCTGCCTGTATCAGCAGGCCTGACAGTGCACATGGCCACTGCTATTTAAAGACAACCTGCTCTCCTTACAGGGAAACGTGCTGGGAGATTTTTTTCAAAGTTAATATGTTTAATGATACTTTGCAAAATGACTGAGCATGTGACAGAGTAAACTCGAATTTGTCACAGAGTGTGTCCACGATCCATACAGCCAGCATTTTTGCTAATTTGTCTTTGAGCTAACAATGAAACAATGCAAAATTACAGACGCGCAAATGTTATGTTTTGCAACTGGATGATCACTGGGAGTATCCCTGTCTTTAACATCCAACTCCTAACTTACTGGAAGTGAGTTTGCTTTTGGTCACTTGGTGCAGTGACACCATAGGTTAAGGAGAAATGAACTCGAGCTCGTGAGGCCAGATTTCTAAACTCCATGCGCAAGGTCGTTTGAACTATCCCAAGGCATGAGCAGCACAGGTTTCTGTGTACCAATGTTCTGAACTGTCTCTCCATTTCCTGAAAGACCCGAGTGAGACTTGAACCTTGAACTTCTGACCTAAAAGTAGAGAGACATTGCAGACAGTGCAGTAGAGGTTTCACAAGAATGGCTCCAAGGTTGAGAACCAGTATTGTTAAGGAAAGTTTGGAGAAATTGGAAATGATTTCATGACAGACGATAACTAATAAGGCAATATGCAGAGAAAATGTCAGGTACCAAAGCAAACTGGCCAAAAATATAAAGGAGGACAGTAAAAGCTTTTTTAGGTATTTGAAATGAAAAAAAATGGTTCAGGCTAAAATTGGGCCCTTGAAGACAGAAACGGGTGAATTTATTATGCGGAACAAGGAAATGGCAGAAGAGTTGAATTGGCACTTTGGATCTGTCTACATTAGTGAAGACACAAACAGTCTCCCAGATGTATTAGTGGCTGAAGGATCTAAGGTAATGGACGAACTGAAGGGAATTTATGCTAGGCAGGAAGTGGTGTTGGATAAGCTGTTAGGTCTAAAGGCTGATAAGTCCCTGGGGCCTGATGGTCAGCATCCCAAAGAACTTAAGGAGGTGGCTCTGGAAATCGTGGACGCATTGGTAATCATTTTCTAATGTTCTATAGATTCAGGATCAGTTCCTACAGATTGGAGGGTGGCTAATGTTGTCACACTTTTCAAGAAAGGAAAGAGAGAGTAAACAGGGAATTATTGACCAGTTAGCCTGATATCAGTAGTGGGAAAGATGCTGGAGTCAATTATAAAAGATGAAATAACGACTCATTTGGATAGCAGTAACAGGATAGGTCAGAGTCAGCATGGAATTACGAAGGTGAAATCGTGCTTGACTAATATTCTGGTAGTTTTTGAGGGTGTAACTATGACGATGGACAAGGGAGAGCCAGTGGATGTGGTATACCCGGACTTTCAGAAAGCCTTTGATATAGTCCCACATAGGAGATTAGTGAGCAAAATTAGGGCACATGGTATTGGGGCCAAAATACTGGCTTGGATTGAAAATTGGCTGGCTGGCAGAAAGCAAAGAGCAGTGATAAACGGGTCCCCTTCGGAATGGCAGGCGGTGACCAGTGGGGTACCTCAGGGTTCGGTGCTGGGACTGTAGCTGTTTACACTATACATTAATGATATCGATGAAGGCATTAAAAGTAATATTAGCAAATTTGCTGATGACACAAAGCTGGGTGACAGTGTGAAATGTGAGGAGGATGTTATGAGAATACAAGGTGACTGGGACAAGTTATGTGAGTAGACGGATGCATGGCAGATGCAGTTTAATATGGATGAATGTGTGGTTATCCAGTATGGTGGCAAGAACAGGAAGGCACAATACGATCTAAATGGAGTCAAGTTAGGTTAAGAGGAAGTACAACGAGATCCAGATGTTCTTGTACATCAGTCAATGAAAGCAAGCATGCAGGTACAGCAGGCAGCGAAGAAAGCTAATGGCATGCTGGACTTCATAACAAGAGGAATTGAGTATCGGAGCAAAGAGGTCCTTCTGCAGCTGTACAGGGCCCTGGTGAGACCACACCTGGAGTAGTGTGTGCAGTTTTGGTCTCCAAATTTGAGGAAGGGCATTCTTGCTATCGAGGGAATGCAGCGTAGATTCACAAGGTCAATTCCCGGAATGGCGGGACTATCATATGTTGAAAGATTGGAACAACTGGGCTTGTATACACTTGAGTTTAGAAGGAAGAGAGGGGATCTGGTTGAGACGTATAAGATTATTTAGGGATTGCACACTCTGGAGGCAGGAAGCATGTTTCCGCTGATGGCTGAGTCCAGAATCAGAGGACATAGCTTAAGAATAAGGGGTAGGCCATTGAGAACAGAGCAGAGGAAAAACCTCTTCACCCAGAGGGTGGTGGATATATGGAATGCTCTGCCCCAGAAGGCAGTGGAGGCCAACTCTCTGGATACTTTCAAGAAAGAGAAGCATAGAGCTCTTAAAAGTAGTGGAATCAAGGGTTATGGGGAAAAGGCAGGAACAGGATACTGATTGTGGATGAGCAACCATGATCATAATGAATGGTGGTGCTGGCTCAAAGTGCCGAATGGTCTGCTCCTGCACCTATTGTCTATTGTCTTTTGCGCTAATTTGAATTGTTCAGTCACAATGGACTGAATGAACTCTATCAGCATCATGGCAAGTCTGTGCCCCATGTTTTTAGCATTAGAAAAATCAAATGGAATTTAAATTAAAGATCTTGGAATTTAGCAACAGTTTATCAACTTTTCGTCATATATACATGAGACTCTCAATATGTTGATAACAGTGACTTCAAAATCAATTAAAAAGGCACTTGCCAAAAATTCATTATGCAACATAAAACAGTATTGACCTGAACCTTTACTGGAAACCGAGTATTTTTGATCACTAAAGTTGTTGCAATCATTTTCGACAAATAATTTTATAACTGTTGCACAATGATACTTTTACAGATGAAAGAAAAAAAATCAGTTATTTGGAAAATAAAAATCTGAAAGGTTTGCTGGAAAAGCCAAAAAAGCCAACACTTTACTCAACTTTGCTCTCAGTCAAATATATTTGGGTAAGTCTTTTAAAATGTTAGGACTGGAGGTTTATGATTTCTTTAGATTAAAGTTTCAATAAAGATGAATGCTGGGCTGCATTATTAAGGATGTAGTTGAGGTGTACTTGGAAGTACATGGTAAAGTAGGGCTGAGTCAGCACAATTTTACCACGGGGAAGTCATGCCTGAAAAATCTGCTGAAATACTTTGAGGAGGAGATCTTTGACAAGGTATCTCACAGGATGCTGCTAAATAAGACAAGAGCCTCTGGAGTTAAAGGCAAGCTACTGGCATGAGCAGGGGATTGACTGATTGGCAGAAGGCAGAGAGGGAGGGTAAGGGGGTCTTTTTCAGGATGGCAAGTGGTGATTCGTGAAGTTCCACAGGGATTAGTTTTGGGAACACAACTATTCACATTATACATTGATGATTTCAACAAAGGAATTGAAGCATCGTTGCTTTGTTTGCAGATGACACAAAGACAGGTGGAGGGTCAGATTGTATTGAGAAAGCTAGACGGCTGCAGAAGGGTTTGGACATGCCAAGAGAGTGGACAAAGATGTAGCAGATCGAATACAATGTGGGAAAGTATGAGGTAATGCTCTTCAGTAGGAAGGGTAGAGGCAAAGACTGTTGTCGAAATGAGGAAAGCCTTCGGAAATCTGAAGCACAAATCAACTGAGCAGTGTGAAAGAACACTTTCATCTCCTGCACATAGAACATAACAACACAGTACAGTCCCTTCGGCCCTCGATGTTGTACTGACCTGTCATACCGATCTGAAGCCCATCTAACCTACACTATTCCATGTATGTCCATATGCTAATCCAATGACGACTTAAATGTACCTGAAGTTGGCGAATCCACTACCGTTGCAGGCAAAGCGTTCCATTCCCTTACTACTCTCTGAGCAAAGAAACTACCTCTGACATCTGTCCTATAGCTTTCACCCCTCAATTTAAAGCTATGCCCCCTCGTGCTCGCTGCCACCATACCAGGAAAAAGGCTTTCCCTATCCACCCTATCTAATCCTCTGATTATTTCATATGTTTCAATTAAGTCACCTCTCAAACTTCTTCTCTCTAATGAAAACAGCCTCACGTCCCTCAGCCTTTCCTCACAAGACCTTCCCTCCAGACCAGGCAACATCCAAGTAAATCTCCTCTGCACCCTTTCCAAAGCTTCATCATCCTTCTTATAAAGCGGTGACCAGAACTGCACACAATACTCCAAGTGCGGCCGCACCAGAGTTTTGTACAGCTGCAGCATAGCCTCTTGGTTCCGGAACTCGATCTCTCTATTAATAAAGCTAAAACGCTGTATGCCTTCTTAACAGCCCTGTCAACCTGGGTGGCAACTTTCAATGATCTGTGTACATGGACACCGAGATCTCTTTGCACATCTACACTACTAAGAATCTTACTATTAGCCCTGTAGTTTGCCTTCCAGTTACTCCTACCAAAGTGCATCACCTCACACTTGTCCGCATTAAACTCCATTTGCCACCTCTCAGCCCAACTCTGCAACTTATCTACGTCCCTCTGCAACCTACAGCATCCTTCGTCACTATCCACTACTCCACCAAACTTAGTGTCATCTTCAAATTTACTAAACCATCCTTCTACGCCCTCATCCAGGTCATTTATAAAAATGACAAACAGCAGTGGACCTAACACCGACCCTTGCGGTACACCACTAGGAACTGGTCTCCAGGATGAACATTTCCCATCAACTCCCACCCTCTGTCTTCTTTCAGCAAGCCCATTTCCCATCCAAACTGCTATATTTCCCACAATTACATTCCTCCGCATGTTGAAAAATAGCCTACTGTGGGGAACATTATCGAACGCCTTGCTGAAATCCATATACACCACATCAACTGGTTTACTCTCATCTACCTGTTTGGTCACCTTCTCAAAGAACTCAATAATGTTCGTGAGGCACCACCTTCCCTTCACAAAACAGTGCTGACTATGCCTGATCAATTTATTCTTTTCTAGATGATTATAAATCCTATCCCTTATAACCTTTTCCAACAATTTACCCACAACTGAGTTAAGGCTCACAGGTCTATAATTACCACGGTTGTCTCTACTCCCCTTCTTGAACAGGAGGGCCACATTTGCTATCCTCCAGTCATCTGGCACCATTCATGTGGAAAAAGATGAGTTAAAGATCAAAGTCAAAGTCTCAGCAATCGTCTCCCTGGCTTCCCAGAGGATCCTAGGATAAATGCCATCCGGCCCAGGGGACTTTTCTATCTTCAACCTCTGTGGGGTTTCTAATGCCTCTTCCTTGTGAACCTCAATCCCACCTAGTCTCGTAGCCTGTATCTCGGTATTCTCCTTGACAACATTGTCGTTTTCTAGAGTGAATACTTTTGAAAAATATTCATTTTGCGCTTCCCCTATCTCCTCTGACTCCACACGCAGCTTACCACTACTATCCTTGATTGGCCCTAATCTTACTTTCGTCATTCTTTTATTCCTTAAATACCTATAGAAAGCCTTAGGGTTTACCCTGATCCTATCCACCAACCACTTCTCATGTCTCCTCCAGGCTTTTCTGAGCTCTCTCTTTAGGTCTTTCCTGGCTACCTCGTAGTCCTCAAGCACCCTAACTGAGCCTTCACATCTCATCCTAACATAAGCCTTCTTCTTCCTCTTGAAGAGAGATTCCACCTCCTTGGTAAACCACGGCTCCCGGGCTCTGCAGCTTCCTCCCTGCCTGACAGGTACATACTTATCTAGGACACACAGGAGCTTTTCCTTGAACAAGCTCCACATTTCTAATGTGCCCATCTTGTGTGGCCCATTCGCAATTTCTCTCCCTTTACTCTTGAACAGTGTACTCTTCCAATAATATTTACCCTCCTGTGATTACCCTCCTCCATTACAGTGACTACTCCCTTCTCCAAACCGATCCTTCCCTAAGATCTACCCGTGGATCACTGCCAGTCAAATTAGATTCACCTGGGAACTGCCAGTGGGTGCCCACCAGCACAAGCAGCTCGCCCGTCTCATGTGAATAATCCCCAGGCACCAAAACTGGGTGAGGGCTGCTGTCCCTTTTCTGGAACAGGAGACATTCTCTCTCATCACCTGGAAGTGCTGAGACTATTCTTTTGCAGAAGATTTATTCGATACCTGCTTCTGTTTGCAAAGAATGGATAGTGAACTGGTTGAGGTTTATCACATGGCGGGTGAAGCTAATTTCATATACATTCCTCTCTAGCTATTTGTATCCTTTGAAGGTATTATGTGGAAGAATAAAATGCCATTTAAATTAACAAAGACATTGTGGTTTGGCTGGCTTTTAAATCAAATTGACATATTCACATGACATTATTGATACTTAGATTTCGAAACACAAACTTTCTGGCATATTTAGGAAAAAGGTATTTGTCCAACAACAGATTATGCAATATTACCACAAGGTAACTGAAGGTAAGCAAGTTGCCTTTTTACAGGAATATGAGAATGTTGGATTGTTAAAGCTAATACAGACTTACTGGAAAAACAATCCCAGAAGAATGCTTTCGTATCAGACTGTTGTGATTCAATGCTTTTCCAATGTCCTTTGGCCAAAGAGCCGGGGATAAAACCACTTTGATGTCACATTGGTCGCTTTAATTTCTCTGCAACCCCCACTGATTTAAACCTCTCTCACTCTGCAATTCTCAGATCCAGCCCTGACTTCTGTTATTAAGCCTGCCAACAAGGGTGGTGCATTCATTCATTTATTCCTTCATTTATGCATTACACACACACACACGCACACACACACACCTTCCTCTCTCCCCCAGACTACGATGCCATTATTAAACATCAAGCTGGTCAAACTCTTGGATTAAAAGGAAGCCTCCGTCCTGGGCGCTGACAAGGTGTGCTTTCTTCTTTGATGTAACCTGAGGATTAATGGCACACATATTTGAAGTTGTTTGTGAATTTGAGATCACAAGGTGTAGCGCTGGATGAACACAGCAGGCCAAGCAGCATCAGAGGAGCAGGAAGGCTCCCGTTTCGGGTCGATCCATTATCTCTGTGAATTTGAGACATTTGATCACTTTAGGTTGCAATTTAACGTAAACACGACTAGATGGTGCAAGAGATAATGGGAACTGCAGATGCTGGAGAATCCAAGATAACAAAGTGTGAAGCTGGATGAACACAGCAGGCCAAGCAGCATCTCAGGAGCACAAAGCCCGCAACGTCAGCTTTTGCGCTCCTGAGATGCTGCTTGGCCTGCTGTGTTCAGCCAGCTTCACACTTTGTCATCTTGGACTAGATGGTGCAATATCAGTTGTCTGTGGAAAAGGAAACTAGAAATGGTATCAACAAGGTGTAGCGCTGGATGAACGCAGCAGGCCAGGCAGCGTTAGAGGAGCAGGAAAGCTGACATTTCAGGCATGGACCCTTCTTCAGAAATGATGTTCGATGGAAGTTTGTCAAAATAAATGGATTTCACCATAGAAATGTGTCATTTTGCATTATATCTGATTACAATCTCATGCAAGCTTGACTTAATACTCATGATATTTATTTCTTCATTCTGACCAAGATATTTACCTGACAGTACTGTGAAGAAGGTACAATTACCGTGATCACTTTTACTGAGTTCACTTATTACAATTTGGGCTGGCCACGTTCAGTAGGGTAGATAGCAAGTAATTCCCATGCTTTACTCCACATTTCAAGCAGATTGCTTTGCATGACTTCACAGTAATTCCCCAAGCCCAGCTCCTGCGTTCCACTCTCCTCACTGCCGTTTGTGGTCTGACTCTCTCCCTATTTCTTTGCGCTCTCGTTTCCAACAGCTTACCTGGAGTGTCAAGCAACCTGTTGCACTCCCAGAATAAATTACGCCAAACTAACTACAATGATCTCCAAGAGTTCAAACGAAGACTGATATGGCAAGTGATAACATTTCCTCGAACAATTCGAGTGAACTGTGATTTTCATATTGTTAAAGGTACTCCTATAGACATGAAAGCAAATATATTGAGTCTTCCTGTACTCTGAACTCCATTAGTATAGAAGTGTAAATTCTCCTAAATATCTCTGCAAGGCTGCACACCAGGGAGTGGCTGCATATGCTCAGAAATCAGCAGATTTTACTTTGTGCTTCCCATCCTGCTATGTGAACACTATGAATAACAAAGTTCCTGTCAAGGCATTTCATTCTACATTTTGAGCTCTTGTTACAAGAACATATTTTAATTCACATTTTAAATCTGTATCTTAGTTGTTCTGACTTGGTCGCACGTGCTTGTCTATCAGTGTAAATGTCTGACCTGTTTAAATATTTTGACTGCATTGGATCCCCCTCGTTCTCACATACCACACACCCCAAACTCCGGATACAATGCATCATCCTCAGGCACTTCTGCCATCTACAATCAGACCCCACCACCCAAGACACTTTTCCATCCCCACCCTTGTCTGCCTTCCAGAGAGATCACTCTCTCCATGACTCCCTTGCTAGTTCCACACTCCCCTCCAACCCCACCTCACCCGGCACCTTCCCCTGCAACCGCAGGAATTGCTACACTTGTCACCACACCTCCTCCCTCACCCCCATCCCAGGCCACCAGATGACTTTCCATATCAAGCAGATATTCACCTGCACATCTGCCAATGTGGAATACTGTATCCATTGTACCCGGTCTGGCTTCCTCTGCATTGGGGAAACCAAGCGGACACTTGGGGACCACTTTGCAGAACACCTCCCCTCGGTTGGCAATAAACAACTGCACCTCCCAGTCTGGAACCATTTTAACTCCCCCTCCCATTCGTTAGAAGACATATCCATCATGGGCCTCGTGCAGTGCCACAATGATGCTACCCGAAGGTTGCAGGAACAGCAACTCATGTTCCGCTTGGGAACCCTGCAGCCCAATGTTATC